>NW_027223786.1:7500-561604 GCF_028538775.1 Myotis yumanensis
CCTAACCCTAACCCTAACCCTAACCCTAACCCTAACCCTAACCCTAACCCTAACCCTAACCCTAACCCTAACCCTAACCCTAACCCTAGCCCTAACCCTAGCCCTAACCCCTCAACCCTTACCCCTAGCCCCTAACCCTAAACCCCTAGCCCTAACCCTAGTCCTAGCCCTAACCCTAGCCCTAGCCTTAGCCCTAGCCCTAGCCCTAGCCCTAGCCCTAGCCCTAGCCCTAGCCCTAGCCCCGACCCGGACCCTGACCCCGACCCCGACCCTGACCCCGACCCCGACCCTGACCCTGACCCCGACCCTGACCCTCACCCTCACCCTCACCCTCACCCTCACCCTGATCCTCACCCTCACCCTCACCCTCACCCTGACCTTGACCCTCACCCTGACCCTGACCCTGACCCTGACCTTGACCCTGACCCTGTCCCTGTCCCTGACCCTGTCCCTGACCCACACCTGTGCCAATCTCCAACATGACGGGAAAGAGAGCCATTGTGGTTAGCCTTGAATTTGAGGGCTGGGGCTTGGGTGGAGCTTCCACAGGTGCAGATCTTGGTTGTAGTAGCAAAAATTCAAAGGAGAACTTTGAAGGCCGATGTGGAGATGGTTTCCATGTGAATAGCAGTTGAACATGGACCAGTAGGTCCTGAGAGATCGTCCATCGCAGTTCTGAAGGGAGGGTTGATGGCCTCCGTTGCCCTCAGCCAATCAAAGAGAGTCTGGTTCAGATCCTGGAATCCAGAGTGGTGAAAGCAGGTGCCGCTAGGCGTCCATTGCTGTAACACAAGTGATCCCAGAGAAGCCGGCAGGAGCCTCCGGGACAGTTCTCATTTCTTTGTGAAGACCAGGGAGCCCTGGAATGTTTTCGCCCTGAGGAGGGGTCGTCCTTTGGAAAAGGTCGCATTTCTTGCGAAGTTCGGTGAGCTCTTGCTGGCCCTTGAAAATCCAGGGAAGAGGGTGTAAATCTCGTGCCAGGCCCTACTGATATCCACAGCAGGTCTCCAAGGTGAACAGCCTCTGGCATGTTGGAACATTGAAGGGAAGTTGCCACCCAGATCCATAACTTCGGGATAAGGATTGACCCTAAGGGCTGGGTCGGTTGGCTGGGTCGTGAAGTGTGGCTGGATTAGGCGCCGCCCCCCTCCCACCCCCAGGTCTGGCCCGCCCCTGCGACTCTCCCCTCCAGCACCCTGACCTCCTGCTTTTTTCCCCCACATAGGTCTTCCTTCTCCATCTTCCTCTGGGTCAAGGAGGGTGTCTGGGTGGTGCCAGGGAGGGGAGGGCGGCCAGGCCCTTGGAGGCGTCGGGCCCGGGGGAAGGTCCCACAGGGGCCCGCGGCCCAGACAACCAGGGGACCAGCGGTGGCGACTCTGGACTTGAGCAAGGCCCTTCCCGTGGATCGCCCCAGCTGCAGCAGCGGGTGGTGCAACCGCCCTCAGGTAGCCCGGCAAGGGGGCATGTAGAGCCCAGGTTTCCAGCCACAGCCATCTGCGCTGGTCTTTCCCCGACGGCCCGCCCCCGGGTCCGCAGTTCCCTGTGGTGCCTCGCTTCGGCCGGGACCGAGCAGCTGATTTTAGAACTGGTGCAGACAGGGGAATCCAAATGTTTAATTCAAAAAAAGCATCGTGAAGGCACGCAGCGGGTGTTGATGCGATCTGATTTCTGCCCAGTGCTCTGAATGTCAAAGTGAAGAAATTCAATGAAGCGTGGGTAAACGGTGGGAGTAACTATGACTCTCTTAAAAAAGCCAAATGCCTCCTCATCTAATTAGTGACACGCATGAATGAATGACCGAGATTCCCACTGTCCCTACCTACTATCCAGGGAAACCACAACCAAGGGAATGGGCTTGGCAGAATCAGCGGAGAAAGAAGACCCTGTTGAACTTGAATCTACTCTGGCATGGTGAACAGACATGAGAAGTGTAGAATAAGTGGAAGGTCCCTAGAGCCCCTTCCCTGAGAGCCGGGATGGACCAGTTGGCCCAACTCAGACTTAGTCTCTGGCTGTCGATTAGAGTGACGTGCAGCGTGACTATTTTTTTATTTAATTATTTTATTTAATTATTTTAATTTATTATTTCATTTTATTTTTTTATTTTATTTTATTGTAGTTATATTTTTATTTTATTTATTTTCTTATTTTATTTATTTTATTTTATTTATTTTATTTACTTTGTTTATTTTATTTATTTTATTTACTTTGTTTATTTTATTTATTTTATTTATTTTATTTTTTTTTTTATTTTATTATGGCATCTCGACTCTCAGGAAGTTCCTCTCTGTTCTTGTAACCCACCTCTTTGGTGGCAGAGGGACATGGCGGCTCTAGGAGATGAATAGGATGCCATCCTTCAAATGTGCCCTATGACATCTGTTTTTCAAAGCCATTGAAGCAAAGGAGGTCAGTTTTACTGTAGGTGTGATCAGAATCTCAGCTGAGCATCAGATATGATCCACAGGACTGAGCCATCCTGCAAAAAGCCACAGTGAATCTCCTAGAGGCGGGTCACACAGCAGAAACTCTGTGCCCAACATCGTGCTCCTTGTGCGTGTGTGTGTGTGTGTGTGTGTGTGTATCTGCAGTCAGGCGAACTGGTGGATTTCCATTGTGGGATGACATCTGTGAGCACCACTCTTCTCCCCCGCCCCATCCTCCCTCCTGCACCACACACACACACACACACACACACACACACACCTACCTTCTCCCAGACAGCGCCCAGGACTGGAACTTCCCCCAGCCCTGGGGTCTACAAACACCTGGGAGATCCAGACACCTGGCTCTGCCTTCTCCAGAGGAGGCTGAGGAAGGACGTGGGGGTGGGGGGGGGAAGAGGCTTGCATTGGCGCTCCAGGACCAGTAGAGGGCGCCACTGGCCCGCTGAAGCGATTCCGGGGCTTGAGTAGGGCTTGGGAGATGGGGCCGGTGCCCAAGAAGACCACAGAGCTCCATCTCCAGGCCTTGCGGAGAGGCATCGCCATTTTCTGGGTTGAAGAGGAGACAATACCTATTTAGACAGGTTCCGGTGGGCCCAGGACAATCCACAAGGAAAAAAGCCACAGTAAATCTCCTAGTCGTGCGTCACTCAGCAGATACCTTGTTAGCGGACCTTGTGCTCCCGTGTGCATGTGGGAGGGAGGGGGACTAGGTGCGAAGGTGTGATTGGTAGATTTCCGGGCAGAAGAGCCTTTCTGTGGCTCCGCCCCCACCTGCCAGTGCCAAACAATCTCCGCCCGGTGCTCGCTGGAAGGAGCAAAACTGCTCCCAAGTAGCTCTCATCTCCTTCCCTCTTGCCCATTCCATGGTCGGGGGTCGGGAAGGAGGGGTCGGGGTGGCGCCAAGACAGAGGTGGGGCACGGAGGGACGGGGAGGACTGCCCCCAGTGCGCCAAGGCGAAGTCGTGCAGTTGAGTCTGGGGGGTTTTTCCAAGCGCCACTCTGCGGAATGAAGCGAGCAAAGGGGTCGGTGCCAAAGTCGGCCACCCATCCCACCCGTCTGGAAACACGGACCAAAAAGTCTAACACGTGCGCGAATCCGGGGCTCTCACGAAAGCTGCCATGGCCCAATAAAGGTTAAGGCCCACCAGAGCCGAGGTGGGATCCCGAGGCTTCTCCAGTCTACCGAAGGCACACCACCCACCAGTCTCGCCCGCCTTGCCGGGGAGGTGGAGCATGAGCGCACTTGTTAGAACCCGAAAGATGGTGAACTATGCCTGGGCAGGGCGAAGCCACAGGAAACTCTGGTGGAGGTCCATAGCGATCCTGACGTGCAAATCGGTCATCCGACCTGGGTATAGGGGTGAAAGACTAATCGAACCAACTAGTAGCTGGCTCCATCCGAATTTCCCTCAGGATAGCTGGTGCTCTTTTATTTTACTCTATTTACTCTATTATTTACTCTATTTACTCTCTTCTATTCTATTCAATTCTATATTTTATTTTATTTTACTATGGCATCTGGACTCTCAGGGAGTTCCTCTCTGTTTTTGTATCCCACCTCTTTGGTGGCAGAGGGACATGCCGACTCTAGGAGCTGAATAGGATGCCGTCTTTCAGATGTGCCCTATGACATCTGTTTTTCAAAGCCATTGAAGCCAATGAGGTCAGTTGTACTATAGGGGTGATCAGAATCTCAGCTGAGCATCAGATATGATCCACAGGACTGAGCCACCCTGTAAAAAGCCACTGTGAATCTCCTTGAGGCGGGTCACTTGGCAGAAATCTAGGTGCCCAACATTGGGCTCTGTGTGTGTGTGTGTGTGTGTGTGTGTGTGTGTGTGTATCTGCAGTCACTCAGGCGAACTGGTGAATTTCCATTCTGGGATGACATCTCTGAGCACACCCCTTCTCCCCTGCCCCATCCCACCTCCTGCACCACAAACAAACACAAGCACACACACACACACACACACACACACACACACACACACCTGCCTTCTCGCAGACATCGCCCAGGACTGGAACTTCCCCCAGCCCTGGGTCTACAAACACCTGGGAGATCCAGACAACTGGCTCTGCCTTCTCCAGAGGAGGCTGAGGAAGGAGGTGGTGGTGGGATGTGGGGAGGAAGCTTGCATTCGCGCTCCATGACCAGTAGAGGGCGCCACTGGCCTGGTGAAGCAATTCGAGTTTAGGGAGGGCTTGGGAGATGGGGCAGGTGCCCAAGAAGGCCACAGAGCTCCATCTCCAGGCCTTGGGAAGAGGCGTAGCCATTTTCTGGGTTGAAAGGGAGACAATACATATTTAGACAGGCTCCGGTGGGCCCAGGACAATGCCCAAGGAAAAAAGCCACAGTAAATCTCCTAGGCGTGCGTCACTCAGCAGATATCTTGTTAGCGGATCTTGTGCTCCCGTGTGTATGGGGGGGGGTGGGGAGAGGGACTAGGTGTGTGGGTGTGAGTGTTCATTTGGGATTGTGTGTGTGTGCCCGCAGAGACGGGCGCCAAGAGGCGTCCAGTGCTGTAAGGCGACCGACCAAGAAGAAGCCGGTCGAGGCCCCAGGGAGAGTTCTCTCTTTTTTGTGTGTGTGAAGGGCAGGGAGCCAAGGAATGGGTTCACCCCAAGAGAGGGTCCCATGCCTTGGAAAGCGTCATGATTCCGGCGACGTCCAGTGAGCGCCCGCTGGCCCTTGGACAAAAAAAAACCAGGGAGAGTGTGTAAATCTTGTGCCAGACCATACCCATATCCTCCGGGGGTGGAGTGGGGTGGGGAGCTGTGGGATGGGGAATTGGGGCGACGCCGGGTGGGGGCTGAAAGGCTTTAATGGCACAGCGTGCCCCCGGGAAAGGGGGGAGGTCTCCCGTGGGGCCCTACGGCAAGGACACTGGGGTTGGGGGGGGGGCGTTGAGGATAGTGGGAGGAGTGGGTGGGTGGCTGAGGGCGGGGGGAGAGTGGCCCAGATGGCCGAAGAGCCCGTCCCGCCCTCTGCTGGTCGAGAAGCGCCAATGCAAGCCACCCTCTGGCAGCCAGAGCCAGGTACCTCAACTTAACCAGAGCAGGGAAGGACAAGCAGGGGCCACGCTGTCTGCAAGAAGGCAGAGGCTGAAAGGTTTATACACACACACACACACACACACCAAAACACTCACACACACACAAAACACACACAAACACACACACACACACACACACACACCAACAACAACACAAAGGTATTAATCCACCTTTGTGTAGTAAAAAGTATACTTGTACAATGTTTTGGACTTGCATTTTGTGCTATCCAAACGGGGAAGTTAAAATGCCGGATTTGTGGCGGCGGCGAGAGGATAAAGAGAGGGATTGACCTTTGCCGTTTCAAAATGGCGGGTGCCACGCTAACTGGTTGGGCTCAGTGGACAGAGCATCGGCCTTCGGAATAAAGGGTCCCAGGTTCGATTCCGGTCAAGGGCATATACCTTGGTTGTGGGCACATCCCCAGTAGGAGGTGTGCGTGAGACAGCTGATTGAGGTTTCTCTATCTTTGAGGTTTCTAAATCTCTATCCCTCTCCCTTCCACTCTGTTAAAAAATCAATGAAACGTATTTAAAAAACAAAATGGCTGCTGCCAAGTGACTGGAGCCAAAATGGCGGGAAGTATGCCAGGGTCACCCACATCACAGGACAGTGAATGAACACTAAGGTAGAGATCCACCTCGTGCGCGCCGCTTCCACCTGCCAGATGGCAAGATCTTCTGCAACTTCAAAGAGCTCTCCCGTATGGTCCAGGAGATTGACAAGCAGGTGATGTGGGAGCAGCAGCAGCACCAAGAACATGGGACTGAGGAAAGCCAGGGCCACAGCTGGCAGATATTGGGTTGACTGGGGCAGGGGCCTGGGCCAAAGGGCTAAAATGCAAAGCCATACACATTTTATTCACATCCACCTCAGCCTCTGCCTCCCATGACCTCCTCCAAGGGCCGCTACGTTTGGTGTGTTTGCATCTCCGGTCTCCTCCTCCCCCCTCCCTCACACCACGCCCCCTCCCTTCCAATGCAAATGGGACCGAGGTTTGCAAGGTTTCATTGCCGAGAGATAGAATCAATTGCAATGAATGAAGAGAAATGAGCACAGAAAAAAGAAAAAAACAAACCAAACCAAACAAACAAACAGAAAAAAAAACAAAACAACAACAACAAAAAAAAAAACTAGAAATAGCATAAAGTAAAATAAAACCCCCCAGCACACTTCACGGGTCCCGGGGCGGAGGAGCCTGCCCGAGAGGCGGCGCGCCAGTCAAGCACCCCAGGCATCGATCCCAGCCACGTTCAGGAGAACCTTTCCTTGAGATGCACCAACCTGCCCCACCCTAAAGTCGGCGGCGCCCAAACGGTGACTCGTCATTCCTCGGAGCGGCTGATTGGTGGGTCTGTCTCTCTGGCTCCTCCCACTTTTACATGCTGGGGCTATAAAAGAAAACAGCGTTCCTCTTGGCAGAGCTTTGTCAGCCCTAGACGTGTGGTCCCGGTCGTCGTCGTCCTCGTTCTCCCAGAGAGCTTTCAAGGAGAGATCTCGCGAAGACCCGGCTTGGACCCCAAGGGAGGCAGAAGAGAAGCTAGCCCTTCCCAAGATCATGAAGAGAAAGAAACGTCCTCCCGAGCTGCCGCAGGAGGCCTTCAAAAGGCCTCGCAGCGGCCTGCGTGCACACTTGGCGGAGGGTGTGCAAGTGTTCTATGCACTGGGCAAGAGGAGCGGTGAGCAACCTGACCCGTCTTCCTCAAGGGCCCTGGCAAACTCAAGCAACCCCAAAAGCCCCCAGGCACGCCCCGTTTTCAAACCATGGCTGCATACGTGCCCCCACCCCGGTGAGGGCAAAGGTCCAGTGAAAAGTCAAGTCACACCCCAAAAACCATATGGAAGTTTGTGCCAAGGGCCTCCACCTCCATCCCAGGACAAGCTGCCTTCTCCCGGGAAGGTCAAGTTGGTGCCATCAGGTGTTCCACCAATGGACAACAAGCCGCCGGCTTGACCTGTGCCTCGAAGGCCACAGTCTCATGCATCAGGTCTGCCTGCCGTGACCAAGCGTGCCAAGCCTGCTGCAGCCACTGCAACCCTGCCAACCACCGTATGTTTGGCAGGTCCTGGCAGCTCAGCTCAGCCAATGTCCACCAACTCAGCCAGACCAGGTTTCGACAACCCTGCCCGGCCTAGTGTCCCCCAGCCTCCTGCGTCTAGGCCTGGGGCGCACACAACACCATCCTGTGCTTCCCGGAAGCGGGAGCCTGTTCACTCTGCTGTGAGCCAGCCCCAGGCCCCGCCCAGGCCTCACAACCACACTCCACTTCAGCATTTCACCCGCCAACCAATTCTACGGAGGACACCTGGGGTTCCGGGGCCAGTAATGTCAACACCCATCACAGATGAGCAGAGGCCAGAAAGAGAGGCCATGAGGAGGAAGGCTCAACGAGAGCGTGACAATGCTGCCAGATTGGGGAGAAGTCGTCAGCACTTCACTGAGTGGGAAAAAGACATGGCGATTGCTTGGTACTATGGCTATGCAATATAGGAGATGATGGGAGTGCTGGCGCCCCTTTCTTTCGGCACCGGCTGTTTTTCCATAGGGAGGTAGCTCCAGAGATAGATAATAGGTTGGCAGATAGACATGAATTTCAGAATCTTGACAGATTTTATCACTCAACAAAACTGAGCAAATGTGGGAAAATGGTCGTCCGACCTGGGTATAGAGGAGAAAGACCAATGGAACCGTCTAGCAGCTGGTTCCCTCTGCAGTTTCCCTCGGGATAGCTGGCGCTCTCGCAGACACACAAATACACACTTTTATCCATCCGGTAAAGCGAATCATTAGAGGTTTTGGGGCAGAAAGGACCTCAACCTCGTCTCAAACTTTCTTTCAATGGGTCAGAAGCCCAGCTGGCTGGCGTGGAGCAAGGCGTGGAATGCGAGTGCCTAGCGGGCCACTTTTGGTAAGCAGAACTGGCGGTGCGAGGTGAACCCAACGCCTGCTGAAGGCGCCCATTGCCGACGCTCATCAGACCCCAGAAAAGGTGTTGGTTGCTAGTGACAGCAGGACGGGGGTCATGGAAGCCAGAATACGCTAAGGAGTGTGTAACAACTGACCTGGGAAATCAACGAGCCCTGAAAATGGATGGCGCCGGTGGCGCGGGCCCATACCTGGCTGTAGTTCTTCCAAGGAGAAATTGGAAGGCCAAAGTGGAGAAGGGTTCCATGAGAACAGCAGTTGAACCTGGGTCAGTCGGTCCCAAGAGATGGGCGAGCGATGTTCCGAGGGGACCGGCAATGGCCTCCGTTGCCCTCAGCCGATCGGAAGGGAGTCGGGTTCAGATCCCCGAATCCAGAGTGGCGGAGACGGACGCCGCGAGGCGTCCAGTGCGGTAACGCGACTGACCTGGGAGAAGCCGGCCGAGGCCCCAGGGAGAGTTCTCTTTTTTTTTTTTTTTTTTTGTGAAGGGCAGGGCGCCAAAGAATGGGTTCCCCCCTGAGAGAGGGTCCCGTGCCTTGAAAAGCAGTCGCGGTTCCGGCAAAATCCAGTGAGCGCCCGCTGGCCCTTGGACAAAATAACCCAGGGAGAGTGTGTAAATCCTGCGCCGGATCATACCCATATCCTCCGGGGGTGGGGTGGGGTGGGGTGGGGTGGGATGGGGGTTCGGGGCGGCGCCGGGTGGGGGCAGCGGCCTTGATGGCACAGCGTGCCCCCGGGAAAAAGGGGAGGTCTCCCGCGGGGCCCTAGGGCAAGGACACTGGGGTGGGGGTGGGGGGTGGGGAGAGTGGGAGGAGTGGGTGGGTGGCTGGGGGTGGGAGGGAGAGTCGCCCAGATGGCCGAAGAGCCCGTCCCGCCCTCTGCTGGTCGAGAAGCTCCAATGCAAGCCACCCTCCTGCAGCCAGAGCCAGGTGCCTCAACTTGACCAGAGCAGGGAAGGACAAGCAGGGGCCACGCTGTCTGCAAGAAGGCAGGGGCTGAAGCGTTTACACACACAGACGCGCGCGGGAGCTCGGGCACACACACACACACACACACACACAGAAACGAAATGAAAGAAGGGTCTGTTTCATTTACTAGAAATAAATGTAATTTTATGTAAAAAAGAAACAAAAAGTGATGAGAAATGTTAAAGAACATTCATAGGAAGTTTGAATATAAAATCAACCAGATGAAGGAAATTAAAAGTTAAAATCTGCTTCTCAGGAAAATGTTAACTTTCCTTTTATCAATCACCCATAAGACCTGAGATAGATAAAAGTAAACCATCCACTTTCACATTGCTCTCTTTTGGCCTTCTCAGATGGCAGTCAGCCTCTGAGCAGCAGTATTTGCAGATCTAAATATCTGCTCAGATCAGATCTAAATACTGATCTGAGCAGCAGTATTTGCAGATATAAATATCATGTGCAGGGGCATGGCGATGTTGAAGTTCAGGGCATAGTTGGTCACCAAGCTGACCGTGAAAAACATAGTCACCATGACGGCATAGTATCTGAAATGCAGAGGCAGCAGCTTACCACACAGAATCTACTAGTTCAAGAAAATCAAATAGAGAAGGAAATAAATACCTCTAGTTAAAAGTATTTCGCTTATTTCCTCTTTATTAAAATTGTATCACTATTATAATTTGAGTAGAATAATAAGTACCTATAAAAATACTTCACAAAGCCAAATTAACATGGAAAAAGTTTAAATTATAGAGTATGTTTCAAGAAACACTATTTTAATATGCTTTAAGTATACATAGTAACTAAAAACTAGGCTTAAAAAATGTTTCCTAATAGCAATCGTGTTTTTTTTATTATTTTATTGATTTTTTACAGAGAGGAAGGGAGAGAGAGAGCTAGAAACATTGATGAGAGAGAAACATCAATCAGCTGCCTCCTGCACATCTCCTACTGGGGATGTGCCCGCAACCCAGGTACATGCCCTCGACCGGAATTGAACCTGGGACCTCTCAGTCCGCAGGCCGACGCTCTATCCACTGAGCCAAACTGGCTTCGGCAGCAATTGGTTTTTTAAAGTAAATGGGGAGAGATGACATCAGCATCATGGAAGAGTGAGAAGACTCCATTGTTTCTCCTCTTAAATTTATCTCAAGACAATTATAACTCAACAAAGATCCCGTGCTCAGCACACAAACACACCTGAAATATTTATGCATTAGCACATCTGAAGGTGGGCATGTTGAAATGAGTAGGGAAGGTGGGATGGGGGAAGGACAGGAGGGGAGGGGGGACAGGGGATGGACAGGGACGTGACCACAGATGCAGTTTGGTGCCCATCCTGGCTCCAGCGAGCAAGGAGCACAACAGTGGGGGAGAAGTCTGGCTGCAGCCCTCACACTACAATCTGGAGAGTCAGAGGGGCAGAAGCACTTTCCTTCCTAGAAAAGGCATTTCCCTTCCGCCCTCCCCATTAAGGCAAAGCTGGTATTGAGGTGGCTGGGAAACCATTACTGTAGGGGTGGAGCAGAGCTATAAGATCTCTACCTCAAATGCACACACAGAGAAACAACCCATCAAATACCATGAACAACAGGGTAACTTGGGAGGACAAAAAGGAAATGAAAAATCTCCAGGAACCAAACACAAAGGCATGGAAGACTGTGGTTTAAATGACAGAGAATTCAAGACTGCAATTACAAAGAAACTCAACAATATACAAGAAAACTCAGAAAGGCAAGTCAAAAGTTCAGGAATACAATTAATGAGCAAAAGCAGTACTTTACCAAAGAGATTCAAACTATAAAAAAGAAACACATTCGGGAGCTGAAGAACTCAATAAATGAGACAAAGAATGCACTAGAGAGCATTGGAAACAGAGCAGGCCAGATGGAAAAAAGAATTAGGGAACTTGCCCGGCCAGCATGGCTCAGCAATTGAGCATCAACCTATGAACCAGGAGGTCACGGTTCAATTCCTGGTCAGAGCACGTGACCAGGCTGCAGGCTCCATTCCTAGTGCAGGGTGTGCAGGAGGCTGCCAATCAATGATTCTTTCTCATTATTGATGTTTCTCTCTCCCTCTCCCTTCCTCTCTGAAATCTACAAAAATACCCCATGAAGAAAAGAGAGAACTGAGAGTTAAAATTTAAAAACTAAAAGCAACATAAGGATAATAGATATGATATACCAGAAGGAGAAGAGAGAGAGGAGGGAACAGAGATCCCACTTAAAGAAATAATTGACAAGAACTTCCAAGCCTATGCAAAGAACTAGATGTTAGAATAGAGAAAGCTAACAGAACACCTACTTATATCAATGCAAAAAGAGCTTCTCCAAGACTCATTTTATTCAAACTGTCAAAAATCAATGACAAAGAAAAAATTCTTAAGGCAGCCAGGAAACATAAAGATTAACCGACAAAGGAAACTCCATTAGATGATCATCACCAGACTCTTCTGTAATGTTTTCAGTAGCAACACTACAAGAGAGGAGAGAGTGAACGGAAATATTTAAAATATTGAAAGAGAGGAACCCATCAGCAAAGGATAAGATATTCAGCAAAGTTATCCTTTAGACATTAAGAAGAAATAAAGGCTTTCCCAGACAGACAAAAGCTGAGAGAATTTACCACTGTAAGACTGCACATAAGAAATGTTGAAAGGAGGTCTTCTACTGGAAACAAAAACACAAAAGTACACAAAAACATGAATAAGATGATTAATAGATAGAAGCAGGAAACTGAAAATCTATTTCAGAGTAGTTTATTAAATAATCTATACTAATTAAAGAGTAATATGCTAATTAGACCAAGAGACCTTCCAGACGTCCTTCTGGACAAAGCTGGGGGCTTGGCCGGCCTGCAAATGGCCATCAGCCCCTCACTCAGGTTGGTCACGCCCCCCAGCAGAGACCCCCACCCTGAAGAGGGTCTGGCCAGCCTGAAAACAGCCCTCAGCCCCTCACCCAGGCTGGCCACGCCCCTCAAGGGGACCCCCACCCTGATCCGGGACCCCCTTCATGGCAGACCAGCCAGCCCCCACACGTGCACCAGGCCTCTATCTATACTAATAAAAGGGTAATATTAGTAATTAAGGGTAATTAGACTGGGAGACCTTCCGGGAGACGTTCCAGATGCCTTTCTGGACAAAGCCATGGCAGCGGGGCCGAGGCAGAGGCAGTTAGGGGTGATCAGGCAAGAAGGGGAGGGCAGTTGGGGGAGATCTTGCTGACGGGGGGTGGGCAGTTGGGAGCGAGCAGCTTGGCAAGGGGGGCCAGTTGGGGGCGAGCAGGCTAGCAAGGGTGCAGTTGGGGACGGGCAGGCCGGCAGTGGGGGACAGTTGGGGGTGAGCAGGCTGACAGGCAGAGTGGTTAGGGGCGATCAAGAAGGCAAGCAGGTGAGCGGTTAGGAGCCAGCAGTCCCAGATTGTGAGGGGGATGTCCGACTGCTGGTGTGGGATTGGGCCTAAACTGGCAGTCAAACATCCCCCAAGGAGTCCCAGATTGGAGAGGGTACAGGCCATGCTGAGGGATACCGCATCCACCCACCCCCCAGGCATGAATTTCATGCTCTGGGACACTAGTTATAACATAAAGGTTAAAGGGGGGAAGGGCATTAAAATAATTGTAACTATTGCAGATTACAAATTCACAACGTAAAGAGGGATAATTTGCAACAACAAAATGATAAAAGAGAAGGAATAGGATTGAATAGTACAGGTGAATGAAGAGGCAATCAGAAGAAAAAGGACTGTTATATGTATGTATGTATGACACATTTTGCACAATCCTAATGGTAACCACAAAACAAAAATCCAGAGCTGAGATAAAACATTAAAAAAGAAGAAGAAATGAAGAAGAAAATCATAGAAAACTGTCAAATTAAAATAGCACAAATAATTATAAGAGAAAACAAATAACGGAAATAGAACAACAAGAAAACAAAGGATACAATAACTGTGGTAAATCTTCATATATCATTAACAACCCTAATTATAAATGGATTGAACTCACAAATCAAAAGGCTCAAAGTAGAGGTATGGATTATACAACAAGACCCAACTATATGTTGCCTGCAGGAGACTCTGCTCAATTACAAAGACAAACACAGGCTCAAAGTGAAGGGGCGAAGATGATACCTCAAACAAATGGCATCCAGAGAGAAGTGGGTATAGCTGTACTTATATGAGACAAAACAGATGTTAAGATTTAAAAAAAAAAAAAAAAAGAAAAAGAAACAAGAGACAAAGATAGACATTTTATAATGATAAAGGAGAAAATTCATTAAGAAGACATAACACTTATTAATATGTATGCACCCAACCTGGAAGTATCAAGATATATAAAGCAATTACTAATAGGCCTAAGGGAGAAACTGACAAAAATAATGTTATAGTAGGGGACATGAATCCCCCACTGAGAGCAATGAATAGATCATCCAGACAGAAAGTCAATAAGGAGAAATGGGCCTTACATGACACAGCAGGGTGAATCAACTTAATATTTATAGAATTTTACATCCCAAAATGCCAGAACACACATTCTTTTCAAGTGCACACAGAACATTCTCAAGGAAAGAGCAGGCCGGCGTGGGGGGAGGGCAGTTGAGGGTAATCAGGCTGGCAAGGGGGAGGCAGTTGGGTGTGAGCAGGCTGACAGGCAGAGTGGTTAAGGGCGATAATATACTGGATAATAAAACTAATCTCAATAAATTTAAGAAGACTGATATCATACCAAACATATTTTCTGGGAAAATCACAAATATGCGGAGATTAAACAACATGCCACTAAATAACTACTGGGTCAAAGAAGATATAAAAGAAGAGATGAAAACATACATAAAGACAAATGAAAATAAAAATACAATGTACCAAAATTTGTGGGATGCAGCAAAAGCAGTACAAAGGGGGAAGTTTAGAGCATTACAGGTCTAGCTCAAGAAACAAACAAAATTTCAAATAAACCACCTAGCATTACACATTTAAAAACTAGAAAGAAAAAGTCCAAGATGCTGGCAGCATAGGAGGTCTGAACTCAACCCCTCCCATGAGCAAACACAAATATACACATATATACAGAGTAATTACTCCTGCAAGAGAGCTAAGGGCTTCATAAAGAGTTTCTCAACAACAAACAACAACTGAATGGAGAAGGCTGGGAAAGCCACAAGCCCTCTGGGAGCTGCAGGAACTCCATGGCCTGGAGGCACCTGTGAACACCTTAGGGCAGGCAGGATCTCTGTTCAGGGGCTGTGGCTTGCCTGCAAATCACAGCAGCTTTCCCAGATCTACTGCCCAATCCTTTTGCCTCCAGGAAAGGAAGCAAGCAGGAACAACTCAGTGGTGCAGATGCCTGGCCTCCCTGCTGGGCTCCAAGTTGGCACTAAAGCCAGAGGTCACTTCTATATAAGACCACTTTCTGTACAACAAATGAGAGAGACTCTATAGAGAAGTCTGGGGAGCCACTGGAGCTCTCTGGAGACTGTGGGGATTATCCCTTGTTGTAGGTGCCAAAGAGCACCATTGCTTATCCCCCCTTCTGCCTCCACAGAGTGGGCGGCAGGGGCTCTATCCAGGTACTCTGGCATACCAGCAAGGTCACTGCAGAGTGTACCTGACACATCACCCAAACCCATTTCAGTCCCAAACAACGGGAGCAAACAGGATCAACAGGTCATTACTACATGCACCTGGCCTCCCTACCTGGAGCCATTTCAGCTCAGTGGGCCAGTGTCCAGGACACCTTATACCTGCTCGGCTCCTCTGGCTGACCAAAATCACCTGACAGACACAGCCTACACCAAGGACCCTGGTACATAAGGTCACTTTACAAAGAATGGGAGAGCGGGCTATTTGATCTAATTTATAGAACAAACATAGACACTTTAACTAAATGAAAAGATGCAAGAATTCTCTCTAAAATGAAAGAACAAGAAAAATGTGCAGAAAAAAAGAAAAACCTAAGGAAATGGATATAAGCAATTTGCCTAATAAAGAATTCAAAGAAATGGTCATAAAGGTGCTCACCAAACTTGAGAGTGACATAGAAAAACTTAGGGAGAACTTCAACAAAGAGGTAGAAAGGATAATAAAGAACCAACCAGGTCTGAAGAATACAGTAACTGAAATGAGAAACACATTAGAGGGAATTAGCTAATACAGAAGAACGCATCCTGAAGACAAACAATGGGAATCAACCTATCAGGACAGAAAACGGAAACAGAATTTTTTAAAATGAGGATAATTTAAGGACCTCTGGGATAACATCAAGAACCCAAACATTAGCATTATAGGGATCCCAGAGGAGAAGAGAGAAAGGAACAGAAACTATATTTAAAGCTGGGAAAGGAAAAGACACCCAGGTCCATGAAGCACAAGAGTTCCAAACAAAGATGAACCCAAGAGACTTATACCAAGACATATTGTAACTGAAATGGCAAAAGTTTAAAATATAGCCACAATCTTTAAGGAAACAAGAGGAAAACTGAATTACACACAAAGGAAACTCCATAAGGTTATCAGCTGATTGCTCAGCAACAACTTTACCAGCTAGAGGAAGTGGCAGGACATCTTTAAAGTTCTGAAAGAAAGAAAACTACACAATAATTTACCTAGCAAGGTTATCATTCAGAATTGAAGAAGAGAAAGTTCTCCAGAGAAAAGCAAAAACTAAAGAAGTTCATCACCATTAAACCAGCTTTACAAAAAATGTTAAAGGGACTTCTTTAAGCAGAAAAGGACAGGCCATATTCAGAAATAGAAATATATATTTTAAAGGGAAAAATCTCACAGTTAAAGCTAAATATTAAATAAATACAGTGAATCACACATTGAAAACATACTAAGATCAAAAGAAAGAAGTATCAAACACAACTCAAACAATAAGTAGCCAGGATATACAAAACACGAAACATAACACCAATAGCATACAGCACGGATGGGGTAGTAAAATGTAGTCCTTCTAGAATATATTCACCCTTAAATGCTTATCTACTTAAAACAGACTGTTATAGATATACATAGACCTCATGTAAACCACAAACCAAAAACCTACAAAAGATATACAAAGAAAAAAGAGAAAAAAACCCAACTACTGAAAACCAGCAAACCACAAGGAAGAGATCAAGAGAAGAAACAGAGAACTATAAAAACAATGAAAACAATTAACAAATGGCAATAAGTACATACTTACTAACAATTATTTTAAATGTAAATAGATTAAATGCTCCAATAAAAAAATAAGGTGGCTGAATGGATTTAAAAACAAGACCCATCTATATGCTGCTTACAAGAGACTCACTGCAAATCGAAAGATGTGGACTGAAAGTGAAGGGATGGAAAAAGATATTCCATGAAAAGAAAGATAGGGTAGCAATTTCAGACAAAATATACTTTTAAACAAAAATATTTTAAGAATACAAAGAAGGACATTACATAATTATAAAGGGTTCGATCCAAGAAAAGGATGCAGCAAACATAAATATCATAACTATCACATCCAACACAGGAATACCTAAATGTATAAAGCAATTGCTAATGGCATAAAGGGAGAGACCCACAGTATTACAATAGTACAGGATTTTAATATCCCACTCACATCAATGAATAGATAATCCAGACAGAAAATCAATATGGAAATAATGGCCTTAAATGTCACTTTAATCCAGATTGATTTAATATCATTTTTAGAATATTTCAAACAAAAACTGAAGAATACATTTTTTAAGTGTACATGGAACAATCTCTAGAATAGATCACATATTACACCACAATATAAGCCATAATAAATTCAATAAGACTGAAATCATATTAAGCATCTTTTCTGATCACAATAACATGAAACTTAGAAGTCAACTCCAGCAAGAAAATTGGAATGTATCAAAAAGGAAGTCAAACAGAACATCAAAAACTATCATAAAAACAAATGAAAATGAAAAAACAACTTTTCAAAATTTATGGGATACAGTAAAAGCAGTTATAGAATAAAGTTTATAGCTATGCAGGCCTACCTCAAAAAAAAAAAAAAAAAAGGAAAATCCCAAATAAACAATTTAAGTCCACACCCACAGGAATTAGGGGGAAAAAAACACCCAAAGTAAACAGAAGCAAGGAAACAGTGAAGATCAGAGAAGAAAAGACAAAATAGATATTTTAAAAATTGAAAAGATCAATAAACTAAAACACTGACTCTTTGAAAAGATAAACAAAATTGCAAACCCTTAGCCAAACTCATCAAGAAAAGTGAGCCCAAATAAATAAAATCATAAATGAAAGAGAATTTACAAGTGATACCACTGACATATAAAAACTCATTAAAGAATAATACAAACAATTGTTTTCCAACAAATTCAACAAAATAGAAGAGATGGATGAATCTTCCAGAAGTATATAACTTTCCAAGCCTGAATCAGGAATAAATGCAAAATCTAAACAAACTGATTACTGGCAATGAAACTGAAGCAATAATTTTTTAAAATTTCGAACAAATAAAAGTCCAGGACCAGATGGCTTTATAGGTGAATTTTCAAAGAAGAATCAACACCTACTCTTCTTAAACTATTTCAAAAAATTGAAGAGGAAGGAATGCTTCCAAACTCATTCTATAAAGCCAGCATTATCCTGATAACAAACTCAGACAACGACATTACAAAAAAATAAAATTACAGGCCAATACCTGTGATGAACACAGATGCAAAATTCTGAACAAAATATCAGCAAACCAGATTCAACGATACATTTAAAAAAAAGTATACATCATGATCAAGTGAGATTTATCCTAGGAACACAAGGCTGACTCAACACCCATAAATTGATCATCATGATATATCACATTGACAAAATAAAGGGTTAAAACCATATGATCATCTCAATAGATGCAGCAAAAGCATTTGATAAAATTCAACAAAAATCTCTCAACAAAGTGAGTATACAAGAAACATAGGCTATATATGATCAAACCTATAGGTAATATAATACTCATTGCTGAAAAGCTTAAAGCGTTTCCTCTAAGATCAGGAATAGGACAAGGATGCTCACTACCACTAGTTCTATTCAACATAGTATTGGAACTCCCATCTATAGCAAACAGACAAGAAAAATAAATAAAATACATCTAAATAGAGAAGGAAGTAAAGCTCTCATTATTTCTAGATGACATAACCATAAGGATTGAAAGAAAAAAAAACAATTAGAATTAATAAATGAATTCAATAAAGTCACAGCACAGAAATAATACACAGAAATCAGTTGGGTTTCTCTACACCAATAACCAATGATCAAGAGGAGAAATTAAGAAAACAATTCCATTTACAATTGCATCAAAAGCATAAAATACCTAGAAATAAATTTAACCAAAACCTGTATTATGAAAACTATAAGACAATGGAGGGGAAAAAAATTGAAGGGCAAATAAATGGAAGAATACACCTTGCTCATGTAATGGAAGGATTAATATTGTTAAAATGTCCTTATTAAAGGAAGATACAGATTCAATGTAACCAATATTAAAATATTAATGGCATTCTTTCAGAATTAAAACGAATCCTAGAATTTATATGGAACCACAAAAGACTGAAAACAGCCAAAGAAATTTTGAGAAAGAACAAAGTGAGAGGTATCACACTACCTGATATCAAACTATTATTATTACGCTACAATACTTAAAACAGCCAAAACCGGTTTGGCTCGGTGGATAGAGCGTTGGCCTGCGGACTGAAAGGTCCTGGGTTCGATTCCGGTCAAGGGCATGTACCTTGGTTGCGGGCATATCCCCAGTGGGAGATGTGCAGGAGGCGGCTGGTCGATGTTTCTCTCTCATCGATGTTTCTAACTCTCTATCTCTCTCCCTTCCTCTCTGTAAAAAATCAATAAAATATATTTAAAAAAAATACTTAAAACAGTATGATACTTGTTGGGAGCCATTATAAATCACATATACATCTCCAGCTTACAACAAGAGGTTTCTGGCTCCTCCAAGCCAACTCCTGGTTTGGCCTGGAGTTAAAAGTTAACCTTGCGATTTAGCCTGGAATTAAATAACATACCCTCACCCTAAGCACAAAGCAAGCTACATCTCTGCTGATAAGCTGCGACATTCCAAAGCCTGTTTCATCCTTAACGACTTCTTTTGCCCGCCCCCTCCTCTAGAAACAACATAAATACCAACCGCTGTAAAAATAAAAATGAGGCTTGATCAGAACTTTGTCTTGCCTCCATTTCTTCGCGTCTCCTATCCTCTCATTCCTTTGCAGGATTTGGTGCGGTGTACCCACGAAGCTTGCCCTGCAGGTCGGGGCATAACTGGCGTCCAAATGTGATCTCCGCTCTCCAATCCTCCTCAGGAACGTTCACTTTTTATGTCCGGCCGGACCTCCCTTTGGCGCCACTGGGATCGCCCTGTGAGTCAGCCTGCTTTTTTCCTGGTCGCCGCTCTGCTTACCTGCTCTGCGAGTCAGACCTGTTGCTTTGGTAAGTGAACACATTCATTTTGGATAGGCATTCTCTTCCCTCATTGTCTCCCCCCTTGCCTTCTGCCTCTGGTCCACTTTGAGCACTCTCTTGTTGTTTCGGGGAAGAGTGAAAGGTACCCGATTTCGGCAGAGAGAACTCCGAATCACTCAGGCTTGTCCCTTGGTTTCGTTCCACGTGGTTGACTCCTTCCAAAAACCCTGCGTTCACCTTGTCTTAGTGGTCTTTCTGAGAAAATGGGGACTCCAGCTGAGACTCGGAAGTAAGTGTTTTTGCCTACTTTAAAGCTTAAACTGTCCACCCAAAATTAGAAGTAAACCAGTAAGAACTTGTGTCACTGTTACTCCGGGAAAACTCCTTGCCTACTTAAAAACGCAAGCCGTCCACCTTGTGAGCACTCATGGGGTGCCTGACTCCCGACTGGTGAATGCCTGAGGGTCCTAGCAGGTTACCTGCCTCACAAGGGTCCGAGTTGGCGGGTTATACCAACCGGCTGTTTACGTAGGAGGAGCGAGCTGCAGAAGCAGCTCCGAGGAAGGCACTTGAAAGCAAGTTTTGATCTGGGGAGCTCTGATCTAGGGGTCCGAGTTGGCGGATTATACCAACTGGTTGCTTACGTAGGAAAACACACCTGTGGCATAAACAGGACTGAAGTAGTCTCAGCAGAGAATTTCAACATCCAGACCTATGACACATGAACAGGGGCCTCTCTTTTGAGGTGACGGTTGGCATCTTCCTCGCTGGTTCGTCTCCTTGTCGACTCCTGGGCTGACCTGGTACGGGGTTTATACGTCCCGGAGGCTTACGTGGAAGAGGCTAAGACATGGGCAGGCTCTGAGTTCTCATGAGCTGTTTCTTAAAGGACTCAGGGAGTCCCTCAAGGCGCGAAGATTTAGGGTTAAAAGATTCAAAAGGCTTCTTACAGGACTCAGGGAGTCCCTCAAGGTGTGAGGATTTAGGGTTAAAAAGATTCAAAAGGCTTCTTACAGGACTCAGGGAGTCCCTCAAGGTGCGAGGATTTAGGGTTAAAAAGAAAGATTTAAAAGGCTTCTTTACTTATGAGAAATGAAACCCCGCTGCTGAATCTCTCTCTGGTTCGGAGAGATTACTTGGTGTTTTATTTAAAAATTACTGGAGAACATCTTATGACAACCAAACTTTGGCTAAGATTACCTTGGGTGCTAGCCATGACTTTAGAAAGCAAAATAGGAAAAAATTTAAAAAGTCTTTTTCTATTAAGCATGACTTTGGGAAAAATACGCCATCTGAGTCATTTGCTAAAACTTCCCCCAAAACAGGATATGTAGGGGAAAGGAAAAAGGAACACATGGCGATCCTATATGGACGCCTCCTCCCCAGTATTCAAATTTAAAATCTCCTTCTCGTAATTAAAAAAGTTTTACAAAATTTAGAAAATGAGTCTGGGATTTCTGTTCACGTGTAAAGAGAAAAACTGGCTTGGAACTAAAAGCGCACATCATCCGATTTTGGACATTTAGATAGAGTTTTGAGCTAAAAATCTCTTTACAAATGTACAGAATAAAACCCAAGACTGATTATTTCCTAAGAAAAATGGCATATTTGAGCCAGGGAAGAAATGCAGGCTGGCTCTAGCAATAAGATTGGTATATTTCCATAATAAAGAGTGATTTTTGAAATGTTAATAAAGCCTGTTCCAAAGTTAATCTTAAAAGCCTCAAAGAAATTTAGTAAAATTGTCTGTTATAGAAAAGTTACCAAAATAACTGCCTTAAAATAATAATTTAGATTTGAATCTCAAGAATTATTGATCTATATTAATTATAAAAATTTAAGTAGCCCGGTAAAAAACCGGCCCTTTGTTAATTGAAAAGGCTGGCCAAAACATTTCTAATGAGAAAAGGGGCTAGTTGCTTCCCACATGTAGCAAATTCTTAAAGAATGTGGTCAATTTACTCTTCCAGGGAAAACAGCCCCCCCCCTTCCTCCCCCAGGCCAATATTGAAACTTCCCACCGACTAGCAAGGGGCAGGAAGCAATGTATCTACAACCTTGTTTGTTGGCCTTCCCAGAGGAAAAATTATGGTCGTTTTTAAAATCAAAGGCTGGGGCCAGGCCTGCCTCGCCAGCCTCAAGTGTGGTTTTCCAAATCTGCTGTGAAATTTAAGACCTTGGAGTTTGTACCTAGGTATCTTGAAGTGACATAATACTAAATTAAATAAGATCTAAGTGTACTTCGTACAAAATCTAAAGAACAGAATTAAATCTGTTGGTTGATTATGTCCTGCATCTTTTGAAGTTTATTCCTAAAAATGTTACTGATTGAGAAATGCTAAATATTTGACTTGCCAGCTAAAAAGTTCTAGTTAAATCAAATTGGGAAAAATTATAATTGTGGTAACTAAATGCCTAACGTAGAGAAATTTATTTTTAAGAAAATCTTGTGCTTTCTCTGAAATAATTAGAATTCAAAATAGGTTACTCATTGATCTGATTAAAAAAGAGGATAAATTCTGTGATCCCAACAGAAATTTTATATACAAAGATCAGTTTTAATTTAATTGATCTCTTAATAATTATAAAAGGTATATAATCTTTAAATCATATATATACATATATATTTGATGGTCTTTCAAGTTGGATTTCAAAACTATAACCAAGGAATGACTTTGGGACATTTCATGGGCCCTGAAATGCTTTCAAAAGTTTATTCTCTCTTCTTAAAGGTTTTTTAATAAAGCCAATTTAATATACTTGAAATCACATGGAAAGCTTTATCAGATATAAATTAATAAATATATTTTACGTTTTTGCCTCTGAGAAAGGGCAAAACAAGTAATTTTGTTTAATATTTCTTAAAATACAGCAGTAGAATTTTAAGATGTAATTTGAAATAACAAAAGCTCCTCGCCGCTGCATTTTAAATTAGGCTGGAGGTGGGGCAGCATTTGTCCCTTGTGAATCAAAAGTGTACTAAATACTAAATTTACTTGTTACATTTGTTGCTTGTGTGAGAAAGAAAGCTGTCTGGAAGGAAATAAAAAGGTTTCCTTCAGATGCCTAACTAAAATTAAAAATCAATATATTGGGCCTCAAAAGCTAAATTAAATAATTTGTGTTTTGTCTCCTTAAACAAAGTTTATGCAAATTTACCCAAAAACTAATACCAGAAATTTAATTAAGGTCATTTGCTGTCCATAACAGGACAAGTAAAGTTAAAAGAATAAATGCTATTTCAAACTGACTTAAAATTGGCAAATTGGGTTAAATGGATATTCAGGGGAACTTAGTTGTCACCTATTAAAAGATAAACTTTTACAGGAGTAGATCTAGACACCCAAACCTCTGATATCTTAGAAGCCACACTCCGTGCTTTAAATGCCTCCAATCCATCCCTTGCAGAAGACTGTTGGCTATGCATGACCCTAGGTACACCTATGCCCCTTGTCATTCCAGATGACATCAGTAACATCACTTCTAATAATAATTGTACCCTCAGTTTACCCTTTAGAACTCAACCTGTTGCATTCAACTTTTCCTCATGTCTACAAAAACTCCCCCAGAATAATAGTTATGATCTAGATGTAGGCTTCGTTAGCTTTGTTAACTGCTCTCCCGTTCACAATCACAGTTCCTCCCTTTGCCCCGCTCCTGGACGAGTGTTTGTATGTGGAGGTAATATGGCCTATACAGCTCTACCTTTAAACTGGACAGGATTATGTGTTCAGGCTAGTATTCTCCCTGACATTGATATTATTCCAGGGGGAGAACCTGTCCCCCTACCCAGCCTTGATTACATTGCTGGACGCAGTAAGCGGGCTGTCCAATTTATTCCTTTACTTATAGGACTGGGAGTCTCTGGAGCTGTGGCCACTGGCACAGCTGGATTAGGAACCGCATTACATACCTATAATAAATTATCTAATCAGTTAATTGATGTTCAGGCTCTTTCAGGTACTATCAATGATCTCCAAGACCAAATTGACTCCCTAGCAGAAGTAGTTTTACAAAATAGAAGAGGATTAGATTTACTTATAGCAGAGCAGGGAGGAATATGTTTAGCCCTACCGGAACGCTGCTGTTTTTATGCCAACAAATCTGGAATCGTCTGAGACAAGATAAGAAAACTCCAGGAAGACCTGGTGAAAAGGCGAAGAGAGCTGTTCGAAAACCCCCTTTGGAGCGGACTCAATGGCCTACTCCCCTACCTGCTTCCTGCACTTGGCCCCCTTGTCAGCTTACTGTTAATTTTAACCTTTGGTCCATGGGCTTTTAAGAAACTGACAAGTTTTGTCAAACAGCAAATTGATAGCATCCTGGCCAAACCCATTCAGGTTCACTACCACCGTTTAACTACTATAGACCGAGAATGTGATTGTGATTGCCAGAGCTCCCTCCCCACGGGGACAGCATAAAGCCAGAGGAATGCTTACCTACACTCTATATAGAGGTATGGTATGGGCACCGTCTGGGTGCAGGGCAAAGCACTGCAAGGGAAGGTCAAAACAGAAAATCAAAATTTTCTCGACCGCCTCTGGATTTCTCTGTGAGCACACCTGGTTTGCATAGAGGTTGGTATCCATACATATATAATTGTTGGCTCTGCCTCTCCTCCCCAAAAGATACCAAGAGCCACCAGAGGTGAGATCTGCTGATCTCATGGGAGGAACCAGGTCACTACTCCCCCAGTCGGTTAATGCCCACCCTTAACTAAATGGTAAGGGAGGAATTGTTGGGAGCCATTATAAATCACATATACATCTCCAGCTTACAACAAGAGGTTTCTGGCTCCTCCAAGCCAACTCCTGGTTTGGCCTGGAGTTAAAAGTTAACCTTGCGATTTAGCCTGGAATTAAATAACATACCCTCACCCTAAGCACAAAGCAAGCTACATCTCCGCTGATAAGCTGCGACATTCCAAAGCCTGTTTCATCCTTAACAACTTCCTTTTGCCCACCCGCTTCCTCTAGAAACAACATAAATACCACTCTCTGTAAAGAATAAAACTGAGGCTTGATCAGAACTTTGTCTTGCCTCCATTTCTTCGCGTTCCTATCCTCTCATTCCTTTGCAGGATTTGGTGCGGTGTACCCACGAAGCGTGCCCTGCAGGTCGGGGCAGCCGCCTCCTCAGCCCCAGCCTCCATGCTGCGCCCCAGTGTGAACCGGCCCTGGGAGGACCCCGGCCTGCCAAGCGCTGCGGTATTGAGAAGCCCGCGGGACCTGAAGATGGGATGGCGCCCACCCTGCAAGGCCCCCCTGTGCCCTGGGCCTCAGACGCGCTCACCTCAGTGCTGGTCGTGGCTGAAGGCTGTGCCCTGCATAGTGTCAACTCGGTGCTGGAGCCCCAACCTGAGCCCGAGCCCACGTTGGTCCCGCCAGTGTCTCTGGTCCCTGTGGCGGGCTTGGGCTCGGGAGAGGGAGAACACTCGCCCGTCAGCCTGGAACCAGGTGCTCTCCTGGATGCTCCCGGGAGAGTCGTCCCCATCCAGCAGGAATTCTTCTGCTCGTCAGTCCCACACCGCCAAACGCTGCTGAAATGATTGGTAGAATCAACATCATTAAATTGTCTATACTGACAAAGCAATCTATAAATTCAACGCACTTCTCATTAAAATACCAAGGGCATATTTCACAAACCTAGAAACAATCTTCAAAAATTCATCTGGAAGAAAAAATGACCCCGAATAGCTGCAGAGATCCTGAGAAAGAACAAAGTAGGTGGGATCTCAATGCCAGATATCAAGCTGTATTACAAAGCCACTGTTCTCAAAACTGCCTGGTACTGGCACAAGAACAGACATATAGATCAGTGGAATAGAATAGAGAGCCCAGAAATCATCCCCAACCAATACACTCAATTAATATTTGACAAAGGAGGCAAGAACATACAATGGAGTCAAGATAGTCTCTGCAATAAATGGTGTTGGGAAAATTGGACAGATACATGCAAGAGAATGAAACTAGACCACCAACTTACACCATACACAAAAATAAACTCAAAATGGATATAGGACTTAAATATACAATGGGAAACATTAAAAATACTAGAAGAATCCAAAGGCAACAAAATCTCAGACATATGCCGAACCAATTTCTTCACCGATACTGATCCTAGGGCATTGGAAACTAAAGAGAAAATAAACAAATGGGACTACATCAAAATAAAAATTCTCTGCATAGCTAAAGAAACCATCAACAAAACAACAAGAAAGCCCACTACATGGGAGAATATATTTGCCAACATTATATCTGATAAGCACCTCTTCTCCAACATTTATAGGGAACTCATAGAACTTAACAAAAGGAAGATAAACAATCCAATCAAAAAATGGGCAAAGGACCTAAATAGACACCTTTTAAAAGAGGACATTCAGAAAGCCAAGAGACATATGAAAACATGCTCAAAGTCGCTAATCATCCGAGAGATGCAAATCAAAACAACAATGATGTACCATCTCACACCTGTCAGAATGGCTATCATCAGCAAATCAACAAATGACAAGTGCTGGAGAGGATGTGGAGAAAAAGGAACACTTGTGCACTTCTGGTGGGAATGCAGACTGGTGCAGCCACTATGGAAGACAGTATGGAGTTTTCTCAAAAAACTGGAAATGCAACTCCAGTTTCACCCTGTGATCCCACTTCTAGGAATATATCCCAAGAAACCAGAAACATCAACCAGAAAGGATATATGCACCCATATGGTCATAGCAGCACAATTCACCATAGCTAAGATCTGGAAACAGCCTAAATGCCCATCAGTAGATGAATGGATTAGAAACCTCTGGTACATCTGCACGATGGAATATTATGCTGTTGTAAAAAAGAAGGAACTCTTACCTTTTGCAACAGCATGGATGGAACTGAAGAGCATTATGCTAAGTGAAATAAGCCAGTCAATGAAGGAAAAATACCACATGATCTCACTCATTCATGGATAATAGAGTCCATTATAAACTTTTGAACAATAATAGATACAGAGGCAGAGTTGCCTCGACCTGACTGTTAAACTACAGCAGGAAGGCCGGGGCGGGTGGGGGCGCAAAACGGGGGGTAATAGATCAATCAAAGGACTTGTATGCATGCATATAAGCATAACCAATGGACATAAGACACTGGGAGGTAGGGGAAGCCAGGGCATTGTCAAGGAAATGGGCAAAAAACAGAGACATATGTAATACTCTTAGTAATAATTTAAGCAATAACAAAATTATTTTTAAAAAAGAAGAAAGAGACCTTCCTTAGTATAAGCCACTGAAGCTTTGGGAATGTTTGTTACTCACCATAACATCTAGCCCAGCGTTTCTCAACCTGTGGGTCATGACCATATTGGGGCTTGAACGACATAATCATTTCACAGGGGTTGCTGAAGACCATCAGAAAACACATGTGTAATTACATATTGTTATTGTGATGAATCACTATGCTGTAATTATATTCAATTTGTAACAATGAAAATACATCCTGCATATCAGATATTTACATGACGATTAATAACAGTAGCAAAATTACATTTATGAAGTAGCAATGAAAATTATTTTACGGTTGGGGGTCACCACAACATGAGGAACTGTATTAAAGGGTCACAGCATTAGGAAGGTTGAGAACCACTGATCTAGCTGGTCCTACTGGGTGTGCTTTAACAATTCTACTCTCCTGGAGGCAGCAGAGCCTGACGTTTTAAGTCAGATCTCTGTTATTAGAAACACTTGAGGTTGACTTCCAGCCCTGCCTTTATTTAACTCTACTATCAGGCAATTTACATAAAGCCTCTGAGCCTCAATTTGCTCTTCATAAAATCTCAGTTTGCAGAAAGGACTAAATGACATAATAATGCATGTAAAGCACTGAATTCCAGGTCTGGCACATGCAGTAAACATTCGGTAGCTATTAGCTCCATAGTTCCACAATGTGTACTGAATACAAATATTCTAACATTGTATGAAAGGTTAACCTTTTGTTCTTTGTAGCATTTCAAATGTTGTTTTTAAACAAATAAAATTGTACTGTATATATTCTCTCATAGCCTGATTTGTCTCTTAAAAATGTCATATTTTTTATTAAAAATAAAAAATCTGAGAGCTGGTATAGCCCAGAGAATTTAGAATCTTCCCATGAACAGAAAGGTTTCTGGTGAAATTATTCATGAGGCACAGCCTAGTGCCTCTGAAATAGGCACTGTTCTCAGGAATCTGGCTGGATTCCCAGTGGGAGGGTGAGGGGTTGACAGGAGGCAGCTGATCCATGTTTCTATTTTTCCTGTCCCATCCTATCTCTCAAAAAACAAATTAACAAAAAAATCAGTTGGAGACAACAAACCCCAGAAACTACCACTGGCCACCCGATCCTAATGTTGTCATTTCCCAGCAACATTCTGGCTTCCAAACACCTATATTCTCAATGGTCAGTGAGTGACTGGGATCCTATTTACACCTGGGAGGCCTGGAAAGGTATATTACCCAAAGGGCTATGCCCCTAATGATGGCTGGGTTTAACCAATGAAAACCCAGGAGAGGCATATTATCCAGGTGTACATGATTGAGGGTGGGAGTTCCTGCATCTACCTGGTGGTCATATTGACCTCTTTGGTCTGTTCACAGAGAGTGAGGCTTCCCAGCACCAGGTCTCCAGAAGGACAAGGCATCAGAGGCAGTATCCTCCTATGAAGGGGTGTGTGTGAGGTTTGCTGAGCCCCAACAAGCCAGAATTTGGGCTTTTGTGACTCCTGGACACCTCTCTGCTTACAGAGTTCGACGATTCCTCCTTGAGTTAACCCTCCAGCCTGGTGTGTGGGCACCTCTGGGGTCCTGCAGTCCCGGTCCCACTGCCAGGAACAGTGAGTTCATGTGTAGCAAAAGGTGTGGGGAAAGAGGTTAACAGGTTACAATACCTCCATGTGAGGACATGATGGTGTGACTGAACTAGGAGGATTTGGGAAACGTAGGACTTGTTTTGTGTATATAGGCAACAAAGAAGATGAGGCAGAGTTTTGCACAAGGAGTTTTACTTTCATTCTGAGGAATCTGGGGACATGAAAGGTCCTGACGAAAAGAGGGACATTGTGTGAGGTAGTTCTGTAAACTTTTCCCAAAGCAGCTCAGAAGAGGAACAGACTAGAAGAGAGATGATAGCAGCTGGGGACAGGTGGCAAAAGTCCTATAAAAGATAAGGTAACTGGAAAGATTGTGCACTGAGAACTGAGTCTTGAAGGAATGTGGTCATCTCCAGGACACATTGGCCTATTGACTGGGAAACGGTACTGAGCAGTCTGAGCCCATGGATCCTGGGGTTGGTGGCCAGAGTCTCAACAGATCTTTCTCTGAACAAAGATTTCTGCAAATGCAGAGTGGTTTAAGGGTTCTGTTTTGTGGAACTCATATCAGGGCCTCACACTCTTACAACTTCTGTGATAGTGGTATCCTGGGATTGTCTTGCCTCTGTTCTAGCCCTTATATCTGGAGACCTTGATGAGACACCAAGCCCAGAATTCTAAGTACATGTCTAAGGTTGTCTGAAATGACACCTGTTTTTGGCAAACAATGGAATAAGATGTGAGTAGACCTTCCAGTCATAGGTTCCTTTATGTGCAAAGGCTTAGAGTGAAGACTGAGCTCATTCAGGAACCAACCGGCATCCACAGGCTGGTGCTCTATCCACAGAGCCAAACCAGCTGGGACTTGTGTCCATTTTTTAAAATAGAACTGGTGACAATTGAACAGGAATGAGGTCTAGAGGAGCTTGTGAAACCTTTGGAGTCTGGTCTGCAGGTGATGGGAGTAATGGAAGATTTGGAGCAGAAGAGGCAGGTGATCTGACCCAGGTCTAATTAGACTTCCTGTGGCTGAAG
Source organism: Myotis yumanensis (assembly GCF_028538775.1). Lineage (NCBI taxonomy): Eukaryota > Metazoa > Chordata > Mammalia > Chiroptera > Vespertilionidae > Myotis > Myotis yumanensis. Next base: position 37,183 of record NW_027223786.1, read on the forward strand.
CATAACAAACCATATTGCTGTGAGGGAGGTGGTAGAAAGTCTAGACTGGAGGTTGCTGTGGTGAGCATGATGGTAAGTGACCCATGATGGTGACTGTGGGGGTGAAATAAGCTTTTGTTTTCTGGATTGGTGTTTTATGTGCGGCCAACTGGATTTTCTAATTTTGAGTCTGAGAGAGAGGTAAGAGCCAGGAATGATTTGAAGGTTTGAATTTGGCAGCTGCATGTATGGAAGCACTATCAACTGAGATGCAGATATTCAGAGTAGAAGTGTAATGTTCATTGGGAATACAAAATTGTTATTTTTTATCTGTTTTGGTGTGCGATATTTCAGAGAGCACTTCATAAGCATCTGTAACTCTGAGAAGTTCAGGTTGAAAATGTCTTTAAAGTTGGGAGTGCAGTGACCAGGGTAGAGTTGTAGATCATCTTTTTAAAAACTTTTTTTTCTGTTTAATTGGAGAGCAAAGAGAAATTAAAACAAGATGAGACAGCAGCTGTTGCATCTTTGCTTGTGAATCACACACCAGGATTGTGTTGAGAGCCTTTTTGTGGTCAGTAGTCTGACTGGTTTACATACGGGAATGAGTAGTCATATGTGAGATACACTGGACCTGGGAGAGAGGGCCATTGGTGATGGGACTTGAGTGCTGAAGGCTGTGACTGGTGAAGGGACATCAAGTGCAGCACCAGAAGAGGTAGGCTCTGGATATCTGATATTTGATGTGGATCTCAATAGGAGAGGTTGAGGCTTTTTTTTTTTTTTGAAGGGCAGTTACAGTGATCAATAGGAATGAGAGAGCATATATCAGTGTCATCTTGGCTAGTGTTGGGAAGGTTGAAGGGTAAGAGAGAAATACATTACTGAAGGGGTGAATTAGAGTATTGGAAAAGAAGATGATTAAGAAAAATGATCCAAGTCATGACGTATTTGTGTTACCTTTGGCATTATGCCTCTGGGAATGAAGCTATGTGAGAGAAGTGTTGTTCAAAGAGTTATGTGTGGCAGGAAGTGCAAATTGATGGCCTCAGCAACCTAAGTTTGGTTTCAAAAGGGTAAAGTCTGATGCCAAAATTTACAGGGAATTGGGGTGAGATTCTAGGGAACAACAGGGTTATTTCCTGAGAGAACAGTGTCAAATCACTCACACTCTCAATATGGACAACATCAATCCATATCCTATGTTCATGACACCCACTATATTGAAAGGCGTAGTGTGTACAACATTTTTGTACTAGAGAGCAGGTAGGATCTATATGCTCTTTGCCCTTATTGTCATCGGAAGACACTGCATTAGTAGGAATATAAGGAGTGAGTGTATTTGATGAAACAAAGGCCTGATATCTTCTCTGTAGTCAGAAGTCTAGGGAGCAGATGGATATGGAAGTTAGGGTGTATGATAAATGTAAAATCCTAGGAGAGAAGCTGATAATGGACTGAACTGTCCCCATTATGACACGATATGAACTTTGAGGATGTGGCCATTGCCTTCTCTCCAGGGGAATGGGGAATTCTTGATGAGGCTCAGAGACTTCTGTACTGCAAAGTGATGCTGGAAGTATTTGCCCTTGGATCATCTGTAGGTAAGACCCTCACATATATCCTAATGGACTGAGGTGATGGCATCTCTTCCTTGATATTCCACCTGTAGGTTTCTCTCTCCTACAGCCAGACCATGGGCTCTGCAAATTTTCCTCACTCTCATGTGAAATGTGCTATAGATGCCAGTTCTGAGCTGTGTTGAGAGCCCTGAGAAATAAACTCCACAAACTTCTTTAACACTATTTTCCTCAGAAAGTGCAAGATGTGTCTGGGAACCAGGCATCTTACAGAAAGCTTAATGGGTCCCACATGCAGTTTCCCTCCCTGGGAGGGTGGCTATGTCCAGATCCTTGGCTTCCACTTCTGCACCTTTCCTCTAGATAAAGGTTCTGGGTGACTGCCTGTGTCAGGTTATGTTCTTTACTTACATGAACAATGGACTCTTCTTGTAAGACTCTCCTTCAATTGGTGTTTATAATATTACCTTCCCTGTATACTATTCCAAGTGTATTTTCTCTGGACCAGGGCTGGATGGTCACCTCTGTAATCTTTCATTAATACTTGGAATATTTTGGCTTTATGTATTTGTAGAGAAGGTGGTACAGAGAGAACCCTAGTTTTTTTTCACAGGGTGAACATGCAGGATGGTCTCAGAGGAGTTCTGGCCCAGCTGAGTGGAAACTAACAGAATGTGTGACACAAGGACTGTTTTCAAATTATACCAGAAACCAGCTTGATTCTATCACTGCACAGATGCAGGTGCCACTGCCCACACCTCATTTTTACCTTTCCTTTGAACTACTTTACACTTCATGGCATGTCATTTCACCTGCTTCTCCCTAGCTTTCCACCATTTTCAACTTTGTGGCATTTTTACATTGCCTGCTCCTCTGCACTGCTGCCTCTGTAGTATTCTTCAACTTTGACCTGCACATGTGTTATGAGGTTCACATACATTCTTAAGTAGTCCTGGAAAAACAGCTACTAGTTTATTGAATTTTTCTTGGAATGAGACACAAAGAAAATTCTGCAGAGCTTGCCTATGTTACCTGCAGACAAGCCCTACTGAACACTGTTAGTGTAAGTAAGGACTGGAAGTCTTACCTCTCTTCCATGTGGTTTTTGCCGTCTTTGTGTCATATTCCTGGTGAGGTCTTCCTTCCTTTAAGATCTTCAGAGGCCCATAATTTCACAGAAGCCTGTTATAACTCTTCCTTCATATATCTTCTTTTCATAAAATTGCATGAACCTGAGGTGTCATGGGCAACACACTTTTGTAATGGAACTTCCCTCTGTCACCACAATCAACATTCATTTCCTCACTTTTTTTCTGTTTCCAGGTTATTGGCATGAAAAGGATGATTATGAGGCCTGTTCTAATTGGAGTGTATCTGTAGAAGGAGAGTCACAGGTCAGGGCTTCTGAGACAGCTCCAGCAACCCAGAAGAACCATCCATGTAAGCAGTGTTTCTCGGTGTTAAAAGAAAATTTGCATCTGAATGAGTTACAAGCAGCGCACTTGGAGCACAAAGGCTTCTTCAGTGAAGCATGTTGAGAGACTTCTGTTCCAGTGCAAACCCTCACCAGCAACAGAGGAATGCCAGGGGAAAGACATCTTGGAAAGAAGCTACAGACAGAGCCTCATTTGTGACCAGGTGCAGCTTCTACTTATCAGAGGTGCCTTCAAACAGCAGGGTGGTTGGGGAAGACTCCCAAACTCCCTCAGAGCTTCTCCAGTACCAGGAAACTCATAACACTGAGGAGCCTCTGTGTGACAGTGAGATTTCAAAGGAATTTCTAGTGGAAAAAGTCATCACCAGTGGGGTGAATGTGAAAATGCTGCCAGCCACAACCTCAATGTTGTTGTATGTCTGGATGTATGTTCTGGAATAGTGTGGCACAGGTAGGAAAAATTATAGATGAATCGTTAACCTCATTCGACATAAAGTAGTTCACTGGAAAAAAATTGGTATGAGTGTACAGATTGTGGGAAATCCTTCTGTCAGAGTTCCAAACTCATTCGACGTCAGAGAATTCACTCTAGTGTAAAGCCTTATGAGTGTAGTGAATGTGGGAAATCTTTTACCCACAATAATTCCCTTCTTATCCACAAGAGAGTTCACACTGGAGAAAACCCTTATGGGTGTAGTGAATGTGGGATATCATTTAAGGATAATAGTCTGCTCCTTATCTACAAGGGAGTTCACACTGGAGAAAAATCTTATGCATGTGTTGAATGTGGGAAATCTTTTAGGGATAATATGCAGCTCTTTAGCCACAAGAGAGTTCACACTGGAGAAAAGCGGTCTGAGTGTACAGGTTGTGGAAAGTCCTTCAGTCATAGTTCCAACCTCATTCGACATCAGAGAATTCACACTGCTGAAAAACCTTATGAGTGTAGTGTATGTGGGAAATCTTTTACCCACAATATTTCCCTTCGTATCCAAAAGAGAGTTCACACTGGAGAAAACCCTTATGGGTGTAGTGAATGTGGGATATCTTTTACGGATAATAGTCTGCTCCTTATCCACAAGAGGTTTCACACTGGAGAAAAGCCTTATGTGTGTAGTGAATGTGGGAAGTCTTTTACCCGCAATAATTCCCTTCTAATCCACAAGAGAGTTCACACTGGAGAAAAACCTTATGAATGTGGTGAATATGGGAAGTGTTTTAGGGATAATAGTCAGCTCTTTATCCACAATAGAGTTCACACTGGAGAAAAGCCTTATGTGTGTAGTGAATGTGGGAAGTGTTTTAGGCAAAATAGACAGCTCCTTATCCACAAGTCAGTACACACTGTGGAAAAGCCTTATGAGTGTACAGATTGTGGGAAATATTATAGATGAAAATATGGCCTTATGAGACACCTAAGACTTCACACTGGATAAAAGCGATAAATGTGAAGGGAATGCTTCATTTTTCTTACTCAGAATAACAACACTCAAGGAGACTCTATGACACACAGTTGCCTTAATATGATCCCTTTTTATCAGGGCAGATACTCTGCTAGATTCCTCAAAGATTCAGGTACAAGTGAGGCTTTAAGGAGCTAATTGAACTTGCCATTCTGCCCAGGCCTCCTATCCAATTGATGTCACTATGATTGATTGGGGCTGAAGTGATTTCACCTCTAACACCTGGCTCATCTGAGCAATGTGAATCAGTCTCAGTCACTGCATGCTCTCTTGTGCTTGAATAAATTCTAAATACTCTGAACCTTTGGCAGGATATTCATTCCTTTCTCTCTGACTAGGGAATAGACCTGGTGCAGGGTGTGTCCAGAACACCCATCCTCAGAAAAGAAGTGGTATCTCTTTCAGGGAGTTTATGGTTCTTACATTATGCTGTGATGATTGGCTTAGGTTCTATTTCACCAATCTGAACACTGCTGGCTATGGTTTATGATATTTCAGTAAAGGAGTTTTTCCTGTTGTACCTTTAATTGTGATGGTTCTATTCACTGCCTGCAAATGTTTTGAAAGCACTGTTGTGGTTTGTCAGCATGTAGATGTAAACCAATATGGTGCAGATGTCAAACCTTCAGTGCTTTGTAAAGGAGAACATGATGGCAGAGAATCATTCTTCATCCCAAACTGGCTTATTTTGCATTGCTGTCCAAGGTGTTGAAAGAAAAATTGCATACCATTGTGGTCTTAATTTATATCCTGGTACTTTGGTTATGAGTGAGGTCAGTGGTCACCAAAAAAAGGAAGCCTTTGCTGTCCTTTTGTGAACAATATTTATTGTGTTCTTTATTCACAGTGTTTATTCTTTAATTCTTATCAATGTTTAGGGGAACTCCTCCCCACATACTGCAAAGAAGCCAAGTGCCACGAAGTATGAAATTTCATACTCTTGTGACATTTGTTGTAAGACTCTGAGGTTAACCTACCATTGAGACAGAAACACTGTATTCATAGTGATGAGAAGGTGACTGCAGTATATTATATGGAAAGTGTCTCTTCTGAAAATAAATCCACAAATGTTCTTGGGCCTGTCTCTTGTGTGACCTTTGTGTTCAGACATTCTCAGCACCTCCAAAAATGTTTCCTGTAGCTGCAGTCATTGGCAGAGAAAATAATTTAATAGACTTGTGGATTCTCCTGGTGTCTGTGAGGTGTTCACCACAAAGTCATTTCTCAATATGTAAGAACTCAAAGCTAAGGGAAGGGTAATCCTGTAATAAATCCCAGGATGTGTCTTTTGCAACCAGTCAGCATTCCTGTTGATTCCATGGCAGTAGTCTTCACTGCTTGCCAATATTTGGTGCCGTTGAGGCAATGATGTTCCTCTCAGGATCTCCCTATGCAGTGGTGTGTCTGAGGTTTGCTGAGCCCCAACATGCCAGAATTTGGGCTTTTGTGACTCCTGGACTCCTCTCTGCTTACAGAGTTTGACGATGCCTCACTGGAGTTTAGCCTGCAGCCTGGGGTGTGGACATCTCTGGGATCCTGAAGTCCAGGTTGCACTGCCAGGAACAGTGAGTAACTCGTGTGTGACAAAAGGTGTGATGGGGGAAAGAAGTTAATAGGCTGCATTACCTCCATGCGAGGACTTGGTGGTTTGACCGAACCAGGAGAATTGGGAAAACCCAGGCCTTGTTTTGTGTCTAAGGGAACAAAGAAGATGAGGCAGAGTTTTGCACGAGGATTTTCACTTTCATTCTCAGGAAACTGGGGACATGAATCCTGACCAAAAGAGGGACATTGTGTGACACAGTTCTTTAAACTTTTCCCAAAGCAGCTCAGAAGAGAAACAGACTAGAAGAGAGATGATAGCAGTTGTGGACAGGATGCAGAAGTCCTATAAAATATAAGGTAACAGGCAAGAGTGTGCACTGAGGACTGAGTCTTGAAGGAATGTGGTCATCTCCAGGACACATGGGCCTATTGACTGGGAAATGGTACTGAGCAGTCTGAGGCCATGGATCCTGTGATTGGCGGCCAGAGTCTCAACAGATATTTCTCTGAACACAGATTTCTGCAAATGCAGAGTGGTTTAACAGTGCTGTTTTGTGGAACTTATATCAGGGCCTTACACTCTTACAACTTCTGAGATAGTGGTGTCCTGGGATTGTCTTTCCTCTCTTCTAGCCCATATATTTGGGGATCTTGATGAGACACGAAGCCCAGAATTCTAAGTACATGTCTAAGGTTGGCTGAAATGATCCCTGTTTAAGACAAATAGTGAAATCAAATGTGAGAAGACTTTTCAGGCACAGGTTCCTATATGTGCAAAGGCTTAGAGTGATAACTGAGCTCATGCAGGAACCAACTGGTGTCTTTTAAAAAATATATATGTTTTTATTTTTTCCAGAGAGGAAGGGAGAAGGAGAGAGAAATAGAAACATCAATGATCAGAGAGAATCATTGGTGGGCTGACTCCTGCGCCCCCACACTGGGGATCAAGCCCACAAACCTGGCATGTGCCCCTGACCGGAATCAAACCCAGGACCCTTCAGTTCACAGGCTGGTGCTCTATCCACTTAGCCATACCAGCTGGGGCTTGTGTCCATTTTTTAAAATAGAAACTTGTAACAATGGGACAGGAGTGATGTCTAGAGGAGCTTGTGATACCTTTGGAGTCTGGTCTGCAAGTGATGGGTGTACTGGAAGATTTGGAGCAGCAGATGCAGGTGATGTGACCCAGGTCTCATTAGACATCCTGTGGCTGAATCATAGCAAACAAAATGGCTGTGAGGGAGGTGGTAGAAAGTCTAGACTGGAGGTTGCTGAGGTGAGCATGATGGTAAGTGGCCCATGATGGTGACTGTGGGGGTGAAATAAGCAGTTGGATTCTGGATTAGTGTTTTTTGTGTGGCCAACTGGATATTCTAATTTTGAGTCTGAGTGAGAGGTAAGAGCCAGGGAAGACATGAAAGTTTACATTTGGCAGCTGCATGTATGGAAGCACTATCAGCTGAGATGCAGATATTCAGATTAGAAGTGTAATGTTCATTGGGGTTACAAAACTTTCATTTATTTTTTAAAAAATATATTTTATTGATTTTTTAGAGAGGAAAGGAGAGCGATAGAGAGTTAGAAACATTGATCAGCTGCCTCCTGCACACTCCCCACTGGGGATGTGCCCGCAACCAAGGTATATGCCCTTGACCAGGATCGAACCGGGGACCCTTGAGTCCGCAGGCCGATGCTCTATCCACTGAGACAAACCGGTTAGGGCCAAACTTTTTTTTAATCTGTTTTGGTGTGCAATATTTCAGAGAACATTTCATGAGCATCTGGTACTCTGAGGAGAACTTCAGGTTGAAAACTTCTTTAACGTCGGGGGTGTAGCGACCAGGGAAGAGTTGTAGATCATCTTTTTATTTTATTTTTTTTTATATTATTTTTTTATTTTTTTATTTTTTTTTATTTTTCGCTTAAAGTAATTACAAGGGGTATTACATAAGTGTCCTCCCCCCCCCCCCCGCCCTTGACAAGCCCCTGCCCTCCCTTACCCCCCAGTGTCTTATGTCCATTAGTTATGGTTATATGGGTGCATACAAGTCCTTCGGTTGATCTCTTAATCCCCTCTCTCCTCCCCCCCAACCCTCCCTGGCCTTCCCACTGCAGTTTGACAATCAGTTTGAAGCAGCTCTGCCTCTGTATCTATTATTGTTCAAAAGTTTGTAATGGTCTTTATTATCCATGAATGAGTGAGATCATGTGGTATTTTTCCTTCATTGACTGGCTTGTTTCACTTAGCATAATGCTCTCCAGTTCCATCCATGCTGTTGCAAATGTAGATCATCTTTTTAAAAACTTTTTTTTCTGTTTAATTGGAGAGCGAAAAGAAATTAAAACAAGATGACACAACAGCTTTTGCATCTTTACTTGTGAATCACACAGAAGAATTGTGTTGAGGGCCTTGGTGTGGTCAGTAGTCTGACTGATTTACATATGGGAATGAGTGGTCATATGTGAGATACACTGGACCTGGGAGAGAGGGCCATAGGTGATGGGACTTGAGTGCTGAAGGCTGTGACTGGTGAAGGGACATTAAGTGCAGCACCAGAAGAGGTCGGCTCTGGCTATCTGAGATTTGATGTGGTTCGCAATAGGTGAGGTTGAAGAAAAAAAAAACAATCAGGGAGGGAGGTCATCATAGAAGGACTGAAGGCACCTCATTGAGTATGGACTATGAGAGTTGGTGTAGAACTTAATTCAGTTTGAATTTTCCAGGCATTAACAAAACCACACTTGCTGAGTAATGAGTAAGAAGTCAGGGAGATGACTATGGGGGCTGGGACTGTGGAAGTGTAGGTTAAAGAGAGTTATGGTAGCAAGAGTGATGTGTACTTGGAGAAGACATGTGCATTCATGGCTTCAGGGCCCCTGACATTGACATAAGATGGAATGATAGTGGAATTTATTTCTGGTGATGTTTGGATAATCTGATATAGTAAATTTCATATTAATTCCTAAAAAAGAGGGTCTATAGTAGTGGTACATTCTTGGTCCAGAGATTAGAGGAAATATATGAGCAACCTGCATTTTATTGTGGAGGGCAGTTATAGTGATCAATAGGAATGAGAGAGCATACATCAATGTCATCTAGGCTGGCATTGGGAAGGGTGAAGGGTAAGAGAGAAATTCATTACTGAAAGGGTGAATTGGAGTATTGGAAAAGAAGATGATGAAGAACAAATATTCAAGTCACAATGTATTTGTCTTACTTTTGGTATTATGACTCTGGGAATGAAGCTGTGTGAGAGCTGTGTGTTTCAAAGACTTATGTGCGGCAGGAAGTGCAAAGTGATGGCCTCAGCACCCTAGGCTTGGTTTCAAAAGGGTGAAGTGTGATGTCAAAATTTTCAGGGACTTGGAATGAGAATGTAGGGAACAACAAGGTTATTGCCTGACAATAACAGTGTCAAATCACTCATACTCTCATTATGATCAACATATATCCATATCCTATATTCATGACACCCACTGTATTCAAAAGGAACAGTGTGGCCAAAATGTTTGTACTAGAAAGCAGGTATGATCTATATGCTCATTGTCCTTATTGTCATGGGAAGACACTGCATCAGTAGGAATATAAGGAGTGAGTGTCTTTGATGAAACAAAGGCCTGATATCTTCTTTGTATCAGAAGTCTAGGGAGCAGATGGATATGGAAGTTGGGGTGTTTGATAAATGTAAAATCCTAGGAGAGAAGCTGATAATGGACTGAACTGTCCCCATTATGACACGATATGAACTTTGAGGATGTGGCCATTGCCTTCTCTCCAGGGGAATGGGGAATTCTTGATGAGGCTCAGAGACTTCTGTACTGCAAAGTGATGCTGGAAGTATTTGTATTTTGATCATCTGTAGGCAAAACCCTCACATATATCCTATGGACTGAGGTGATGGCATCTCTTCCTTGATATTCCACCTGTAGCTTTCTCTCTCCTACAGCCAGACCATGGGCTCTATAAATTTTCCTCACTCTCATGTGCAATGTGCTATGGATGCCAGTGCTGAGCTATGTGGTAGCCCTGAGAAATAAACTCCACAAACTTCTTTAACACTATTTTCCTCAGAAAGTGCAGGATGTGTCTGGGAGCCAGGCATCTTACAGAAAGCTTAATGGGACCCACTTGCTGTTTCTATCCCTGGGAGAGTGACTATGTCTAGATCCATGGTTTCCACTTCTGCACCTTTCCTCTAGATAAAGGTTCTGGGTGACTGCCTGTGCCAGGTTATGTTCTTTACTTACATGAACCATGGGCTGTTCTTGTAAGACCCTCCTTCAATTGGTGTTTGTAATATTACCTTCCCTGTATACTATTCCAAGTGGATTTTCTCTGGACCAAGGCTGGATGGTCACCTCTGTCATCTTTCATTAATACTTGGAATATTTCGGCTTTATGTATTTGTAGAGAAGTTGGTACAGGGAGAACCCTAGTTTTTTTCACAGGATGAACAGGCAGGATGGTCTCATAAGAGGCCTGGCCGAGCTGAGTGGAAACTAGCAGAATGTATGGCACAAAGGCTGTTTTCAAATTATATCGGGAACCAGATCGATTCCATCACTGCTCAGACGCAGGTGCAATGCCCACACCTCATTTTACCTTCCCTTTGAACTACTTTACACTTTATGATATGTTATTTCACCTGTGATTTCCTAGCATTCTGCCATGTTCACCTTCGTGGCATTTTTACATTACCTGCTCCTCTGCACTGCTACCCCCGCAGTATTCTTCAAGATTGACCTGCACATGTGTTATGAGGTGCACAAACATATTTAAGTAGTCCTAGAAAAAAAGCTACTCATTTATTGAATTTTTCCTGAGATTAGACATAGACGAAATTCTTCAGTGCTTGCCTATGTCACCTGCAGACAAGCCTTACTGAACATTGTTAGCCTAAGGAAGGGCTGGAAGTCTTACCTCTCTTCCATGTGGTGCTTGCCATCTTTGTTTCATATTCTGGTGTGGTCTTCCTTCCTTTACGATATTCAGAGGCCCAGAAATTCACAAAAGCCTCTTATTAATCATTCCTGCATATCTCTTCTTTTCAAAAAAACTTCATAGAGCCATGGTGTCATGAGCCACACACTTTTGTAATGTTACTTCCCTCTGTCACCACAATCAACATTCATTCCCTCTTCTTTTTTCTGTTTTCAGGTTGTTGGCATAAATAGGATGATGAGGTGGTCTGTTCTAATCAGAGCGTAGCTATAGAAGGAGAGTCACAGGTCAGGGCTTCTAAGACAGCTCCAGCAACCCAGAAGAACCATCCATTTAAACAGTATTTCTCGGTGTTAAAAGATATTTTGCATCTGAATGAGTTACAAGCAGCACATTTGGAGCATAAAGACTTCTTCAGTGAGGCATGTGTGAGAGACTTCTGTTTCAGTGCAAACCCTCACCAGCTACAGAGGAATGCCAGGGGAGAGACGTCCTGGAAAGAAGGTATGGACAAGGCCTCATTTGTGACCAGGTGCAGCTTCTACTTATCAGAGGTGCCTTCAAACAGCAGGGTGGTTGGGGAAGACTCCCAAACTCCCTCAGAGCTTCTCCCGCACCAGGCAACTCATAACACTGAGGAGCCAAACTGTGGCAGTGAGGTTTCACAGGAATTTCTCAGTGGAAAAAGTAATCACCAGTGGGGTGATTGTGAAAACGCGGCCAGCTATATCCTCAAAGTTCTTGAATGTCAGGATGTGTGTTCTGGAGAGTGTGGCAAATGTAGGAAAAATTATAGATGAATCTTTATCCTCATTCAACATAAGAGAGTTGATACTTGAGAAAAGCCATTTGAATGTATCGATTGTGGAAAGTTCTTCAATCAGAGTTCCACCCTCTTTTGACATTAGAGAATTCACACTGGAGAAAAGTCATATGATTGTACAGATTGTGGGAATTACTTCTGTCAGAGTTCCACTCTCATTCAACACGACAGAGTTCACACTGGAGAAAAGCCTTATGAGTGTAGTGAATGTAGGAAATCTTTACCCGCAATAGTCAGCTCGTTATCCAGAAGAAAGTTCACACTGAAGAAAAACTGTGTGGGTGTAGTGAATGTGGGAAGTATTTTAGGGATAACAGCTCCATACCCATAAGAGAATTCACACTGGAGAAAAAGTTTATGAATGCTGAGAATGTGGGAAATTCTTTAGTCAAAATAGCTCCTTATACACAAGAGAGTTCACACTGGAGAAAAACGTTATGGGTGTAGTGAATGTGGCAAGTCCTTTAGGGATATTAGTCAGTTCCTTATCCACAAGAGAGTTCACAGTGGAGAAAAGCCTTATGTGTGTAGTGAATGTGGAAAGTCTTTTAGGCAAAATAGTCATCTCCTTATCCACAATAGAGTTCACAGTGGAGAAAAACCTTACGTGAGCAGTGAATGTGGGAAGTGTTTTAGGCAAAATAGTCAGCTCCTTATCCACAAGCCAGTTCACTCTGGAGAAAAAACCTTATGAGTGTACAGATTGCAGGAAATATTTTAGCCAAAAATATAGCCTTATGAGACACCTGAGACTTCACACTGGAGAAAAGCCATAAATGTGAAGGGAATGTTTCATTTTTTTACTCAGAATAACAACACTCAAGGAGACTTTATGATACACAGTTGCCTTAATATGATCCCTTTTGATCAGGACATACACTCTGCTAGATTCCTCATAATTTTCACGTACAAGTGAGGCTTCAAGGAGCTACTTGAACTTGCCATTCTGCCCAGGCCTCCTATCCAATTGATGTCACTATGAGTGATTGGGGCTGAAGTGATTTCATCTTTAACACCTGGCTCACCTGAACAGTGTGCATCAGTCACAATCCCTGTGTGCTCTCTTGTGCTTGAATAAATTCTAAATACTCGGAACACTTGAAAGGATCTTCATTCCTTTCTCTCTGCCTAGGGAATGGGCCTGATCCAGGGTTTGTCCAGAACACCCATCCTCAGAACAGAAGTGGTATCTCTCTCAGGGAGTTCGTGGTTCTCATGCTATGCTGTGATGATTGGCTTAGGTTCTATTTCACCAATCTGAACACCACTGGCTATGGTTTATGATATTTTGGTAAAGGTGTTTTTCCTTTTGTACCTTTAATTGTGATGGTTCTATTCACTGCCTGCAATGTTTTGAAAGCACTCTGGTGATTTGTCAGCATGTAAATGTGAACCAATATTGAGGAGACATCAAACCTTCAGTTCTTTGGATAGGAGAACATGATGGCAGAAAATCATTCTTCATCCCAAACTGGCTTATTTTGCATTGCTGCCCAAGGTGTTGAAAGGAAGATTGCATAACTTTGTAGTCTTAATTTATATCCTGGTATCATGGTTATGAGTTAGGTCAATGGTCACCCAGAAGTGGAGGCCTTTGCTGTTCTTCTGTGAAGAATATGAATTATGTTCTTTTTCACAGTAGGTATTTCTTAATTCTAATCAATGGTTAGGGAAACTCCTCCCCACATACTGCAAAGAAGCCAAGTGCCATGAAGTACGATATTTCATAGTCTTGTGACATTTGTTGTAAGACTCTGAGGTTAAACTACCATTGAGATGGAAACACTGTATTCATAGTGATGAGAGAGACTGGAGTAAATTATATGGAAAGTGTCTCTTCTGAAAATAAATCCACAAATGTTCCTGGCCTGTGGTTTGTGTGACCTTTGTGTACAGATATTCTCAGCACCTCCAAAAATGTTTCCTGTAGCTGAAGTCATTGGCAGAGAAAATAATTTAAAGGATTTGTGGATTCCCCTGGTCTCTGTAAGGTGTTCACCACAAAGTCATTTCTCAATATGTAATAACTCAAAACTAAAGGAAAGATAATCCTATAATCAATCCCAGGATGTGTCTTTTGTAACCAGTCAGCATTCCTGTTGATTCCATGGCAGTAGTCTTCACTGCTTGCCAACATTTGCTGCCACTGAGGCAAATCTGTTCCTTCCAGGAAATGAGCACTGACATGCAAGAAAGTGCACTTTTCTACTGTGTGTTATTTTGTGAGCCTTTACCAAGAGATAAAGCTGTGAAACATCACAATTGAAATAATTTTATCTGTCACTATATTCAAGGTGTGGCATAAGTGGACGTTCAGTTATGAGTACATAAACCACAGCATTTGTGCTTTTAAAAAATACCTTTATGTTATTTTTTAGGAAAAGAGGGAAGGGGGAGAGAGATAAATATACATGAGCTGCCTCTTGCACACTCCCTACTGGGGCCACAGGTGGGGCTGTGTACTGACCTAAAATTGAACCAGGACGTTTCAGTGTACTGGTTGATATCCACCTAGCTGAGGTACACGGTGAAAGCAGAGTTTATTCCAGTATTTTTTATGTATTATTTTCCATACCAACAATTCTAAACCTACATTTCCCACACTCTACATTTTCCTCCTGCCCTTTTATAATCTCTCTTTCTGACTTTCCCACTCTTCCATGCAATCATTCATTTTCCGTCCTTTACATTAAATTAGTTCATATTATTCATAGTTTTATAGTCACTGTAAGGTGTGTACTTTTAAACAAATACTGGTTTCCTTAATGCTACAGATATTTTGAGACTCAATACAAATGCTTATGTGAATACTGAATTTTTTTTAATGCTGACTAGTATTGTATTCTATGGATCACATCTTCACAGACCTACTACTTGATTGGTGTCACAGCGAGTATTTCTGGCTGAAGAGATTTCACCTCTAACACCTGGCTCACCTGAAGAGTGTGCATAAGTCACAAACTCTGTGTGATCAGGGGAAATATATTCTGTGTTCTCACTTGTGCTTGAGAAAATTTTGATTACTCTGAGCTCTTGGCAGTATCTTCATTTCTTTATCTATTACAAGGTAATGCACCTGATACAGGATTCATCCAGGGCACTCATCCTCAGCTAAAAAGTGCTACATCTGTCAGGGACATTGAGGTGTGTACATTATGCTGGGATGAATTGTTTCAGATTCTAATTCACCAACCTGCAAACTGCTTGCTGTCCTGTTCTGGGATATGATCATTCAGTAAAGGTGTTGTTGTTTTCTTTTGTACCTTTAATTTTGGGGACTATGTTCACTTCCTGGGATGGCTATAAAGGAAAGTTGTGACCTGTCAGCATGGAGAGGTGAACAGATATGATGGGGTCCCAAACATTCTGTGCTTTGGAAGGCACATAGTAATGGCAGAAAATCAGTTTGTCCAATTTTGGCTTTTTTTTAACTTCTGCCGAAGACCTTGAAAAATTATCTGCATGACTTTGTGGTTCTAATTTGCAGCCTGGTGACTCTATTATTGGTGAGGTCAACGTTCACACTGGAAAGGAGGCCTTTGTTGTGTTTCTGTGCACAATATTAATTATAGTCTCTGGTCACAATAAGTATTACATAATTCTCAACAATGTTTAGGGGAATTGTTCCCCACATACACTAAAAGAGCCATGTCCTGTGATGTATGAAATTTCATACACTGGTGTCATTCTTTATATATTTTTTAATTGGTTTCAGAGATGAAGGGAGAGGGAGAGCAAGATAGAAACATTAATGATGAGAGAGAATCATAGATTGGCTGCCTCCTGCATGCCCCCTATTGGGGATCAAGCCTGCAATCCAGTCGTGTGCCCCTGACCAGAATTGAACCTGGGACCCTTCAGTCTGCAGGTTGATGCTCTATCAACTGGGCCCTGGTGTCATTTTTTGTATGACTCTGAGGTTTCAATATAACCACCAGTATGACAGAAACTGCATTCATAGTGAGTGTGAAAGATTGCAGTGAATTATATGAAAAGTGCCTCTTCATTTTGGTGTTGTTGAATCAAATCAATCTTACCACTATTCTTTTAAAATGTTTTTATTGCTTTTTTAGAGAGTGAGGGAGACGGAGAAACATCAATAATGAGAGAGAATCATTGATCAGTTGCCTCCTGCATGACCCCTGCAGGGATGGAGCTCTCCAACCTGGGTATGTGCCTGACCTGGAATTGAACCAGTGATCTCATGGTTTATGGGTCCACATGCAAGCAATGAACCATGGTATGTGGGCAAACTATTCTTTTTTATTATTGATTATTAACTCTATTATAGATGTTCCCATTTTCCCCCATCTCCATCCCCCTTTGCCTCCCTCTACCCTGCCCCCCCCCTGCTTCTAGGCCCTCACCACCTTATTATCTATGTCCTTGGGCTATGTATATATGTATATACTTTAAAAATATAATTTTATTGATTTTAGAGAGAGGGAGGGAGAAGGAGAGATAAAAACATCAATGATGAGAGAGAATCACTGATTAGCTGCCTCCTTCACGTACCTCTCCCCTAAATGAGAATTGAACCTACAGTCCATGTATGTTCCCTGACCAGGAATAGAACCTTGACCTCCTCGTTCATAGATTGCTGCTGAACCATTGAGTCACACCAGCGGTGCTATATTATTTAAAAATTGAAAAAAAAAACAATGTATTTATTGTTTCTAGTATTACAGAAGTCTCCCATTTTCCCCGTGCATATATTCTTTGGGGGATCTCTCCCAGTCCTCCCCATACCCCGCCCCTGGGAGACCTGCCAGTCTGTTCCAGTTAACCAGGCCTCTGGTCCCATCTTGTCTTTCCCCAGGGCCACTTGCTGAACCACATCACCTTTATTCACTAGTGTTATTGGCCTGAATGCTAGCCCTCCCCTTGGCTTTTGAGAAAACTACATTTCCCAGAAAGGAATGGGCCCACGTGGGCGGAGCTAACGGGTGTTTTGGTGTCAGTGCATCCCCTTTGGGCAGGACTTCCACCTTCCTCCTCCTGGCAGGCATTTTGACCTCTTCAGTTCAAGGACTCACAGTCTTCAGCCCACTGAACATGTGTAGGAGGAGGCCTAGGAGGCAGCGTCCTTGCTGTGCAGCGTGTGTCTGAGGCTTGTTGAGCACCAACAGGGTGGGAGTGGGGCCTCCAAGCCTGCGGGACTCCTCTCTGCCCACAGCGTTCCCGCAGCCTCACCCCATTTCACCCTCCAGCCTTGGGGACTGGCGCCCCTCAGGTCCTGCAGCCCAGGAAGTCTCATCCAGAATAGTGAGTCTCTCCTGGGTGACACAGGGTGTGATGGGGAAGAGGGCCACAGGCTGCAGTGCCACCTTGTAAGGACACGGTGGTGAGGCTGATCCATGAGGATTAGGAAAACCCAGGCCTGTTTTGGGTCTAAAGGCAGCAAAGAAGATGAGGTGAGGTTTTGCAGGAGGAGTTTTACTTTCACCCTCAGAATGCTGGGAACATAGATGGTTGGGGGAAAAGGAGGGACATTTTGTGGGGTAGGGTTCTAACTTTTCCTAACGTTGCTCAGAGGAAGGACAGACTAGAAGAGAGAAGACAGCATCTGTAGACAGGAAGGTGAAGTCCTATAAATGATCAGGTAACTGGCAAGAGTGAGCACTGAGGGCAGAGGCCTGAGATAATACAGGCATCTGGAGGGCACCTGGCCTCTGGGCTGGGCAAGGGCACTGAGCAGCCTGAGCCCATAAATCTTGGTGGTGTTTGCCAGGCTCTCAACAGACCATTTCTTTACACAAATTCCTGCAAATGCAGAATGAGTTGGGTGTACGGGACGGTGAAGATAAGTTCAGGGCTTCACACTCTTGTGGCCTCTGAGATAGTTGTGTCTTGGGGCTGTCCAGCTGCTCTTGTATCCCTTGGACCTGGAGACTTTGAACTGATACTAAGCCCAGACTCCTAAGGTCATGACTAGGGCTTCATGTAGTGGACCTTGTATTTAGCAACCAATGTTATGTGTGGTAGCTCCTGCAGGGCATTGGTTACAGATTGTGCAAAGGCTTGTAGTGAAGAGTGAGCTGATTTAGGAACTGGCAGGTACTTAAATTATATATATAAAGTTTTAGATATAGAAAGGAAGGGAGAGGGATGGGGCAGAGAAACAATGATGAGCAAGAAACAAGGATTGGTGCAGCCTGCACCACCCCTATTGTGGATCCAGCCCACAACCAAGTCATGTGCATGTGTCTATACCAGTGATGGCAAACCTTTTGAGCTCAGCGTGTCAGCATTTTGATAAACCCTAACTTAACTCTGGTGCCGTGTCACATATAGAAATTTTTTGATATTTGCAACCATAGTAAAACAAAGACATATTTTTGATATTTATTTTTATATATTTAAATGCCATTTAACAAAGAAAAAGCAACCAAAAAAATGAGTTTGCGTGTCACCTCTGACACACGTGTCATAGGTTCACCATCACTGGTCTATACTCAACCAACTGAGACACATCAGCCAGAACTGTAGATCACTTTAATATAGGAGCCCTGGCTGGTTTAGCTCAGTGGATGGAGCGTCAGCCTGTGGACTGAAGGCTCCCAGGTTCAATTCTAGTCAAGGGCACATGTGCAGGTTGCAGGCTTGATCCCTAGTAGAGAGCATGCAGGAGGCAGCCAATCAGTGATTCTCTCTCATCATTGATGTTTCTATCTCTCTCTCCCTCTCCCTCTCTGAAATCAATAAAAATATATTTTTAAAAATATATAGGAAATCATGGTCAGGTTGGTAACGGTAGTAGTAGCTTAGAAAGGATAGTGTGACCCTGAGGTCTAGCTTTCCTGCTGGGGCCACTGTGGAAGGTGGGTGTCACAACACAGCAGAGAGATAGAAGTTGTCATGTAGAGTGTGGGGGAGAGGTAATCATTTTGCAGTGGCCAAGGCCTTTAAAAGATGAGTGGACCTGATATTATTTAGAGACTGAAGAGTTATTCCAACAAAGTGAGACTAGGGCTGGTACATATTAACTTCTCTAAACACTCACAAGGATTTTGTTGTGACCCTTGGTGTGGCCTGGTTTTGGAGAGTTGCAGACAGTCTTGTGGATTAGCTTAGAGGCTTGAGTGGTCATCTGTGAAACTCACTGGGCATGGTCAGAATGCCATCGGGTGTGGGACTTGAGTTGCAGTTAAGTGAGAGATGTTGGCAAGCATTCTCTGGGCAACAAATGCTGAATTAACTCAGAGGCCAAGGAGAGCACTATGGGGGCTGGGGCTGAGGGAGTGCAGGTGTGAGCCACGTGTGGAAAAGAGTGATGTGCACCTGAAGAGGGAATGTGAATTGATGACCACAGCACCCTGACTTTGACATAAGAGTGAATGACGAGAGAGTCCATTTCTGGTGGTGTCTGGATGATCCAATACAGTGACTTTTAGGGTGATTGCCTGTAAAGAGGGGTGTTTTGGTGCTACATTCTAGGTACAGAACTTCGTTGCCATTTAACTAACCAACTGCCTTTTGTTGTTGGGGGTGACACACAGGTTGATAAGAATGAGATAGCCTACATCAGTATTACGCAGGCTTCAAAATCTCCACTGGAATGGGTAAGGGAGAAGGGTAAGGGGTAAGAGATTAAGGATGTGGTGAACTATAATTTTGGAAAAAAGTGATTAGGAAACAATTTGTCCTCACCACAGCAAATTTGCATTACCTTTGAAGTTGTGCTTCTGAGAAGGAAGCTGTGTGAGAGAAGTGTTGTTCAAAGAACTCTGAGCAACAGGTAGTGCAAAGCCATGGCCTCAGTACCTTGGGATTGGGGTCAAGAGGGTGCAGTGTGATGCCATGTATTTAGTGTCTTTGAGAAACAATATGAGGGTATTGCCTGACAAGATCAGTATCAAATCACTCACACTATCTTTATGGCCAGCATCTCTCTTTAACCTATGGTTTTGACACCCATTCTGTTGATAAAAGTCAGTGTGGTGTACACAGGAGTCCATAGCTCAGGTGTCTTATCTGCCTTTATTATAGTGGGAAGAGAAAATGTCAGTAGGAATATAAGAAGACAATGGCTTTCATGGGATGAAGGCCTGGTATTTTCTCTGATGTGTGGAGTGGACAGAGCAGATGGATGTGGAGGGTGGGGAGTATGACAGACTAAGAATCTTAGGAGTGAAGCTGATCTTGGGCTGTACTGTCCCCATTATGACAGGATATGAACTTTGAGGATGTGGTCATTGTCTTCTCTCAGGATGAATGGGGGCTCTTTGATGAGGCTCAGAGACTTCTATACTATGATGTGATGCTGGAAGTGTTTGCACTTGTGTCATCTGTAGGTAAGACCTTGATGTTCTCCCAGTGTCCTGAGGTGATGACCTCTCTTCCTTTATTCCTCAGGCAAAGCTTTCTCTCTCCCACAGTGGGAACATGGCCTCTGATCATTTTACCCACTGCCTTGTCAAATGTGCTGTGGCTGATAGGGATGAGCTGGATGTAGAGCCCTGAACAAGGTCTCCATGAACATCCCTAACACCTGTTACCTCAAAAAGTAAAGGAAACAGAGTGAGGAGTCTTGAAGTGAGCTTAATAGGTCCCAGCTTGCACTTTCTCTTCATGGGAGGCTGACAGTGTCCATATGCATGGCTTCAACTTCTGTACTCTTTCTCTGGGTAACGGTTCTTTGTGGCAACCTGGGTCATGTTATGGTCTTCACTTACATGAACTATGGGCTGTTCTTTTAAGGCTTTCATTCAATTTTTTGGAATATTCTCTTCCCTGAATACTATAGCAAGCTGTGTAGCTCTGGCCCAGTGATGACTGCTCACCTCTTCATCACCTGTTTCTCTGCACTGGTGCCTCTGCAATCATCTGCAACTTTGATGTGCACATGTGTTATGAGGTGCACATATGTGGTAATTAGTCCTCGAAACCAGCTACTCCTTTATTGAATTTTACTTGGAGTAAGACGGAACCAACCTCTTGCTCAGCTTGCCCCCTTCCCCAGTCAACAAGCCCTGCTAAATGCTGTTAGTTGAAGGATTAGCTGGAGCTCCATATTCTAATCCATGTGGTGCTTGCCATTTTTGTGTCATATTTCTGGCAAGGCCTTTCTGTTTTATGATCTTCATTAGCCAAGGAAGTTACAAGAGCCTCTTATTAATCCTTTCTGCATATCTCTTATTTTCAGAGAATTGCATGTACCAACTGTGATACATAACAAACCTTTGCAATGGAAATTCCCCCTGTCACCACATTCAACATTCATTTCCTCACCGTTTCTCACTTTTCAGGTTGTTGGCATAACATGGATGATAAGGAGGCCTGTTCTGGTCAAAGTGTATCTATACAAGGAGAGTCACAGGTCAGGGCTTTTAAGACAGCTCCAGCAACCCAGAAAACCCTTCTGTGTAAGCGGTGTTTCTCTGTGTTACAACATATTTTGCACCTGACTGAGTCAGATGTAGCATATTTTAAGCAGAAAGCATTCTGTAGTGACGCACGTGTTGGAGACGTCTGTTTCAGTGCAAACCCTCACCAGCAACAGAGGAATGAATGTGGACAGGGGCCCTGGAAATAAGCTATGGATAGGACCTCCTTTGTGGACAGGTGCAGCTTCTACTTATCTTCAGTGCCTTCAACCAGCAGGAAGGTTGGAGAAGACTTTAAATACAACTCAGAGTTTCCCCAGCACCAGGCCACTTCCAACCCTGAGGAACTACACTGTGGCAGTGGGATTTCCCAGGAATTTCTTGATGGAAAAAGTCTTCATCAGGGGGTGAATGTGAAAACGCTGGCTGCAACGACCTGAAAGTTGTTAAAATTCAGGGTGTCTGTTCTGGAGAACTTACTTATGATGTAACAAATGTAAGAAAGTTTTTAGACAAATCTTTAACCTCATTCAACATAAGAGAGTTCACAAAGGAGAAAAGCTATATGAGTGTAGAGAATGTGGGATGTCCTTTAGTCAAAGGAGTCACCTCACTGGACAACTCAGAGTTCACACTGGAGAGCAGCCATATGAGTGTACTGAATGTGGGAATTCTTTTAGCCAAAAATCTAACCTTATTAAACACCTGAAAATTCACAGTTTTGACAGGCCATATGAGTGCTATGATTGTGGGAAGTTCTTCAGTGATAAGTCTTACCTTGAAAAACACCACAGAGTTCACAGTGGAGAAAAGCCATATGAATGTAGAGAATGTGGGATGTCCTTTCAGCAAAGGGCTCAACTCACTGTACATCTGAGAGTTCGCACTGGAGAGAACCCATATGAGTGTACTGAATGTGGGAAATCTTTTAGCCAAAAATCTAACCTTATTAAACACCTGAAAGTTCACACTGGAGAGATGTGTTAAATGTTCAGGGAATGTTTTTATTTTTCTCACTTAGAATAACAACACTGAAGACAACTCTTTGGGTCCTATTTTCCTAAATTTAAACCCCTTTTAATGGAACATATACTCTTTTAGATTCCTCATAAGTTTCGGGTACAAGTGAAGCTTGAAGGCGCTATATTGCACTTGCTAACATGCCCAGATCTAACACCCGATTGATGTCACAGTGAGCATGTGTGGCTGAACAGATTTCACCTCTACCACCTGGCTCACCTGAAGAGTGTGCATCAGTCACAAACCCTGTGTGCTCAGGGGAAATGTATTCTGTGTTCTCACTTGTGCTTGGGAAAATTCAGATTACTCTGAGCTCTTGACAGGATCTTCATTCCTTTCTCTCTGACTAGAGAATGCATCTGACCCAAGGTTTGTCCAGACTACATATCCGAAGCTACCACATTCAGGGACATTGTGGGTCTCACATTATGCTTTTATGAATTGTTTTACTTTATAATTCAACAACCTGAAAATTGCTTACTGTCCTCTGATTCTGGTTAATGATATTTAGTAAAGATGTTTTTTCTTTCGTAGCTTTAATTTTTTAAAGAAATTTTACTCTGGATGATTTGATACGAATGTTGTGATCAATCATCACAGATATGGTGGGGTCCCAAACTTTCTGTTCTTTGGAAAGCGTATAATAATGTCAGAAAAATCACTCTGTCCAATATTGGCTTATATCTTTGACCAAGGCAATGAAAGAAAGTTTGCATAACTTTATGGTTCTAATTTGCAGCCTGGTGCCTCTAATGTTGGTGAGGTCAGTGGTCCCTCAGAAGAGGAGTCCTTTTTTGTGCTTCTATCATTGTTCTAACATTATCCTCTGAGGAATTTTAGGTTCTAATTCACCAACCTACGAACTGCTTGCTGTCCTCTGTTCTGGTTTGTAATCTTTTAGTAAGGGTATTTTTTGCTTTTTTACCTTTAATTTTGTGGGTTATATTCACTGCATGGGATGATTTGAAAGGATATTTGTGATCTGTCACACGCATAGGGGAACAGATATGGTGGGGTCCCAAACATTCTGAGTTTTGGAAGGCACATAATAATGGCAAGAAATCACTCTTTGTCCAATATTGGCATATTTTGTATTGCTAACCAGGTCCTTTAACGAAAATCTGCATGAGTATTTGATTCTAATTTTTTAGGCCTGGTGCCTTTATATTGGTGAGGTCAAAGATCACCCAGAAGAAGAGTCCTTTGTTGTGCTCTGTGAATAATATGAATTATATTCTCTGTTCACAGTATGTCTTAAATACTGCAAAAGAGCCCTGTGCCATGATGTGTGAAATTTCATAGGCTGGTTTCATTTGTTGTAGAACTGTGAAGTGCAAGTAATACTCGGACAAACACTGTTTTCATAGTGAGTTGAAGAGATGGCAAGATATTGGATGAAAATTGCCTCTTCTGAACATTATCCACAAATGACCCAGTTTTGAAGCTTGTTTGTTCTTTGTGTAGCTGAAGTGATTGGTTGTGAAAAGAATCTCATGGTTTTGGGGATTCCCTTGAGTCCCTTGATGGCAGCGGTTCTCAACCTGTGGTTCATGACCCCTTTGGGGGTCGAACGACCCTTTCATAGGGGTTGCCTAAATACATCCTGCAGATCAGATATTTACATTATGATTCACAACAGTAGCAAAATTACAGTTATGAAGTAGCAACAAAAATAATTTTATGGTTGGGGGTCACCGCAACATGAGCAACTGTATTAAAGGGTTGCGGCATTAGGAAAGTTGAGACCACTACTCTATGGTGTGCACCTCAAGGTTATCACAACAAGAACTAAAGGCTAGAGGAAGGATCATTGTATGATTAGTCCCAGATTATGTGTTTTTGACAATTCAGCATTCCTAATCATTCTGATGGCAGTAGTCTTCACTTCTTGACAATATTTGCTGCCACTGAGGCAACAATGATTCTCTCAGGAAATGAGGAGAGATATGGCAATGTCTGTATAGAGTTTCCATTTAATTTTCTAACAACAGAGGGATATCTGTGTTTTTATTTGGAACCACATTTTAAGGCTTTACTTAGGTATATGTATAACTGACATGCAACAAAAAGCACTTTTCTAATGTGCACTATTTGGTGAGGATGAACATATGGATAAAGCTCAGAAACCATCACATGTAAAATATGCTTCTCTGTTACCTGTACCCATGGTGTGGCAAAAGTATGCTTATGGTTGTGAGTATGCAAAACACAGAATTTATTTTCTTATTTTAAATAACTATTTATATAAAAGGCTAATATGCAAAGTGCCCCCTTGGGAGTTTGAACGGGAGACCAGGAGTTTAATCGCTTGCTATGATGGGCACTGACCTCCAGGGGGCAGCGCAGAATGAAGGAAGGCCCTGGCCAGCAGCCAGCAGCTAGGAAAGGAAGGCCTCGATCAGCCCTGATTGCCAGCCAGGCCTAGGGACCCTACCTGGTCAGGAATTTTGTGCACTGAGCCTCTAGTTTTATATATTTTAATTTTTATTTTTATTAATTTTTAGAGAGAAGATGCAGAGGGAAAGAAACATCAATCTTCTGCCTCCTGCATGCCCACTACTGTAGACCCAGGCACACATGTGACCTGATCTGGAATTAAACCAATGACCTTTCAGTGAACGTGATCATGCCCAAAAAAATAAGAAACAGTAGCCATGGAGACTTTATACTTTTATTATTATTTATTAACTGTTGTATTATTTTCAATACTAACAACTATAAACCTACTTTTTCACACCCTGTATTCACCTCTTGCCCTTTTTTAATCTTTCGGATTCTCCAGTTCTCCATATAGCCATTGATTTACCTCCTTTTACAATAGATAAGTTCATATTTTCCATAATTTTAAAGGCACTATAAGGTGTATAATTTTTTTAACAAACATTGGCTTCCTTTATGCTACACAGGTATTTTTAGATTCAACAGTAATGTTTATGTAAATAGTTAACTTTAATTTTTATTGCTAATAATGTTGTATTCTATGGATAACCACTTTATCCATTGATCTGTATATGGTTTCAGTTATTTCCACGTTTGGGGTTTTATAAATAAAACTGCTGGGAATATTGCATTCAGTTCTTCCTACATGTGTATGTTTTATTTATCTAACTGTTGCAGTGTCAGTGAATGTGTTACATTTTAAGATTTGCAGATCTGTGATCTAAAATGGTCATTCCCTTTGCCTTCCTACCCACCCACAGTAATGAAAATTCCAGGTTTTACATTACCCTGTCAGCACATATGACGGTTATTTTTTTTTAAATAGTAGGCCAGTAAATGAGTATACTATTAACTTGTTTTTGTTTTGATAACATTTCCCTAAGTATTTTTGATGGTGAGCATTTCTTCTTGCTTTAATTTACACCATCTTTATCTCCTTTGCTAAAATGTCTGCTCAAAAACTTTTGCCTATTTTTTAATTTAATTTATTATTCTTACCAATAGCAGGACAGTGCAGCATCTAAGGCATGTGTTTAAGTTTCTCTCCTTCCTCAATTACTCAAGTGACTTCTTTGCCATATGGAACCATTGGTTTTCAATTTTAGAAAGAAAATTGTTTTTCTCAACTTTTATCCTATCGACAATTTATAGCCACTTGTAACCTACACTAATAAGTTTAATCTGCATTGTTAACATTCTCCACCAGTATTATTTAAGTCCAAGCATTTAGTAATACTTTAAGTGAAGTCTAGGTTTGTAGTATTTGTCAGTTTCCCTGGTTAAATACTTTCATCATCACCAGGTTCAAACTGCCAGAACAATGGCATTGGACATGGACATGATAAGATATTACACTAGTACATCGTTATATTTTATTTTCAACATACTGATAAAGTAGCAGTGAATGAGCTCAAGAAAATCCTACATAATAAAAGGGTAAACTGCAAATCGACCGAACCACGGAACAACTGGTTGTTATGATGCACACTGACCACCAGGGGACAGAAGCTCAATGCTGCCTCCTGGTGGTCAGTGCACTCCCACAGGGGGGAGCGCTACTCAGCCAGAAGCCAGGCTTAAGGCTGGCAAGTGCAATGGTGGTAGCGGGAGCCCCTCCAGCCTCCACAGCAATGCTAAGGATGCCCAAATGTGAAAGAGTGCAGGCCAATATGAAGGACACCCCACCCACCCAGGTGCACAAATGTCCTGCACCTGGCCTCTAGTTTATAATAAAACATCTGAATTATTGGCAAGTGGCAAGTGTTGAACATTTTTAAAAGTTTGATATAATTGTAATTAATTTAAAGCATACATATTAACAACATATATATTAAAAATGTTTTTATTGATTCAGAGAAGGGAGAGAGAGAGAAACATCAAGGAAGAGAGAGAACCATTGATCAGCTGACTCCTGCATGCCCCACAGTGTTTATCAAGCCTGCAATCATGGCTTTTGCCCTGACCAGAATCTAACCATGACTTCTTGGTTAATAGGTTGTACTTATCCACTGAGTAATATTGGCTGGACTAAAACACACTTTTTAACAAGCACTTTTATGTTTCCATATATGCCTGCCTACCTGAAACTAAATCCTCCTCCCCTTTTCAGTGCTTCCTAATTGGTACATGAAATTACTGCTGCAATGACATAATCTATCTTTGTAATAGCTTATTTCTTTTATATATATATATATATATATATATATATATATATTGATTTTTTGCAGAGAGGAGAGAGAGGGATAGAGAGTTAGAAACATCGATCAGCTGCCTCCTACACATACCCTACTGGGGATGTGCCTGCAACCAAGCTACATGCCCTTGACTGGAATCGAACCTGGGACCCTTCAGTCTGCAGGCCAATTCTCTATCCACTGAGCCAAACTGGTCAGGGCATAATAGCTTATTTCAAATATCTGCCTATATATATAAAAGCCAAGTGACCAGAACTACTGGAATGAACAGAATGACCAGTTGCTGACATGCACTGTGGCCAACCAACTGACCCTATGGGGGCGAGGCCAGCCAGCCAACCTCCTGAGGCTCCCCCTCAGCTGTCCTTCGCCCTGATCAGCACTCTGTTCCACACCCACCTGACCGGCCCATCCCCAATCAGGGACAGAGCCAGTGGCCAATCTCCCACATCCCCTCTCCTGGAAGCTTGACCCCACCTGTGCATGATTTCGTGCATGGGGCCTCTAGTCTACACTAATAAAAGAGAAACATGCAAATTGGTGTCACTCCGCTACCCTTCCCATTGGCTAATCAGGGTGATATGCAAATTAACAGCCAGCCAAAATTACGGCCGGCAGCCAGGCAGCTTGAAGCTAACAGGAGGCTTGCTTGCTTCAGTGACGGAGGACTTCAACATTACCCAGCTGCGGCTACCAGCCTCTGAGCTTGCAGTTTGAAACATTGTTACAAATATAGAAGCTAAACAAAACCCCAGAAACCTGCTTTCAGCCAGCCGGGATCTCAGAGCAGGAGTTGAAACAGTGTTTCGATTATAGAACCCAAACAAACCAGATACCTCCTTTCAGAAGCTGAGGCCTAAGACCTGGAGCCAAGACTAAGAGCTAAAGCTGGCCCAGAATTTAAAAAAAAGAAAAAAAAGACACATTGGGAGCTTCAGTCACCTGCCAGCCTGAAAACAGCCCTCAGCCCTTCACCCAGACTGGCCAGGCACCCCAGTGGGGACCCCCATCCTGAAGGGTGTGTGACCACCTGCAAATAGCCATCATCCCCTCATCCAGGCTGGCCAAGCACCCCAGTGGAAACTCGCACACTAAAGGGTGTGTGACCAGCTGCAAACAGCCATCATCCCCTCACCCAGGCTGGCCAGGCACCCATGCAGGACCCCCCACCCTGATCCAGGAAACCCTTCAGGGCAAACCAGCCAGCCCCCACCTGTGCACCAGCCCTCTATCCTATATAGTAAAAGGGTAATATTCCTCCCAGGACGGGGATCAGCGGAACCGCCAGGCCTCCCAGCACTGGGATCAGCATGACGGGGGCAGCGCCCAAACCCCCTGATTGCACTGCGGCTCTGTGTGTGACGGGGGCGAGGTCACAACGTCATTATCAGCCCTGCTCTGTTCATGACAGGGGAAGGCGCCCCAACTCCCTGATCAGCCCTGTCTGTGCTTCATAGGGGGAGATCCCCAACCCCCTGATCGCCCTGTGGCTCTGTGTGTGACAGGGTGTAGTGCCCCAACCCCCTGATTGGCCCTGCTCTGTGAGTGACAGGGTGCAGAGCCCCAACCCTATGATCGGCCCTTATCTGTGTGTGACAGGGTGCAGCACCCCAACCCTCCCCCCCCCCATGGGCCCTCCTCTGTGTGTGACGGGGTAGAGCCATAACCTCCCCATTTGCCCTTCCCTGAGTGTGACAGTGGCGGCGCCCCAACCCCCTGATTGGCCCTGCTCTGTGAGTGACAGGGTGCAGAGCCCCAACCCTATGATCGGCCCTTATCTGTGTGTGACAGGGTGCAGCACCCCAACCCTCCCCCCCCCCATGGGCCCTCCTCTGTGTGTGACGGGGTAGAGCCATAACCTCCCCATTTGCCCTTCCCTGAGTGTGACAGTGGCGGCGCCCCAACCCCCTGATCGGCCCTGCTCTGTGGGTGACAGGGGGGAGCTCCCCAACCCCCTGATTGGCCTTGCTCTGTGCGTGACAGGGGGTGGCACTGAAACCTCCCCATCGACCCTGTCTTGACTGTGACTGGGGGCAGTGCCCCAAACCCCCAATCAGCCCTACCCTGTGCGTGACTGAGGGTGGCATCACAACATCCCAATCCACCTTGCTCTGAGCCCAACAAGAGTCTGCACCTAGGGATTGGGCCTGCCCTTTGCCACCCGGGAGCAGGCCTAAGCCAGCAGGTCGTTATCTCCGGAGGGGGTCCCAGACTGTGAAAGGGCACAGGATGGGCTGAGGGACCCTCCCTCCCCCTGAGTGCACAAATTTTTGTGCACCGGGCCTCTAGTATATATATAAAAGTCTAATATGCAAAATGCCCCCTTGGGAGTTTGACCCTAAGACCAGGAGATTGATTGCTCACTATGACATGTACTGACCACCAGGGGGAAGCACAGAATAAATGAAGTCCCAGGGAGACAGGCTGAAGACCTGATCAGTGCTGATCATCGGCCAGACCCTACCCATGAATGAATTGCACCAGACCTCTAGTATTCATATAAAGAAATCAGTTATGAAATTTTCAGAATCCTACCCCAGCCTTCTATCATTATCTGCCATCATGGTAGTTCTAATATCTATCTATTCTCAGATACATTAGTGACTTATTTTATTTAAAACTCCTGGTAAATTTGGCCATGGCCAGAGAGCTCAATTGATTAAATGATCATCTCAATAATGCCAAGGTTGCAGGTTCCATTCCCCCCTCAGGTCCCATGCAAGAATCAAACGATGAGTGTATAAAATTAATGAAACAACAAATGGAAGTTTCCCCATTATTCTCCTTCTCTCTCTAATCAATATATATGTCTGGGGGGGGGGGGTTTGGTTTGTTTGTTTGTTTGTTTGTTTGTTTTTACCAGATGAGTCAACACATGTGGACACCATCACAGACCAGGGACCCTGTGGTGAAGCAGCCAGCAGGGTTCTCATGCGGACAGAACACACAGTGAAGGAGAGAACAGTAGGGGAGGGTCCCCTCCTGTCAGTGAAGAGGGTGAGGAACGGGCTGAGCTGCACAATCACCCACAGGGAATCATGATACCTGTGCTCCCTGAGACTAAAACCTAAGGGCCTGGAAAAAGCTCTGGGCCTTGACATGCCCCTTCTGGTCTCTGCCCCATTCAGCCAGGAGTTGAGACTGAGGTGTTTTGTATTTGAGTGGTTGAGGAGCCCAGAATTCTCCCAGGTATTCAGGAGCAGCCCCTGATACTTGAGGCCCTGAAATCAGTTCACCTACCTTCAACCAGCCCACACACACCCATGGGCCCCACAGGCATTGTTTGAATCTCTGTACTTTTACATTTCTGTGTAATTTTCCAGCTAGGCCTGGAGATACCATGGATTCTCCGGATAACGGTGCTATGTTTTTTTCAATGGCAAGAACATTCTGCAATATAAGCATTTCCAGAAGTTGAGACTTGGTCTCAACATAACACATTGGGTGGAAGGGTGTAATGCAGGTGGTGTCCCCATCCTTAAGTTTGGCCAGTGCAGAGAAGACCCCTACTGCTGAAGTAAGGTGATAGACCCTGGACTCTGAGGGACAATATACTATGGGATGTGAGGTTGATGGGGCAGAGAGGTTGTTTATTGGGATAGGATTGATGATAGGATTTCCTGTCAGCATATGGAGGGATGTCCATTGTGTGTATCCTGTGGCACTGTCCGGGTGGCCCCAATTGTTTGTTCTGTGTGTGTGTGTATGTGTGTGTGTGTGTGTGTGTTCCCCTTCAAGGTATTACCCATGACTACTGTGTGGGTCTGTGTGAGCCTGTAGCCTGGACATAAGCCTGGCACCTGAGTGCCCAGCAGAGGCTGGGGGTGTTCTGTACCTGTGTGTTTCTGTGCTTGTGTTATCTGTAGGTTTCTCTCTGAGTCAGTCCAGCCAATTGGAAAGTGAATAGGAAATCTCCAGAGAGGCTATGTAGATGACAATATATTCTTCTCCCCCACCCCCCAGGTGAGCCCCTTCTTCACCTTCTCTTACAGGCATCTGGTGTCCCTTGGGAGGTCCCATCTCAGGCTCCAGGGATGGATTAAGCACAGGGTCAGTTCATAGAACCCCAGGCTGTAACAAGGTGGGGAATTTGGGAAGACTCTGATGACTGGCAGGGAATATAGAGTGTGGAATGGAAATGTTTGTGAAGGATTATTGTGGAGGCAGGCAAGCAGTGGAGGATCTAGATGATCCAGGTGGAGGATCTAGATGATCCAGGATCCTTGTGAAGGAATGTGAGGATGGATGTATGTGGGGGAATGTAAGGAAGCACGGGACTTGGTTGGAAATCTGTAAAGAGGATTCTCCAAAAGGTCGGGGGCCTCTTAGGGGGACCTTGTTGAAGGTGACAGCCCCTGCCTTGACTTTTCCAAATAAGTCTGAGCCCCTGGGTATTTTGCTGGAATCTTTCTGTTTAGTCCTTTAGACCCGACCTCGTAGAAGCATGAGTTTTTTCAATGATACATTCCCTGCTGAATGTATCTAGAGGTTAATTTTAGTTCAAACTGTTGTTACAATAAAAGCCTACGGAGGCAGATGAACAGGGCTTCTTGGTGCCTATAGCCAAGCAGTTCTTTAGCCTCGCTTTCACAGAAACGAGTGTCTGAGTAATTTATTTATCTGTCGCTTAGGGTCTGCTGGTCAGCCCTGGCAAGTGGTACTCCATGTGAGGACCAAGGAACACAACAAAACACAACAGAACCCTCAAAAACGAAAGTAACTGTGCAGTAAGTCATTGGAGCCCACTTGGGATTTCTAAGTTCAAGGGAATTCTTTCTCAGCTAAGGTTTCATAATGGGACAAAAGCTGTCCACAGAACAGCAGCAATATATCACAATGTTGAAACAGTTATTAAAAGCAAGTGGTCCCTCTGTTACAGAAGAACAACTAACAGGCTTATTAAAAACTAGAGGCCTGGTGCATGAAATTCGTTCTGGGGGGAGGGTGTCCCTCAGCCCAGCCTGAACCCTCTTGCAATCTGGGACCGCTGCCTTTTAACTGCTTGCCTGCCTGCATGCATGCCTGATCTCTCCTAAACACTCTGCCTGCCTGACTCATCACCCCTAACCACTCACCTGCCTGTCTCATCACTCCTAACCACTATGCCTGCCTGCCTGATTGCCCCTAACCACTCTGTTTGCCTGCCTCATCACCCCTAACTCCTTGTCTGCTTGCTTGATCGCCCCTAACTGCCTCTGCCTCAGTCCCCACTGCTGCAGCTTCATCAGGAAGGATGTTTGGAATGACGTCCGGAAGGTTGTTTGGTTGCCCAGTCTAATTAGCATATTACCTTTTTATTATTATACATTGTTATAATTTATAATCCTTGGTTCCCCGATGCTGGAACACTAGACCTTAATCACTGGGAACAAGTGGGCAGGAATTTAAAGAGAAATCAAGCCCATAGAAAATGAGTGCCCTTATCATCATTAACTATGTGGGCTCTTTATTTGAGCTGCACTGTGCCCATTTCATATTGAAGATCAAAAGCCTACCGAGCTACAGGAGAATTTACTACTCCCCCCCTTCCTTGAAGCAGAACCTGTGGAGCTTGTAATACTAAAGCCCTACCGCTGGAGGAAATATTTCCTGATCCTCCGCCTCTGGTATGGGAAGGCTCATCAACTAGATCCATGGTTGGCAAACTGCGGCTCGCGAGCCACATGTGGCTCTTTGGCCCCTTGAGTGTGGCTCTTCCTAAACCTTAGGAGTACCTTAATTAAGTTAATAACAATGTACCTACCTATATAGTTTAAGTTTAAAAAATTTGGCTCTCAAAAGAAATTTCAATCATTGTTCTGTTGATATTTAGCTCTGTTGACTAATGAGTTTGCTGACCACTGAACTAGAGCCTTAGTTATGGGGTCCTGTGTCAGGCAAGCCATGTTTCAAGGAGAGCTTTTGGCTTGCCCAATTATGAAAAATCAACAAGGTAATAGAGTTTATGAGCTGCTCTCTTTTAACACCTTAAAAGAAATAAGGAAAAGTGTTAGAGAAAATGGGGACAACAGTCCATTTACAAAAGGACTCCTTAATGCTGTTTCTGAAAATTATCACAGGACACCTTGGGACTGGCAGATTTGGGCCAAAACAACTCTGGATGCCAGTCAATATCTATTATGGAGAGCAGAATATGATGAGATCTGGGAGCAGCAGGCTAACTAAAATAACTTAGCAGGTGCTGGTCACATTATGGCCCCAATGCTCCAGGGATGGGGACCATATGTTAATGTCCAAGAGCAAGTAGACCTGCACCCTCAAGTGTTCGCCCAAACCTCTCTCTGTGAACAACGGGCTTGGGAGCGCATTCCAGAAGGTGGATCCCAGCAAGGCTCTTTTGTTAATGTACACCAGGGATCCCAGGGATCTTATGTTGATTTTGTAAATTGCCTTAATCCATTTGCCGGCAGATCAGTCATAGCCAGGTTGCGGATATTCTCTTGCTACAACTGGCATATGAGAATATCAACGTTGATTGTCAAAAGGCTATACAGCCCATCAGTGGAAAGGCCACCACGGGTGGGGGGAATGTATCAGAGCTTGTGGCTAGTAGGAACAGAAACCCACCTGAGTCAGATGCTGGCCATAGCCCTTCAAGCTGGGAATAAGGGAAAGAAAGATTCCAAATGTTACCAATGTAGAAAAAAAGTGGGGGCATTTTAAAAAGGATTGGAGGAATAAAATGCCAGCCTCCTGGGCTGAGATATCTTGGCCCCATCTGTCTGTGCCTGCTGCCATAAGGGGCGACATTGGGCCAATCAATGTAAATCTAAATTTGACAAATATGGCAATTCATTACCACCACTGCAGGGAAGCTCCCAGCGGGGCCAGTCCCGGGCCTCACAAAAAAAAAAAAAAAAAAAAAAAAAAAAAAAAAAAAAAAAAAAAAAAAAAACAGGACACAACTGACCGGCCTTTGTGAGGCAGACAGAAATTCCACTGTCTGCTCCCTCTGAGCAGCTACTGCTGCGAGCCCAGGGTTGGACTTACCAAAACAGAACTAATTCTCAAGGAAGGTGATGAACCTAAAAGGGTCCCTATGAGAATTTGGGGTCCACTGCCACCAGGCACAGTAGGCATCATTTTGGGATTTTATAGCCTTAACTTAAAAGGGGCCACGGTAGTACCTAGTGATTGATAGTGATTACCAGGGATAAATCCAGTTGCATATTTTCCCTGTGCAAATGAAGATTGCACAGCTGTGGTTACTACCATGCTGGGTCCCAAATGCTTTAGGAAAGAAGAGAAACCAAGGAGGGTTTGGCAGTACTGAAGAGCAAGGGGGTTATTGGAATCACCTAGTAACCAGGGAAAGGCCCCTCCTCACTATAGAAATCCAAGGGGAAAAAATTCACCAGATTGATGGATACTGGGGCAGACGGTTCTATCCTTAGGCATCTTGATTAGCCCTCCTCATGCCCCACAGTAAAACAAGATCAAAAGATAGTGGAAATAGGGGAAGTTTTCCAGACATTACAAAGTTCTCAGCCTGTTATGCTGTAAAGGGCCAGTTGGGCAAATTGGCTACATATAACCCCTAATCTTACAAATTCCAGTCAATTTTTGGAGACGAGATCTCCTTTTGAAGTAGGGGCTAACATTAAAGACACCTTTTTAGAAATGACCACCATTGTTATATCTCCCCTACCCTTTACTTGGTTAAGCTAAACCCCTATTTGGGTAGAACAGTGGCCCTTAAAGGGAGAGAATTACAACAGGCACATCTACTCATGAAAGAACAGTTAGAATTTAGGCACAAAGAACCTTCTAATAGCCCCTTGAATTCTCCTATTTTTGTAATTCCCCAAAATTATAAAAAGTGGAGGCTTTTACATGATTTAAGAGCCATTAATTCTAATATTCAACCCATCGGGGCTCTCCAGCCTGGACATTCCTCCTCAGCCATGAACCCACAAGAATGGCCCATTATTATAATAGATTTAAAAGATTGTTCCTATACCATTCCTTTGGCTACCCGAGATTGGGAGAAATTTGCATTCACTCTCCCCTCAATTAACAATGAGGAACCTGCTCAGAGATACCACTGGAAAGTCCTCCCACAGGGAATGCCAAATAGCCCAACTATGTGTCAGTATCATGTATATCAGGCACTTACGCCAACTTGGCAACAGTTCCCTTCTGGAAAAATTATCCATTGTGTGGAGGACATTGTACTTGCATCCCCTGATAGGAACCTGTTATATTGTTTGTACTCTTCAGTACAAAAGGAAATGGCCTTAATAGGCCTTTTAATAGCCCCTGAAAAGGTACAGATGTGACAAAACCATGGAAATATCTGGGGTATATCTTAACTGAAAGAACCATCAGACCCCAAATTGTTATCTTTGATAATAGGGAAATAAAAACCCTAAATGATTTTCAAAAATTTCTGGGGGATATAAATTCGATAGGACTGGTTTTAAGCATTCCCACAGCAAATTTACAAAACCTGTTTAACATATTAAAAGGGAATCCAGCTTTGAATTCCCCAAGACAGGTCTCTGCTGAAGGGATAGGAGAACTCCGCCTGGTTGAGAATGCTCTCAATACATGATATTTAAATAGAATTTCTCTCCAGCATTCTCTTCAATTATTTTCTATTTCCCACGAGACATTCCCCTACAGGAGTTATAGGGAACTAATTCTTGAAATGAGGTTCACTGAATGGTTGTTTTGCTCCCATTCTCCCTCCAAAATATTATCGCCTTATCTAGCTTTAATTTGCTCTTTAATCCTAGATGGGAGGCAGCAATGTGCTAAACTCACAGGACATGATCCTAAGTCATTCGCCTCCCACTAACCAAGACTCAATTTGAGAAAGCAGTTTCCACTTCCATAGATTTACAAATTGTCCTAGCTGACTTCTTAGGGCAGGTAGAGCATTCTCTCTGTGCTAAGACATTTTTTTGTCACACACTAAGTTACTTTATTACACTAAGAATGTACATGCCCTAGATGGCTTGGCTCAGTGGATAGAGGGTCAGCCTGTGGACCGATGGGTCCCAGGTTCGATTCTGGCCAAAGGCACATGGCTGGGTTGTGGGCTAGATCCCCAGTAGGGGGTGTGCAAGAGGCAGCCGATCAATAATTCTCTCTCATCATTGACGTTTCTATCTCTCTCTCCTCCTCCCTTCCTCTATGAAATCAATAAAGAAATATTTTTTTAAAATAAATAAATAAAATTATCATAAATTGTTAACAAAAAAAAAAGAATTTACATATCCCTATCCCAGGGACACTCACCGTGTTCACTGATGGCTCAGGAAAAACAGGAAAAGCGGCCATTCACTGGCCACCTGATGGTGCCATTAGCCTGAGGGCTTCACATCAACTCAGCGAGCTGAAACTGGGTCACTGGTTTTAGGACTAGAAACATTTCCCTCCCAACCCCTGAACATTGTTAGTGATTCTGCTTACTCTGTTTATTTTACAAAATTTAGAAACCTCACTTATTAAGCCTACATTAGAGCCATCCCTCTTAGCACAGTTCCTTTGCCTCCAGGCCTTACTAGATGGTCCATCACATCCTCTTTTTATATCTCATATCAGGTCTCACAGTTGCCTTCCTGGACCATTAGTATAGGCCAATGAACAAGTAGACAACTTAGTAATGACAGCTACCTTAATGGAAGCCCAATCAACCCCATGAATGATTCCATCAAAATTGGAGACAATTACACAAGGAATTTAAGGAACCCAAGAGATAGCTAAACAAATTATTTTAAAATGTCCTGATAGTCAAATGACAAGCACCTCACCACCCTCCATGGCAATTAATCCTGGGGGCCTACAGGCCAATGACCTTTGGCAAACAGATGTCACTCACATTGCTTCTTTTGGGAAACTCCAGTATGTACATGTAACTATAGACACTTGTGGTAGAATCAGTGCTCATGCTTTTCCCAGTGAATCCACACACTATGATATTAAACATGTTACATTTGCCATTTTTAGGAATACCAACCGAAATAAAAACTGACAGTGGGCCTGCTTATAGCAGCCATGCCTTTGCCACTTTTTGCAGGAATCTGTCCATCCACCATTCCACAGGAATCCCTTATAATCCACAGGGCAGGCCATTGTCGAGCTTGCCCATTCCACCTTAAAGAGCATGCTAGCAAAACAAAAAAGGGGAATATTGGACTCAAGGATCAAGCTATGATGCTATCCAATGCACTCTTTACCCTTAATTTTTTGAATTTGAATAATTGCTTTCTATCCCCCATAAAGTGTCACTTTACTTCTTTAGGACCAGCTCAGAAACCATAGGTCTTGTGGTGAGATGTGGACACTAATAACTGTAAAGGAACCAATGAATTATTCACATGGGGGAGA
Organism: Myotis yumanensis; assembly: GCF_028538775.1. Classification (NCBI taxonomy): domain Eukaryota; kingdom Metazoa; phylum Chordata; class Mammalia; order Chiroptera; family Vespertilionidae; genus Myotis; species Myotis yumanensis. Next base: position 74,265 of record NW_027223786.1, read on the forward strand.
GGATATGCATGTGTTTCTACCCCCCACAGGGCCGCTGTGGATTCCAACTCATCAGATTAAACCCTATCATGGCATGGCACGGGACCAATCCTCTCCCAGAAATGAAGAATCTGGGCCTGGGGACTCCACAGCCCCAAATGACACACCTTCAGATGACCCAGACGGCCCCCGGAATAACCTGGGAAATGATAAAGAAGTTGATGGCAGAGGCTGAGCAACTGCTGGATGATACTCATGCTCCACGCACCACAGATAACCTTTTTCTTCCTATGACTTACTTGATTCACCTTAACTCCTGTGCGGTATGGTTTGGCATTCTTGATTGGTTTTGGGCACCAGCATCTGCCACCTTATATTGGACCCAAGCTATAGACCCACCTTTATTTAGACCCCTCACTTGGGGGGACCCCCCTTCTCCTGTGTCTAACAACCTAACATCCCTCTTAGGGGGAGTAGACTTGCCACCAATAGGCAGTCTTAAACATGGGACACCTTGGACACCAATCCCTCAAAATACTTCTTTCCATTCGAGTTTACCACCCTTATGTGTTACCTCCTCCAATTCCCCTCTGTACTGCATGAGGGCTCATAATCAGATTTGGTTACATGTCACTCCTAAACCTGATCATATTAAAGCCCAGCTAACCTTTCTCTTAGCAGGCAGTCTGGCCTGAGGTAATCTGACTAATGCTACTGGGCCTCCCATACCTTCGTAAAAGTAAAATAAATGGTGGGACCCCTCTGCTGATGCATTCCATTGGGAAGTTTGTCAAGGAAATCATGCCCATCTGACGGTCCTAGGGGACTAACAGGTTATAGATGGGGGCCCACATGGTCACTTGCAAGCCAACTGTATTGACATTCTGGTTCACCGTGTGTCTAATGCTAGTTACATCAGTTCAGCAGGCATGCCTGAGGTTTGGACTGAGGGAGGGATGAGTTACCCATGACCTCAAGCACTAGGCTTGCCAGGTCAGGAAACTTTATGGAAATTAGGCCATGTTTTCAGCCCTTTGAAATTGTGACACGGTGACTGCCAGAACTCCTCTGGCCACTATAGTATAACTTTTACTAATAATCTTACTGACAATACCCTGAGTTGCACCACTCACCCCTATGTTTGTTATGGGCTCCAATAGACGCCACTGGAACCGCGACGCTTTCCAAGGCACGGGACCCTCTTTCGGGGCGAACCCATTCCAGGGCGCCCTGGCCTTCTCAAAGAAAAGAGAACTCTCTTCGGGGCTCACACCGGCTTCTCCGGGATCGGTTGTGTTACCGCACTGGACGCCTCGTGGCACCCGTCTCCGCTACTCCGGATTCGGGGATCTGAACCCGACTCCCTTTCGATCGGCTGAGGGCAACGGAGGCCATCGCCCATCCCTTCGGAACACCGCTCACCCATCTCTCAGGACTGACTGACACATGTTCAACTGCTGTTCACATGGAACCCTTTTCCACTTTGGCCTTCAAAGTTCTCGTTTGAATATTTGCTACTACCACCAAGATCTGCACCTGCGACGGCTCCACCCGGGCCTGTGCCCTAGGCTTCAGGGCTCACCGCAGTGGCCCTCCTATTCGTCGTGGCGTAGCTTCGCGGGGGTGTGGGCCGGGCGCCGCCAAAGAGCTTCCCAGTTTGCTCCAGTCACCCTGTCTCTGACCGATCACCAGCGAGGGCTGGGTATGGGCTCGACGCTCCAGTGCGATTCATTTTCAGGGCTAGTTGATTCGGCAGGTGAGTTGTTACACACTCCTTAGCGGATTCCCACTTCCGTGGCCACCGTCCTGCTGTCTCTATCAACCAACAGTTTTTCTAGGGTCTGATGAGCCTCGGCATCAAGCGACGTAACCCAGCACTCCGTTTATCCAGAAGCGCCAGTTCTGCCTAACAAATGTGGCCCACTATGCACTCTTATTCCACACCCGGGCTTCTTACCCATTTAAAGTTTGAGAATAGGTTGAGATCGTTTTGGCCTCAGGACCTCTAGTCATTCGCTTTACCGCATAAAACTGTGTTTGCGAGAACGCCAGCTATCCTGAGGGAAACTTCGGAGGGAGCCACCTACTAGATGGTTCTATTAGTCTTTCAACCCTAAACCCAGGGCGGACGACCGATTTGCACATCAGGACCGCTAGGGACCTCCACCAGAGTTTCCTGTGGCTTCGCCCTGCCCAGGCATAGTTCACCAACTTTCGGGTCCTAACACGTGCGCTCATGCTCCACCTCCCCGGCAAGGCTGGCGAGCCAGGCGGGTGGTGCGCCCTCGGTGGACTGGAGAGGCCTCGGGATCCCACCTCGGCCCTGGCGGTCCTTCACCTTCATTGCGCCACGGTACCTTTCCTGTGTGCCCCAGACTCGCGCACTTGTTAGACTCCTTGGTCTGTGTTTCAAGATGGGTCGGATGGGTGGCCGACTTTGCCGCCGAACCCATGAGCTCGCTTCTGTCCGCGGTGTGGCGCCTTGCAAAACCCTCCCGGGCCTGACTGCGTGACTTCTCCCGGGGCGCACTGGGGACAGTCCTCCAAGCCCCTCAGTGCCCCATTCTCTCCCTGGCGCCACCCCGAACCCTCTCCCCCCTCCCCCGCGACCCCCGACCCTCAGATGGGCGAGAGGGAAGGAGAGCGATTTGGGAGCGGTTTTGCTCCTTCCAGCAAGTGCGGGTAGAAGATCGTTTGGCACTGGCAGGCAGGGGCGGAGCCACGGACAGGCTCTTATGCTGGAATCCACCAATCACACCACCGCAATGGGCAAGCGGCTCTAGCATGGCTTCTGATTGGCTCAGACCTCACTGCAGTCCAAAGCTTCTGTGGTGAGAGAGCCTACTCCACAGTGGGAGGGGTGAAAGAGACTTTTTAAAATACGATATAGGTGGATTTTGTTGGCTGTTACACGTGGAGGCATGGAGGAGTGAGCTTGCTTATGCGGATTGGGCTCTTCTCGGCGATGTCGGTGTCCTCAGAAGCGCCAGCGCCCAGCTGAGATGGCAGCAGCAGAAGGCAAGCAGTGTCTTCAGGAGTGCCAGGGCTCAGCTGAGAAGGCAGCGCCCAAAAGCAAGCCGGCCCCGGCAGAAAAGCACCTCGAGGCGGACGCCTCAGCGTTGTGCTGTGCAGGGAGTGGAGGAATCGCGAGCCCCATATCGCCCCCCGCACTGCTCCCTGCAGGACCTGCCTGTGGAGATGCTGGTGGAGATCTTCGCCTCGCTCCAGGGCACAGACCTGGCCAGCCTGGCCCAGGCTTGCACCAAATTCCGGCACATCCTGCACACCGACAGCATCTGGAGACTGTGCTGTCACCAGGAGTTTGGCGTTCAGGAAAACTTTCAGAAACCGGAGATGATCGATGGTATGTCTTATAGAGAAGTCTATGCCAAGATGTTCCCATACAAAAACGTTTTGGGTTTGTGGCAGCTAGATTATGGCTATAGAAGACTGCTGAATGTAGTGGTGGATGATGGCTTATGCATTACTGGTTGGATGTACGGGCCTCGCCTTAACACCCATGTGGCTGGCCCAATGCAATTCGAGCCTTTGTTTAGAATTCACCTGACGCAAAGGAAATCAGCCATGGTGGAGTACATGGACCACTTCTACAGCTTTTCCCATAGCCGACACATGCAGATTCAGAAGGACAGGTTCAGCAACTGGTGGATCCAGAGAGACCCCCGACAGGATTCACCAACGCGCCTTAGGGGAGGACGATGGCTGGAGATGTCCCAGGAAGACAGACGGCTGTATGACTGCCTGACCTACCGCCATCTGTACCTCCACCCCCCCCCCTCCCCCAACCACCAGGACGATCTCCTCAGGCCAGGCCTCTTCCTAGGCAAATCCGATGGCTTCGGCCTAATGATTGCCATGCTCAGATTCCATGGGAAGTATGCCTGGGTCACAAAGATCACGGGAGACTTAATCTGGACGTTAGAGATCCACCTCATGCGCCGCATCCATCTGCCAGATGGCGAGACCTTCCGCAACTTCAACGAGCTCTCCCGCGTGGTCCAGGAGATTGAGGAGCAGGTGATCCGTGAGCAGCAGCAGCAAGAAAACAGAACTGAGGAAAGTGAAGGCCATGGCTGGCAGAGCCCTGGGCAGCCTAGCATCGGGGAGTCCTGGGCTGCACCTTCGGAGGAGCAGCCTGTTCCGTTTGTTCTGCCTGTGGGCTTGCGCTCAAGAGACCAGAACTATCCCTCCCCCCTCCCCCCAACCTGCAGGATGTGTTACTATGGCGTGCACATTGTTACCTTACATGGCTCCGCCTACCCCAGGCGCTGCCCTGGAGTCTTCATCCTGTTGGATGAGAACCACTTCGGGTTCATCTGGCTGGAGATCAAATACTTCATCCTGTTAGGCAGAGTCCAGAACACCTTCCAGCATGTGGAGACACCATCCCCGCAGGCCTTCCTGGAGATGCTCTCAAACATTCAGCCCGGACCCCCTGAGAGGAGCAACTTGCATGCACTTTGAAGATTGGACCTTCTGACCTGGTGACCCACCTTTGTTCGTGTTTTTTTTTTTTTCCTCACCTGAGGAAATTTTCACATTGATGTTTAGAGAGTGGGGTACAGAGGGGAAAACAGACATAATCCATGTGAGAGAAACACATCAGTTGTTTGCCTCCTGCCCAAGCCCAAACCAGGGCCAGGCTGGGTAGGGGCCAGAAATTGAGGTAGAAATAAACCTTAGACCAGTGGTCTCAACTTTCCTAATGCTGCGATCCTTTAATACAGCTCCTCATGTTGTGGTGACCCCCAATTTCCTTGTTACAAATTTAACATGAACATGATTTGGGATAGATAGATAGATAGATAGATAGATAGATAGAAAGTAATATAAAGATACCGGGATAGCCCTGAACTGCCTGGTGGTGGCCATGCTGCTGAGGCCCCAGCACAGAGTGATGGTACAGATGTCTATGGACCTGTCCCTGTTCATCAGTCTATGTTGTTCTCTATATTACACAAATGAGTGAGATCACGTGGTATTCATTTTTCTCTGACTGGCTAATTTCACTTTGCATAATGCTCTCCAGTTCCACCCATGCTGTTGTAAATGGCAAGAATCCCTTCTCTCTTTTTTTTTCCCGCAGCGTAGTATTTCATTGTGTAGAAGAGTCGAAGGCTCTGCTTAGTCTCTTAGATAAGCAAGAGAAGCGAGGCTTAGGAGGAATTCTTCTAGAAGACATAGAGGAAGAACTGCCCAATTCCCAGCAAGCTCTGAAGGCTTTACGGGACCTGGTATTCTTTGTAAATCGTCCAGAAAAGAAGAAAATTCTTTTCTTCAATGATAAAAGCTGTCAATTTTCTGTGGACAAAGAGTTTCAGAAACTGTGGAGGAGTGTCACTGTGGATTCAATGGATGAGGAGAAAATTGGAGATGGCAGCGAGATATTCAGAAGAATATCTGAAGCGACAGGGTATTTCTTCCATGCAGGAATCCAGACCAAAGAAAGTGGCCCCTATCCAGAGAAGGAAAAGGCCTGCCCGCTTCACAAAAGGTGATGACTCAAGACTCATAAGGAACACATGGCTGGAGTGCTGAAGGATGACTCTGACATTGCTCCTAGTAAATAGTGAACAGTTTTGTAGTGTGAAGAGGTCACCACACACCAACAGAGGAGGCAAACCAGCTTGAGGAACTGGATTCAGGTCAGCTTCCTCCCCCCACATTCTTGGATTTGGGGGCCTGGAATGACACCTTCCATGTCATTCCATATTGAAAAAACAAAAAACACTCCTTAAAATAAATAAAAATAAAAAAACCTCCACAGAAAACATGTTGATCCAGTCTTTCAACTTTCTAAGGTTTCGGCAAGCCCACATGGCCAGGCCCGGACTTGGTCTCTGGGCCGGGGCCTGACCATCCATCCATCCAGAGAGTGGGTGGGGTGGGGGGGGTGAGGGGTTGGGAGGGTCGAAAAGATGGCCCGAACCGGACATAGTCTTTGTGGATTACAGAGATTGGGTTGACTGGGGCCCTGGCCTGGGCCAAAGAGCCCGTCCCGCCTTTTGCTGGTCGAGAAGCATCAATGCAAGCGCCCCCTCCTGCAGCCTCCTCTGTGGAAGGCAGTCAGGTGACTGGACTTCCCCAGTTCTAACTAGACCCGAGGGGGCTCTGTCTTCAAGAAGGCAGGGGCTGAAGGGTGCTCATGGATGCCGAAGGACCATTCAAAGCCAGAAGTGTCCGTGCGTGACTGCGGATGTACACGCACAGAAGCGCATGCGCGCGCGCACACACACACACACACTCCCAAACGCACACCCACACACACACACCTAGTCGCCCTCCTCCACATGCCTGGGTTGCGGGCTTGATCCCCAGTGTGGGGTGTGCAGGAGGAAGCTGACCGGTGATTCTCTCTCTCTCTCATCGTGGATGTTCTAGAGCTCTCTCCCTCTCCCTTTCTCTCTGAAATCAATACAGATATAAAAAATAACACACAACCACAAATGTATTATTCCACCTTTATGTAGTAAAAAGGGTGCTTGGATGATGTTTTGTATTTCCTGTTATTAAAACAGTGACCAGCTGAAACCGTTTTGGCTCAGTGGATAGAGCGTTGGCCTGTGGACTGAAGAGTCCCAGGTTTGATTCCGGTCAAGGGCATGTATCTGGGTTGCGGGCACATCCCCAGTGGGAGATGTGCAGGAGGCAGCTGATCGATGTTTCTCTCTCATCGATGTTTCTAACTCTCTATCTATCTCCCTTCCTCTCTGTAAAAAAAAAAAAATCAATAAAATATATTTAAAAAAATAAAAAATAATAAAAAAATAAAACAGTGAACCTAAAAGGGGGGTGGGGGGGAGATGGGGAGGAGGAAAAAAGGGAAGGGTTGACCTTAGCCATTTCAAAATGGTGGTTGCCAAGTCTCTGGAGCTAAAATGGCGGCTGCCTAAACTCCCTTTTTAAAAAAATATATATTTTTATTCATTTCAGAGAGGAGGAGAGAGAGCTAGAAACATCCATGATGAGAGAGAATCATGGCTCGGCTGTCTCTTGCACGCCCTCTTCTGGGGATCGAGCCCACAACCCGGACCCTTCGGTCCACCGCAGGGAAGCAGATTCTCAACATATTGGGATAACGCTCCGTAGAATGGAAGGGGTGTGTGTGTGTGTGTGTGTGTGTGTGTGTGTGTGTGTGTGTGTGTTTGTGTGAGTGTTTTAACCTTGTTGTATAAATGACAAGCAAAAGAGGAGATGTAATTGGGTTACATGAACTCTGTTGGTGATAGATGAGGGAGGCAAGAGAAAGCAAAGCAGGGTGGGGAGGGGAGGGAAACCTCTGAGATTGGATAAAAATTAAAGTAAAATGATAGACACATACTTCTTCATACTTCTCTTACTTAGGTTGGCCTAGGATAGTTAATGGCCATCAATTTACTCAACAACAATGAGGGGATTTAAAAAAGAAAATTACACCCTAGCTGGTTTGGCTCAGTGGAGATAGAGTGTCGGCCTGCGTGCTAAAGGGTCCCAGGTTCGATTCAGGCCAAGGGCACATGCCCGGGTTGCGGGCTGGATCCCCAGAGGCCCCCCCCCCCAGTCCCCAGTAGGGGGTGTGCAGGACGCAGTTGATCCATGATTCTCTGTCATCATTGATCTCTCTCTCTCTCTCTCTCTCTCTCTCTCTCTTCCTCTTTGAAATCAATAAATGCACACAAATAAAGCTCTGACCAGTTTGGCTCAGTGGATAGAACGTCGGCCTGCGGACTCAAGGGTCCCGGGTTTGATTCCAGTCAAGGGCATGTACCTTGGTTGCAGGCACATCCCCAGTGGGGGGTATGCAGGAGGCAGCTGATTGATGTTTCTCTCTCATCGATGTTTCTAACTCTCTATCCCTCTCCCTTCCTGTCTGTAAAAAAAAATCAATAAAATATATTTTTAAAAAAATAATAATAAAAAAAAATTTTTTAAAAGAAAGATTGACCTTTGTCAGGGAAGGTAGCGGCCAAAGACGTGACTACTCACCATCACTGTTTGTTTGTTAAACTTTTAATTTCCATCCATGGATGGATGGATGGATGGATGTGTCCTCCCTCCCTCCCTCCCTCCTCCCCTCCCTCCCTCCTTTCCTCCCTCCCACCCCCCTCCGCCCACCCACCCGCTCACCCGGTTTCCACGGGAAATCGTCAGTCTCATATCACACACTCACTGGTGATTTCAATCGCTGCCTCCTTGTTCCCCGTGAGAAAGAGGAAGGAAAATGGACACACCTGAAAGAGCCCCACAGGCGGCAACTGTGAACCAAGTGCACGCACATATGTGCGTGTGTGGCATTTGTCAACAACGTAAGAAATCCTCCAACCTGTGCAGAATTTCTGTGAGTGTCTTTGAGCCAAACTGTCCACAAATGTCGCATGCACGCTGGGAAGCACTATCTCAATGAATGGTTGGAGAGGATGTTCCCAAGAATGGCAATGTCGCTCTGCCCCCCGCCTTATTTTATACACTCCAATCCAAAGAGGAGTGGTTTACATGAAATCCACTGGTGACATTTGAGGAACGTGGGAGAAAGCAAAGTGGGCAAACCTCTGGGATTGGATGCAAAGTAAAATGATGGACACAGACTTCTTTTATCTAGGTGGGTGGGTGTAGGATAGCTCATATAGTCAATCATGAACTCGGTCATCGTGATGGGGTTTGTGATATTCACAGAGCCGTGCCTGTGATTCCAGGGCTCCAGAAAAGATGGAAAAACCCCTTGACATTTCAAAGATGTGTGATTGTGGATGCAAGAAAGAAAGCAACAGACAGGCTCAGTCCAGGTAAAGATGGACCTCTGTCAGGGAAGATGCCGGCCTAGGACAGGATCACCCACCCCAAACTGATGTTAGCCTTGTAAGGCCACCATGCATGGCCTCCCCTGAGCTTCTCAAGTTTAGTACAGTATGTGGTCCTTTTCACCACCACCAGCACCAGCCCCAACCCCACCACCACCACCACCACCACACACACACACACACACACACACATACACACACACACTGAGTCCTCTCATGGGGCGAACCAATCCTGACTCTAAAGTCATGATCCTGACCCCGGGAGTTGTATTAAAAATCAAGCTAAAGGAGTGTGAATGTAAACTGTAGGTTTATCAAAGGTTCAAAGGAGGTCTCTGTTTACCACCATTGAAAGAAAACAAACCAAGAAAGAGATTAAGGGTCAAAACACCCTCTCTGGGACTGGAAGGGAGAGAGTTCCTGCATCTGTCCAAGAGGGTCATCTGCAGTGTGAAAAGCCAGGGATCAGCAACAGGGGATATTTTCTTCCTCTCAGGGATCATGAAAAGCATCCACGACAGTAAGGAGGTGGGTATGGGGTGGGTGCTGTCATTGAAAAGGCAAGGAGAGCAGGGAGAGCTCGAATCCAGACAAGGGCTCATGCCTGCCCAGGTCACGGGCTCCAGCCCCACTACGGGGCATGCAGGAGCTGGCCAATCCATAATTCTCTCTCATGGATGATGTTTCTATCTCTCTTTCTCCCTCTCCCTTCCTCTCTGAAATCAACAAAAATACATCTTTTAAAAAAAGAAGTATGTGTCTATCATTTTACTTTTAAAAAATATATATTTTTATTGATTTCAGAGAGGAAGGGAGAGAGAAAGAGAGATAGAAACATCAATGATGAGAGAGAATCGTGTATTGGCCATCTCCTGCATGTCCCCCACTGGGGATCGAGCCCTCCACCCATGCATATGCCCTTGAAGGGAATCAAAGCAGGGAAGCTTCAGTCCGCAGGCTGACGCTCGATCCACTGAGCCTACAAGCCAGGGCTATCATTTCACTTTTTATCCAATCCTAGAGGTTTCCTCCCCACCTGCCACTCCCGACTCCACTCCACCCCACCTTTGCCTCCCTCCCTCTCTCCTTCCCTCCCTAATCTATCACCAGTGGATTTTCTGTAACCGGCTTTCATCTCCTCCTTGGATTGTCACTTATAAAACAAAGTCACGCCACGGCCGGTTTTGGTCAGTGGGTAGAGCATCGGCCTGGGGAACGAAGCGGTCCTGGGTTTGATTACAGTCCATGGAGCAGGCCCAGATTGGGAGCTCGATCCCCAGTAGGAAGTGTGCAGGGGGCAGCCCACCCGGTGATTCTCTCTCTCATCGTGGGTGTTTCTCTCTCTCTCTACTTCCCTCCCTCGCCCTTCCTCTCTGAAATCTATGAAGATATATTAAAACACACACACACACACACACACACACACACACACACAATGACAACAACAACACAAAGGTATTATTCCACCTCCGTGGAGTAAAAAGTATACTTGTACAATGTTTTGTACTTGTATTTACTGCTATTAAAACACGAACGTTAAAACGGGGGATTTGGAGCGGCGGTGAGAGGATAAAAGGGAGGGATTGACCTTTGCCGTTTCAAAATGGCAGCTGCCACCCTAACTGGTTTGGCTCAGTGGATGGAGCATCGGCCTGCGGACTGAAAGGGTCCTGGGTTCGATTCTGGTCAAGGGCATATATCTTGGTTGTGGGCACATCCCCAGTAGGGGGTGTGCAAGAGGCAGCTGATTGAGGTTTCTCTCTCTTTGATGTTTCTAATTCTGTTTCTCTCTCTTTGATGTTTCTAATTCTCTATCCCTCTTCCTTCCACTCTGTAAAAAAATCAATAAAATATATGTTTTTTAAAATGGCGGCTGCCAAGTCACTGGACCCAAAATGACGGCTGCCTCCTTGCACGCCGCCCCCCCTCCAGCCCCCCACTGGGAATGGAGCCCACACCACAGGCAGGTGTCCTTCTCTGGACTCGAACCCAGGACCCTTCCATCAGCAGGACTACTCTCTATCCCCTGAGGCAAATCAGTTAAGGCTAAAACTCCCAACTTTGACAGAAAGGATGACTCCTTTATTCCCATACAACTGTGGACGACGAAAGGGGCCACATGCTAACCCCACGAGCTCAGGGAAGGGCTGTGTGGCGGTCTTGCAAACTGAAAGGCCTAAAGCGACCACAAGTCTAGTCTGAAGGGAGACTGTCACTAAGAGCAGTTGTGGTGGCTATCATTTTACTTTTTATCCAATCCCAGAGGTTCCCCCCACTCCCCACCCCCACCCCCACCCCCACTACCTTTGCTTTCTCCCACCTCCCTCTCTTTCTCCCTCCCTCCCTCCCTCCCTCATCCAAGACCAGTGGATTGTCTGTATCCCACTTACATCTCCTCTTTGGATTCTGGTGTATAAACCAAAGTGCCGCCCCAGCCTGTTTTGGTCAGTGGGTAGAGCATCGGCCTGGGGACCCGAAGGGTCCAGGGTTCCATTCCAGTCAAGGGCACAGGCCCAGGTAACAGGCTTGATCCCCAGTAGGGGGTGTGCAGGAGGCAGCCGATGGGTGATTCTCTCTCATGGTAGATGCTTCTATGGCTCTCTCTCCCTCTCCCTTCCTCTCTGAAATCAATGAAGATATATTTTAAAAAGCCACACAAATGTATCATTGCACTTCCATGTAGTGAAAAGCATGCTTGTACAATGTTTTGTACTTGCATTTTGTGTTATTAAGACAGTGATGGGCATCGGAGGGAGAGGAGTGCTGGACCGGGGGTGGGGCGCCGGCGAAGATGCCAAACTTCTGCGGGGGGGGCGGGGGGAGCGGGGCGGCGGACTGCATGCGGAAGAGCATGCAGTCAGATTTGGCCTTCTTCAAGTTCCCGAGGGATCCAGCCAGATGCCAGAAGTGGGTGGGAAATTGTAGGAGAGCAAACTTAGAAGATAAAACACCTGAACAACTCAATAAACATTATTGATGATGTGCCAAACACTCTGAGACCTCTATGATCTGTAGAACTAGTCCTTCCTTATAGGACAGTTCTTCGAGATAATGTAATACCAACAATAGGTGATCTTACCAGTCATTTGAACAGTCCACATAGTAGACATAGAAAACGAATAAAAGAATTGAGCAAAGATGAAATCAGGACATGGAAACAGGAAAAAAAATTGACGAAACTTCTGAACAGGAACAAAAACAAATATAGAGCGATCAACAACAGCCTTGCTCAGAACTCCAATACAGAAGGGGGTGAAGAACAGGATGAAGACATTTTACCTTTAACCCTTGAGGAGAAAGTAAACAAAAGAATACTTTAAAATCTTTATTTGAAGTTTTGATTCTTATGGGAAAACAAAACATACAGCTAGATCAGCGGTTCTCAACCTGTGGGTTGCGACCCCTTTGGGGGTGGAACGATCCTCTCACAGGGGTCGCCTAAGACCATCAGGAAACACATGTATAATTACATATTTTTTTTGTGATTAATCACTATGTTTTCATTATATTCAATCTGTAACAATGAAATTGGAGTTCACCACAACATGAGGAACTGTATTCAGGGGTCACGGCATTAGGAAGGTTGAGAACCACTGCTCTAGATGGACATGAAGCTGATGAAATCCCAGAAGGCCTCTTCACTCCCGATAACTTTCAGGCAGGCAGGCAGGCAGGCACTGTCGGAGTGCCCGATAAATTCTGGTGAAGAGGTTCTCTCTGAGAAAGCCCTTTGAGACCACAGCAGTCAACGCACCATCCTGTTCAAAAGTACAAGCAGAAGCAGATGCTAGAGATCCGTGAGAGCCCCATTCAGGGAAGGAACGCTCAGGGGAGTGAGAGACTCTCCCTTTTTTTTCATGGCCCGCGACAGAGGGACGGACGCATGCATGCACGCACGCATGCACGCACATAGTGGACACAGCAGGGGAAGAGCACCTGCCAGCGTTGGGGAGGTTTGCTGACGAAGCTCGTGAACTGAGAGAAGAATCTGTGGGTTTCCTGCCTTCTGAAGCCGCTGCCGAAATTTTGGCTATGACATTTCCCACGACGAGACCCGAGAACTGGGGATTACACATGGAATATTGTCGTGGCCAGGCTTACATTGTGTCCAGTGGCTTTCCTTCCAAAATGAAAGTTGTTGCTTCTAGACTTTTGGAGAAACATGCCTCCCCAAGCTCTCTACACACTCTGCTCTTCTCTGTGCCTGATGTCCACGGTCGGCCAGATTGGTGTCTGTTGCGTTTGGAACAGTGGAGGAAGTTTGATCTTTTTTCCATCCGTCACCACAACCGCTTTTAGAGCTTGACAGTGTCATTTCTGTCCTCTTCCAGAACAATGAAGAAAGCGGGAAAGAACTGAAGGAAATTTGCCATTCTCAGCGGGCGGGCAGGCACGATGCTTTTGAAATTGTAGCTGAGCTCCTGCAAGCGCTTGTTTTCTGTGTAGGCGGTATACATGAGGACACACATAGTAGATGGGAAAACTGTATAGCGGGACGAGCATTCGCACTCTGCAGTGCAGCAACAGATTTTGATTTCGTGGTTACCATTGTTGTTCTTAAAAACGTCCTACCTTTCACAGGAGCCTCTGGGAAAAATCTCCAGGGTCAGACCTCTGATGTCTTCTCTGCAGCCAGTAGCTCGACTGTAGGCGCTGCATTCGCTACATGAAGTGATGGAACATATTGAAGTTTATTGTGAATTTTGGTTTGAGGAAGCCACCACCATTGGGCAACCACATTTGCTATTCTGATGAAGCTCCCTGGGAAGCTCCGCAGAGCTCAGCAAGGGAACCTGGAGTCTCAGCTGACTTCCGAGAGGTGCTATAAAGAGCCTCTAAGCGTCACAACAGTGGAACACATTGTTCAGGAACTGAAAGAGATAGTCTCAGAACAGTACCCCAAAGCTCTTCAATGCTGATCTCTGGTCCCCTCTGTCATGGGACGGCTCAAATTCAATACGCCGGAGGAGCACCAGGCTGACATGTAAGTCAGCGACTTACCCAATCCCGATGCAGCACTCTCAGCTGAGCTGCATTGTTGGAGAATCGAGTGGAAACCCAGAGGAAAAGATATAGAGCTTCCATCCACCATGTATGAAGCCCTCCACCTGCCAGACATCAAGTTTTTTCCTCATGTTTATACATTGCTAAAGGTCCTACGAATTCTCCCTGTGATGAAGGTTGAGAACCAACGCTATGAAAACGGGCGAAAGCGTCTCAAAGCACACCCGAGGAACACTTTGACAGTGTAAAGGTCAAGTAGCTTAGCTTTGCTTAACATGCATTTCGATGCGAAACATGATTTGGATTTAACGGTGGACACATACATCAAAGTCTACACAACTAAGTCAGAGCTTCCTACAGATAATTCCAAAAGTGTCAGAAATACCCGAGGGACTTTTAAAATGCGTTCTCTCTTATATTTGCTATTGAAAAAAATCTGAGAAATTTGAAAGGAAACAGAGAAAAGCTGTAAGATATAGGTGGGTCACTTAAACACTGGATCTCTTGAGTAGAGTAGCCACTGATCCTCTGCTAAAATGGCCCCGGTGTGAACTCTCATGCTTTGGAGAACTAACTTGTTCTTCCAGAGGGCGGCAGGCATCGGAAGCGCCACGTTGCACTTCTGCGTGATCTCTGCCGATGGCACTTTGGGCTTGTTTTAGTGAGGTCATTGCAGACATCACATTCATTGTCACAGTTGTTGGGCATTGAGTTATCAGTTCTTTGAAGAAATAAATTTTGAGAAGGTGTGGGAGGAATCTGTTTCATAAAATTGTGCAATGAAGCTCACGACTAACCTCTGACTAGCGGGAGTTTTAAGTATGCTACGAGAAATCTGTAACCAACAGTGAAATGACCAGCTCGTGAAAGAAACGTGAGCTTGCCAGACAAGGATTTCGGTGTGGATTTTTGTCTTTATTCGATGATCTTAAACAAATGACTGTGAAACATTGAAGAAAGAACCCGCCATCCTTACACCCACATCTGGGTGTGGCTGTTTACATTGCTTCATTGAGCCTATATCCTCATAAGCTTTTTAGCAAGAACATGTGGCACACTTCCGTTTCACGATCAAGACAGGATCAGAGGCCATGGATCCTGACAACAGATCCGTCTGTTTCATTGCGTCTTTTCCCGCGGTTACAGCTACTGCCGTGTCTCGATTTATAAGCGAAACCTAGACAACCGACAAGAATGCGTTTTGTAGTTCGTCTAGGAATACAGAAAACATCGCTGTCATTTTCGGTGAAGAAAGTCAATTTTGTACAGTCTATGTCAACATAAATAAAATGTGAATTTAATGGAAAAACAAAACAGCGAAATTAAAACGGGGGGGGTGGAAGGGGGAGGGGGGGTGGAGAGGATAAGAGGGAGGGGTTGACCTTTGCCGTTTCAAAATGGCGGCTGCCAAGACCCTGGAGCCAAAAGGGAAGCTGCCTAAACTCCCTTCTTTGACAGAAAGGATGACTTGTTTATTCCCACACAACTGTGGATGACGAAAGGGGCCACATGCTAACCAGATGAGCTCAGGGGAAGGCCTGCCTGGCGGTCTTGCAAACTGAGAGGCCTAAAGCCACCGCAGGGATGGTCTGAAGGGAGACTGTTACTAAGAGCAGTAGTGGTGGGTAGTCCTGTCCTACCTAGGCCGGAGTCTTCCCAGACCAGGTCAGTGTTTACCTTAACTGAACCTATGGTCCTTTTGCATTTAAGACACAACATACCTATGCTATAAAATGTCAGAGGAACTTGTAACATCCCGCCGTCCCTGCCCCGCGCCCCCCATCCCCCACACACACAAGCAAATGCGCCTGGGGGCTCTGCAGGACAGACCATAAATTCCTTCATTGCTATTGTTATCACGTGTATTGTTGCCTGTTAACTATCTATCCTGCACCCACCTCAGGAAAAGAAGTAGGTGAGGCCCTGGCCGGTTTGGCTCAGTGGGTAGAGCCGAGGTCAGCCTGCGGCGGACCTTAAGGTCCCGGGTTAGATTTGGGGTCCCGGGCGCATGCCCGCCTGCCCGGGTCACAGGCTCGAGCCCCACTAGGGGGTGTGCAGGAGGTGGCGGATCCAAGATTCTCTCTCACTGATGAGGTTTCTCTCTCCCTCCCTCTCCCTTCCTCTCTGTAAAACATCAATAAAATAAATTTTTTTAAAAAATAAAAAGAAGTGTGCGTCTATCATTTCACTTTTTATTCAATCCCAGAGGTCCCCCCCCCCCCCCGCCCCACTTTGGTACCTCCATCGCTCCTTCCCTCCTTCATCTATCACCAGTGGATTTCCTGTAACCCACTTATGTCTCCTCCTTGAATTGGATTGTCACGTTTTAAACAAAGTGACGCCCCGGCCAGTTTGGGTCAGTGGGTAGAGCATCGGCCTGGGGACCGAAGGGGTCCTGGGTTCGATTACAGTCAAGGGCGCAGGCTCGGTTGTGGGCTCGATCCCCAGGAACGGGTGTGCAGGAAGCAGCGGACGGGTGATCCTCTGTCATCCTGGACGTTTCTATTGCTCTCTCCCTCTCCCTTCCTCTCAGAAATCAATAAAAATGTATTAAATAATAATTTAGAAAAAAGAATGAATAAAACAAAGTGAAAAACAGCCATTCTCTGGAGCATTGTCCAAACCCCTTGCGGTTCTGCTTCCGGGCAAGTGTGGACATTTTGACTCAAGCCAGTGATGCCAACTTGGTTGTTGGTTTTTGTGGGGTGGGTTTTTTTTGTTTTGTTTTGGTTTTGTTGTTGTTGTTGTTTGTTTTTTGTTTTTGTTTTTAGGAGGGTCACGTGTATGTAGACTTCAGTGAGCCAGAACTGAACCAAAAGGGGAGAATGATGATTTTTATTTTTTTAAATGTATTTTATTTATTTTTTTTACAGAAAGGAAGGGAGAGGAATAGAGAGTTAGAAACATCGATGAGAGAGAAACATTGATCAGCTGCCTCCTGCACACCTCCTACAGGGGATGTGCCCATAACCAAGGTACATGCCCTTGACCGGAATCAAACCTGAGACCTTTTAGTCAGCAGGCAGATGCTCTATCCACTGAGCCAAACCAGTTAGGGCTCCATAAGCTAGAAAATGCGGAACACTTCTGTTTCATGGTCAAGACAGGATCAGAGGCCATGGATACTGACAACAGATCGGTCTGTTTCATTCTGTCTTTTTCCTTGGATACATCTACTGCCACGTCTCGATTTATAAGCGAAACCTAGACAACTGACAAGAATGCGTTTTGTAGTTTATCTAGGAAGAATTCAGAAAACATAGCTGTTATTTTCGTTGAAGAAAGTCAATTTTGTACAGTTTATGTCAACATAAATGAAATATGAATTTGTTTAAAAGAGAAACAAAGCAGCGAAATTAAAACGGGGGGGGGGGGGCGGAGGCGGGGATGGAGAGGATAAGAGGGAGGGGTTGACCTATGCCGTTTCGAAATGGCGGCTGCCAAGTCCCTGGAGCCAAAATAGAGGCTGTCTAAGCTCCCTTCTTTGACAGAAAGGATGACTTGTTTATTTCCATGCAACTGTGGACAAAAGGGGCCACATGCTAACCCGACGAGCTCAGGGGAAGGCCTGCCTGGCGGTCTTGCAAACTGAAAGGCCTAAATCGACCGCAGGGATGGTCTGAAGGGAGGCTGTAACTAAGAGCACTTGTGGTGGGTAGTCGCGTCCTAGGCCTGAGTCTTCCCTGACCAGGTCAGCGTTTACCTTAACTGAACCTATGGTCCTTTTGCATCTAAGACAACATACCTCTGAAATGTCAGAGGAGCTTGTAACATTAGCCCCCCTACTCTCTCCCCCTCCCCCCCACCTCCGCCCCCCCTCACACACACACACACAAGCAAATGCCCCTGGGTGCCCTGCAGGAAAGAGACCATAAATTCCTTCATTGTTGTTATCACCTGTATTGTTGCCTGTTAACTATCTATCCTGCACCCACCTAAGGAAAAGAAGTAGGTGTGGTCCTGGCCTGTTTAGCTCAGTGGGTAGAGACGATGTCAGCCTGTGGCGGACCTTAAGGTCCTGGGTTCGATTTGGGGCCAGGGAGCATGCCCAATCTGGTCACGGGCTCAAGCTCCACTATGGGGCATGCAGGAGGCCGCTGATCCCCGATTATCCCTCATCAATGATGTTTCTCTCTCCCTCCCTCTCTGCAATCAAAAATATATATATATTTTTTAAAAAGAATTATGCATCTATCATTTTGCTTTATATCCAATCCCAGAGGTGTACCCCCACTCCCCACCCCACCCCCCCTTTCCTCCCTCCCTCATCTATCACCAGTGGATTTCCTGTAACCCACGTATGTCTCCTCCTTGGATTGTATTATCACGTATAAAACATAGTAAAGCCCCAGCCGGTTTTGGTCAGTGGGTAGAGCATCGGCCTAGAGACCGAAGGGTCCTGGGTTCAATTTCAGTCAAGGGCACAAACCCGGTTGTGGGTTCGATCCCCAGTAGCAGGTGTTTCTATCGCTCTCTCCCTCTCCCTTCCTCTCAGAAATCAATAAAAATGTATTAAGTAATAATTTAGAGAAAGAATGAATAAAACACAGTGAAAAACAGCCATTCTCAGGAGCATTGTCCCAACCCTTGCGGTTCTGCTTCCTGGCAAGTGTGGACAGTTTGGCTCAAGTAAACTCATGAAAGTTCTCTACGGGTTTGCATGTTTTTCCATGAACACGACGTATACACCTGCTGGTTTCTGAGGGCGAGGCAACAGAATCTGTCCATGAGGTCTGCTGTGAAAGGGTAGAGGCATCTGTTTCTGCTGTCAGAAGCCAGGTCACCCTTAGAAAGAGTGTAGAAAACAACAACAACAAAAGACCGAAATTGGATTTACAAAGAGAAAACACACAGAAGCGAACCGAGAGATGCTCCGAGGACTGTGAGAGGGAATCTCCCCTTCTCCTCACTCATACCGCTTTTGGAAAAATGCAATAATCCTAAGAGGTGAAGGTACTGAAGCTCTCGGAGACGCCGACCGACCAGCCGGGGCTACTTTACCCGTTCTTAAGCCTACCCAACCAAGTCTCCCTCTCCCTGGGAGTCAAGCTTGTGTGCCCACAGCACTAGGTAGGGGTACCCCACCCACCGACCGACAGACCGACCAACCGACGGCTGTTTTAAAATCAGAACTTGTCCCCTTTTAATGAGGGCATGCGACAGGGGCAACCTATATTTTCCTGCTCAAATCGTCCCCAATTCAACTGATAGGGACAGAGAGGTTGGTCTCTGTCTGTCTGTTTGCGTGTTTGTCTTTAAGCCACTGACGCCAACATATGTTGGTTGTTGGTTTTTGTGGGGTTTTATTAGAAGGGTCGTGTGTATGTAGACTTCAATGAGCCAGAGACTGAACCAACAGGGGAGAATGTGATGGTTTTTATTTTTTTTAATATACTTTATTTATTTTTTTTACAGGGAGGAAGGGAGAGGGATAGAGAGTTGGAAACATCGATGAGAGAGAAACATCCAGCAGCTGCCTCCTGCACACTCCCTACTGGGGATGTGCCCGCAACCAAGGTACATGCCCTTGACCGGAATTGAACCTGGGACCCTTGAGTCCGCAGGCTGATGCTCTATCCCAATGATGGCAAACCTATGACACAACTCATTTTATTTGGTTGATTTTTTCTTTGTTAAATGGCATTTAAATATATAAAATGAATATCAAAAATATAAGTCTTTGTTTTACCATGGTTGCAAATATCAAAAAATTTCTATATGTGACAGGGCACCAGAGTTAAGTTAAGGTTTTTCAAAATGCTGGCACGCCGATCTCGAAAGGTTCACCATCGCCGCTCTATCCACTGAGCCAAACCGGTTAGGGGGAGAATGATGATTTTTAAAAAGGGAACATCCCGAGAGGAATCTCATCTGGAGACTGACTAAACATATGTCTGTTTGCCAACAGTCGTTTCTCCATGATGAACTTCCACGCAGAGCCCGAGCGGCCAGATTCATGGGGGACCGGCCCTGCTCATAATGGCCTCAAGCAGCCCCAGAGGCTGGCAGAGACGCCTCTCACTCTCAGCTCCGCTAGCTACCCATGTGTCTCGTAGATGGGGAACCAGGCCGCAGTACCTTGCGAGTCCCCTTTTTGGGGGTACATACTCACCAACACTTGGGAGAAATTAGACTCAGGGGGTCCCTCCATCCAAGAAAAAAAAAGGTTAATCTTCTTTGGCAACCTAGCCCACACCACCATCACCCCCAACCCCCCCGACCCCTGCTAGAAAGCGGACGAGGGAGAGCTTTGGCCAGTTCCTGGCACCACTGAGTTGAATGCTACCCACCTTGCCTGCAGCTAGACCTGTTTTGGATTGTTAGGGGCACGCCCCATCTTTCCAGGCCCCTGTGGGCACGACCAGCTTCCTGGTTATCCTTATCATTTTTTTTTTGACTGGGGCGGAGGGATGTAAAGTGCTTTATTGCTGAGGATCCCAAGAGCTTCAAGGCCGCTGTCTAGGGGCTAGCAGTGAAATCCCCTACCCTGCGGAGCTTTTGTGAGCAGGGACGGCTGGGACTTGAGCATTTCAGCCCCATGGAAGGCATGGCAATGTGGTTGGGGGTGAGGGGAGGTAGGTAGAAAGAGGCACAAGGTGTGCTGGTGGGAGGGGGGAGCAGACTGTGCTTGTCTCCCCAGCTCTGAGCTCAGTGCATTCACTGACGTCACCATGGGAGCCTGGAATGGGCCATGGTGGGAGTATTTACACCACAGAAATTGCCCAGATGCTACATTCAAGGACTCTCCCTGCCCAGAGAACTGGTTTACCAGGGCACTAGGAGCATGCCGCACCTCCTGAGCTGGTTCTGAGTCCACCGCAAGCCTGGCTGCTGTGACAAGTGAAGTATGGTACCTATTTGCTTTGTTTAACAATGGACAGGTTATTTTGATTTTCTGAATTGTATAAATCATCGCATTCGATTGAATGCCTTATTGATTGAATGACTATCCCATTGATTGTGATCTTACTGGTTATCGAAGCACATTCGTCTGTACCTGGGAACCAGGACAGCACAATTATCCCAAGACCTGAGGGTTCCAGATAATGTTTCCCTGTCAACTCAGTGGTCCCAAGACCCGAGGGCTCTAAATAATGTGTTTCTATCAACTCAGTGGTCCAAAGACCCAAAACTATAAATATTCTTTGTAGATAATTAATCAGCTCAATCTCGCTTCTGTAACTGCTTTGTGCAAACCAGGGTCCTCATTCCAAACCCTGGGATGTAATCAATACCTTTGTGATTTTTGCCTATATAAGTCTGGTTTTGCCACCATCTTATTACTATGAGATTTGGGAATGTACCCTCATAGTCCCAGATTGCAATAAATGTGACTCTTTAATTCGACTTCTTGAGGCGTCCTTCTGTGATTCGTGTGGTACATTACAACACAAGCTGCCACTCTCCCATGTGGGGCAGTGCCATCTCCCACGACCTGGACAGAACACAGGTGCGCTGGACAAAGGGGACCTGACCTGGGGATCCCGTCCCTACCTGGAGCCTGCCCTGGCTTGGCCGCCTCAGCCTGTCTGTCCACTGAGAGCTTCAGCCCCGGACTGAAGTGGTGTCCGCCAAAAGGCAGCTCGGAGCTGAGGATAAAACCCTTTTGCTCAGTGGCTCCCAGCAGGCAAGAGGGCCATGTGTAGCAACTCAGAGGTAATAAGGGCTTGGTCACCCAGGGCTGACCAAGGGCAGCTGTGGGGGCTGAGATGAAAGGACTGGCCTCGGGAGCGGGGGTCTGAGTGATTCACCGCAGGTCCTGGGAAAAAGGCTGTGTTGAGAGTGTAGAGCCGGGCGCACACCTGTGTGCAGAACCAGGGCAGGAGAGCCCAGCTCCCAGATGGGGCAGGGAAATGACCGGCCAGGGTGGGACAGCACATCTTAGCAGGCAGAAGGGTTGCCCCCACAGACACAGATTTCTGCTGGGCCCACAGGGACCTTGGGGCTCAAATACACTCACAGGAAGCAACTCAGCTTTCCCCCTGCCTGTGTGATTCCCCTCTCCCCCGCCCCTTCCTGTCCCAGGCCCAGAGTCTCAGAAACCCCTGACCTGAGGGCTGAGAGGAAGGGAGCTGGGGTGGGGGATGGGGAGTAGGGGGTGGGGTATGGAGCAAGCGGGAGGGGAGGAGGTCAGGGCGATTCATTCCAATGGATCTCACTCCAGGGCTTCATTCAAATGCAGAAAGCTCTCTGGTGATATCAGGGCCTGGGACCTCGCCTCTGTCTTCTCCGAGTCCCCCCACCTTCAGGCCCTCAGCTCACCAACTTCAGGGAGGGAGGCTGTTTGAGAAACCGGCCCGGCCTGTCCCGGTGGAAAAGAGTGCCCTCTACCTGCCAACCCAGGAACCAGCCTTCACCCATTAGAGGGAGTGGGGAGCGAGAGGGAGGGGTTTGAGGGGCCTGAGTCCAGGGTCCAAGGCGAAGGTCAACTGTAGATCTCGGCGTCTTAGATCCCCTAGGAGGAGAGACATAGGTGGGAGTGGAGCGATGAGGGTCTCGGGAGGCCTGGTGAGGGATGATTTGACTCAATAACCCCGGGTCACCAGATGGGCCAGCACACTCTGCTCCAGTTCATAGATGAGGGAGGCCAGAGAAGGCAAAGTGGGGGGGGGGGGGGCAGGAAACCTCTGGGATTGGATAAAAATTAAAATAAAATGACAGACATACACTTCTCTTACTTAGGTGGGCATAGGATAGGTAACAGTCAGCAATGTACTCAATAAAAATGAGGGGATTTAAAAAGGAAAATTACACCCTAGCTGGTTTGGCTCAGGGGAGATAGAGCGTCGGCCTGAAGACTAAAGGGTTCCAGGTTCGATTCAGGTCAAGGGCACATGCACGGGTTGTGGGATGGATCTCCGGCGCCCCCCCCCCCCCCCGCCCCACCTCCCAGGAGGGGGTGTGCAGGAAACAGTGGATCCATGATTATCTTTTATCATTGATCTCTCTCTCTCTCTCTCTCTCTCTCTGTCTCTCTTTTCCCCCATCTTTGAAATCAATAAAAACACTATAAAAAAGAAAGATTGACCTTTGTCAGGGAAGGTAGCAGCCTAGGACATGACTACTCACCATCACTGTTTGTTTGTTAAACTTTTAATTTCCGTCCATGGATGGATGGATGGATGGATGGATGGATGGATGGATGGATGTGTCCTCCCTGCCTCCCTCCCTCCACCCACCCGTCCGCTCACCCGCTTTCCACGGGAAATCCTCAGTCTCATGTCACACACTCACTCACTGGTGATTACACTCGCTGCCTCCTTCCTCCCTGTGAAAAAGAGGAAGGAAAATGGACACACCTGAAAGAGCCCCACAGGCGGCAACTGTGAACCAAGTGCACGCACATGTGTGCGTGTGTGGCATTTGTCAACAATGTAAGAATTGTTCCAACCTGTGCAGAATTTCTGTGAGTGTCTTTCAGCCAAACTGTCCAGAAATGTCGCTTGTACACTGGGAAACACAATCTCAATGGCGGGAGATGATGTTCCAAAGAATGGCAATGTCGCCCCCCTTATTTTATACACTCCAATCCAAGGAGGAGACTGTATGTGGGTTACATGAAATCCACTGGTGACATTTTAGGGAGGCGGGAGAAAACAAAGCGTGGGACCCCCCCCCCCACACACACACACACACAGACACACGAGTCCTCTCATTGGGTGAACCAACTGTGACTCTAAAGTCGTGATCCTGACCCCGGGAGTTGTATTAAAAATCAAGCGAAAGGAGTGTGAATGTAAACTGTAGGCTTATGAAGGTTCAAAGGAGGTCTGTGTTTACCACCATTGAAAGAAAACGAACCAAGAAAGAGATCAAGGGTGGGTCAAAAACACCCTCTCCAGGACTGGGAGGGAGAGAGTTCCTGCATCTGTCCAAGAGGGTCATCTGCAGTGTGAAAAGCCAGGGTTCAGCAACAGGGAATATTTTCTTCCTCTCAGGGATCATGAAAAGCATTCATGACATTAAGGAGGTGGGTATGGGGTGGGTGCTGTCATTGAAAAGGCTAGGTGAGCAGGGAGAGCTATGCCATTTACAGGCATACCCTATCCACTTTTCCTTTCACAGCATTTACACAATGACTTAATGTTTAGTTTTGAATGGCATTACTTCTTGAGTCTCCTCCTCATTGTTTCCAAGTCTTTGGTTGATACTCAGGTGTAGGACGAGTGTATGTATGTATTTATGTATGTATGTATGTATGTATGTATGTATACTGTGTGTCAGCCCCAGGATGGACAGAATCTGGGGGGGTGGCGAGTGGAATAGACTAGAATAGAGTGGAGGAGAGGGGGAGCAAGAGGAAGGGAGAGAGTTGGAGGGAGGCAGGAGGTAAGCTGGGGAAGAGAGAATGCCAAAGGACCTCGTTAGTTAATGACACCGGGCATGGCTCTTATTCTGAGTTTTTTGTTTGTTTTCCTCGAATGCCACCTATGCAGAAAACAACCTGTGTGAAGTTCAACTAAGGTCACCCACACAAGAATAAGGACTACCCATTGACTGCAAGGCTCTGTAGTAGGTTGCCCGCTGCTTTCACTTGGCAGAGACTCAAATCTGAGGCAAGAGGAAGAGCGGGGAAGCTGGAGTAAAAGAGGGAGAGGTGTGTGATGTATTTCATGAGGTGGAGCACATTTGCAACCCCTCCCCCTTGGAACCAAGTTTAGGGGGTCTGTGGGGGTGGAAGATCCAGAAAAATAGAATACAATAAAAAGAAAAAAGAAAGGAAGGGAGGAGGGGGAGAGAGAGAGAGGAGAGAGAGGGAGAGAGAGAGAGAGAGAGAGAGAGAGAGAGAGAGAGAGAGAGAGAGAGAGAAAGTGAGAAAGAAAGAAAGAAAGAAAGAAAGAAAGAAAGAAAGAAGAAAGAAAGAAAGAAAGAAAGAAAGAAAGAAAGAAAGAAAGAAAGAAAGGAAGAAGAGAGAGAGACAGAGAAAGAAGAGAGAGAGAGGGAGAGAGAGAGAGAGAGAGAGAGAGAGAGAGAGAGAAGAAAGAAAAAGAAAGAAAGAAAGAAAGAAAGAAAGAAAGAAAGAAAGAAAGAAAAAGAAAGAAAGAAAGAAAAAGAAAGAAAGAAAGAGAGAGACAGAGAAAGAGGAAGGTCCTCTGTTCAGTCCTGACTATGACTTTCTGGGGCGTGGCATGGCACGGCACGGCAGGGCACATCCGGTCAGTCGCCGCCAGTGGTGTGGTTTGTGGTTTCCAGCCAGAAACCCCACTGTGGTCCACTTCAGTCCACCTAATACCTTTCCTGGCTGGGGAGAGTTCCTTTGGATCACAAGGACAAACCCAAAGGAGGACAAAGTTCAGAATGCCTAATTTACGCCTGCCCATTTCTACACCACAAAGCCGTCCATAGTGTCCAAGTGAGTTGACCTGCATTTTTCATGTCTGCGAAAGAAATTTCCATTTGAGGTACAGGTACTGTTTTGTGTTATTTATCATGGATGTGCCTCCATCCAAAGTGCTAGTATGGCGATCCACTGCCTTCCATTCACGCCCCTCTGTCTGCCGACTGTGCAAGCGCTTTCCCTGATTTGGCTCCACCCTGTGACGACAACGGACCAACCCGGCCCTCTGGCCGACCTCGCTTTGAGGCTTATAAAAGTGGTCACCAGGAAGGTGGTGCATGATAAGGACAGGTTGCATCGTCATCACGTCATCACCAGGGTGGTGAGAACGCAGGGTCCGGTACTAGGGGGGGGGGGGGCGGAGGGCTTTGAAGGCTTCATATTCTCATTCTCTCTCTCTCTATCTCTCTCTCTCTCTCTCTTTCCATCTAGCAGTCAAGAAGCACAGACACTCCCACGATGCGGATGAAGGACTGTCAGTTAGACATTGAAATTTCCTCTGCGAGCATATATGGGGCGATTTAGGAATTTCCTTTCAGTGAACACGCCCCGCACTGTGCAGCCGCCGCCGCCAATGCCGCCAATGCCGCCAATGTCAACAATGCAGCCTAGAAACATCCCTAAAGGGTTGAAGTGTTGATAGGAATAGAAACAGGAAGGGTAAGCATTGCAACGTGTTTTCTGGGGTTTTGTTTGAGAGACCCATAAATGTATAACGTTGTGATAAGCCTGGCTGTACATATAAATAAATGAATGAATGAATGAATGAATCAATCAATCAATCAATCAATAATAGTAAATGTGGATTCATGACAAGAATGTATCATTGTATGCGGGCTGTACGTGAAAGAAAGAAAGAAAAAAAAAAGCCCTAACCGGTTTGGCTCAGTGGATAGAGTGTCAGCCTGTGGACTTAAAGGTCCCAGGTTCGATTCCGGTCAAGGGCTTGTACCTTGGTTGCGGGCACATCCCCAGTGGGAGGTGTGCAGGAGGCAGCTGATCAATGTTTCTCTCTCATTGATGTTTCTAACTCTATCTCCCCTCCTCTCTGAAAAAAATTAATAAAATATATTTTTTTTAAAAAAAAGAAAGAAAAAAAGTGAGTATTCTGTCAACATTTCTTTGCTCTTCAGCCCCGCCCCCGCCCACGCCCCCTCTCCCGCTCCTGCTCCCTCTCCCAGTCAACCAGATCAAATAAAGAAAAAAATATAAAAAGTATCCTGCCAACATTTCTTTGCTTTTTGGCCTCGCCACCGCCCTAATCAACCCAAATCACTCTGATCTGCAATCACAGACTGAAGTCCAGGCCGGGCCATCTGGTTGACCCTCGCTCTCTCTGTGGATGGCAGGGTCCCCGCCGCCAGAGACGGGCTGTACATAAAATAAAATAAAATATAAAATAAAATAAATAAAATAAAATATAAACTAAAATACCATAAAATAAAATGAAATAAAATAAAATAAAATAATAAATAAAATTAAATAATAAAATATAAAATAAAGTCCGGCCTCCAATCACTCGAATAGCCAGCCAGAGACTAAGTCCGAGATGGGCCATCTGGTCGACCCCGTCTCTCTGTGGATGGCAGACATCCCACCCAAGACCAAGACCCGACCGGGCCATCTGGTCAACCCGCCCTATCTGTGTGGGTGTGTGGGTGTGGGTGTGGGAGTTTGTGTGTGCCCGCAAGCGTGTGCGTCTGTGCGTGTACATACACAGTCACACACGGACACTCCTTGCTTTGAACGGTCCGTCGCCATCCATGAACACCCTTCAGCCCCTGCCTTCTCAAAGACAACGCCCCCTGCATGTCCTTCCCGCCTCGGGTCTAGCCAGAAATGGGGAAGTCCAGTCACCTGTCTGTGCTTTCCCCACAGGAGGTTGCAGGAGGGGGGCTTGCATTGACGCTTCTCAACCAGCAGAAGGGGGGACGGGCTCTTCGGCCCCTGCCCCAGTCCACCCAATTCTGATATCCACAGCCAAAGATGAGATCCTAGCCTGTCCATCTGATCGACACCCCGCCCACGCCCACCGCTCCAACCCCCAACCCCTAACCCTCCTCCCAACCCGCTCACTCTGTGGATGGATGGTCAGGCCCCCGCCCAGGGACCAAGTCCAGGACCTGGCCACCTGGGCTTGCCAAAGCCTCAGAAATTGGAAAGGCGGGATCAACCTTTTTTTCTGAGGAGGGTATTTTATTGTTGTTGTTTTATCAGACAGAACGAGTTATTTTGTTTGTTTGTTTATTTGTTTGTTTGTTTTTCCCACACCTTTTCGGGTGATTATGGCCAAGGTGAAAACAGCAAACGATAAAATGAATCCCGAAAATGACTCGGCACAAAACAGGTCTTTTTCAGAGTCATTTAATAAAATAAAAGTTAACGAAAAATCTTTCTAGGAGTTTTAAATCCTATTTCCAAACAGAAGAAACAACTCCATCATTGGCCCCAGGCCCCGGGCCATGCTCGCGCACACTGACTTGCTGGTGCTTTAGCTGGTGTCCATCATTACATCATCATCGTCCAGCAGGGCGTACATTTCCTCAGCGTCCTTCTGGCCATCCAAGTCCTCGATGTCCTTCATCGCGCTGTCGGCGTCCAGCTGGGAGTCCAACTCCTCCGTGTCCCTCATGGAGCTGTAAGCATCATTCTGGGCGTCCAACATTTTCATGTCCCTCATGGCATGGTAAGCGCCCAGATGGGTGTTCATCCTTTTGGTGTCCCTCATCGAGTTGTAAGCGCCCTTTGGGGCGTCCAACTGCTGGGTGCCCCTCATCGCGCTGTAAACGTCCAGCTTGGTGTACAACGGTTTGGGGCCCCTCATGGAGTTGTAAGCATCCAGCTGGGCATCCAACTCCTCCGCTGAGATGTGTCGCTTTGAATGGTGGCCCGTGCGCCTGCCTGGACGCCAGTTGCCTCCACGGGCGCAGTTCTGAGTGCCGCCACCGCCGAACCCTCCAGATCCTCAGTTTGTAGTCACCCAGCCCATGTTGACACTCGGTACTGGCCTGGGCTGCGTGTCTATCTGCAAGGTGAGGATCTGGATGTGGAGGGGACGGCCATCCAAAGGGACGCCTTTGTACTGTTTCCTGGCTTCCAGGGCGTCTGCCTTGCGCTCAAAGTGCACATGGGCTGTTCCCAGGCTGCAGCCAGAGCAGTAGTAATGGACAGCGGCCTGTTTCAGAGGCCCGAACTCCGCAAACAGCTGCTGGATGTCCGTGTCGGACACTCCGAAGTCCAGGTTGGACAGCAGCAGCTTCCTCCCTGTCAGCAGGCCTGCGCCCCTGCCAAAGGCCCTGCGGAAGTGGTCATGGTGCCACTCGTTGGGAAGCTGTATCAGCCTGCTGTAGGGCACCAGCTGGTTCCTGCCTCGGCCGAGGGCCACCCTTTCCGGAACGGCCCGCCGCCCCAGATCTCGGGGGTGGCGGCCTGCGTCCGCCACCACGGCATCTTTGGGAGCCTGCCCTGCCACGGTCCCGGTCAAGGAGCCTGCTCCCGCTGCGGCCGTGGCCATGGCCATGGCCTCCCTGGGAGCCGGCCCAGCCTCAGTCCCAGCCTCGGGCCCTGCCCCTGCCAGGGAGGGGCCCTGGCCATGGCCATCCCACTGGCTCTGGTCCAGCCTAATGATGTCGTCCAGTGACATGTGGATTTTGTCGGCCTTGGCGGACCCCGAATCAGCCTTGGATCTAGCCCATGCAGAGGCACGCCGGTGCTTCACTTCCCGCGAGGCGACGGGGCTCTCCCAGATGTTGGGGTCCAGGCCCAGGGGTTCCCAAGGGTGTGGACGAGTTGGTGAAGAAGAAATGACACCGAGACAGCGTTCAGTAGATCAGCAGCCCAGCCAGGCTCTAGCCAGGTGCTCTAGTGGCTTCTATGTCCAGGGACCGGGTCTTGGCGAGACCTCTCTCCTGAAAGCTCCCTTGGAGAACAAGGACTACGATCACGACCACAAGCCTAGGGCTGAGAAGCTCTGCAAAGAAGGCCCTGAGTTCTTTTATAGCCCCATAGCTGGTGGGAGGAGCCAAATCAGCCGCCCCCAGGACCAACTTCACCAGTTGGGCTTCAAGTTTCAGGGAGGAGGCTTGCATTGGCCCTCCAGGACCAGGAGAGGGCGCCACTGACTCGCCCAAGCGATTCACGGGACTTGGGGGAGGAATGGGAGAGTGGGCAGGTGCCCAAGGAGGCCTGCAGGGCTCTGTCTCCTTGCCTTGCGGGACGGCATCGCCGTTTTTTCTCGGTGGAAGAGGGGACAATACATACATAGACAGGCTCCGGTGGGCCCAGGACCTGCCAAAAGAAAACAAAGCCACGGAAAATCTCCTAGGCATGCCTCACTGGGCAGATATCTTGTTAGCGGGACATTGTGCTCCCTTGTGTGCGTGTGTGTGTGTGTGTGTGTGTGGCGGGGGGACGCGGGGGGGGGGGTGCGGGGGAGGGACTTGGAGGCTGGAGGGATAGGTGTGTGGGTGTGGGTGTGGGAGTTTGCGTATGCCCGCGAGCGTGTGTGTCTGTGCGTGTATATCCACAGTCACGCACGGACACTCCTTGCTTTGAACAGTCGCCATCCATGAACACCCTTCAGCCCCTGCCTTCTCAAAGACAACGACCCCTGCACGTTCTCCCCGCCTCTGGTCTAGCCAGAAATGGGGAAGTCCAGTCACCTGTCTGTGCTTTCCCCATAGGCAGTTGCAGGAGGGGGGCTTGCATTGACGCTTCTCAACCAGCAGAGGGGAGGACGGGCTCTTAGTCCCCTGCCCCAGTCCACCCAAATTCTGTAATCCACAGCCAAAGATGACGTCCTGACCTGTCCATCTGATCAACAACCCGCCCACGCCCACGCCCACCCCCCTACCCCCCAGCCCCCACCCAAAACATTCCCCCCACCCCGCTCACCCTGTGGATGGATGGTCAGGCCCCCTCCCAGAGACCAATTCCAGGCCTGGCCACCTGGGCTTGCCAAAGCCTCAGAAATTGGAAAGGCGGGATCAAACCTTTTTTTCTGAGGTGGGTATTTTGTTGTTGTTTTATCGGACAGAACGAGTTATTTTGTTTGTTTGTTTGTTTGTCTGTCTGTTTCTTTTTCCCACACCTTTTCGGGTGATTATGGCCAAGGTGAAAACAGCAACCGGTAAAATGAATCCCGAAAATGACTCGGCACAAAACAGGTCCTTTTCAGAATTATTGAATAAAATAAATAACGAAAAATCTTTCTAGGAGTTTTAAATCCTATTTCCAAACAGAAGAAACAACTCCATCATTGGCCCCAGGTCCCTGGCCATCCTCGCGCACACTGACTTGCTGGTGCTTTACCTGGTGTCCATCATCGCATCTTCATCGTCCAGCAGGGCGTCCATCTCCTCGGCGTCCTTCTGGCCGTCCAAGTCCTCGGTGTCCTTCATCGCGCTGTCGGCGTCCAGCTGGGAGTCCAACTCCTCGGTGTGCCTCATGGAGCTGTAAGCGTCATTCTGGGCGTCCAACGTTTTCGTGTCCCTCATGGCATGGTACGGGCCCAGGTGGGCGTTCATCCTTTTGGTGTCCCACATCGAGTTGTAAGCGCCATTTTGGGCGTCCAACTGCTGGGTGCCCCTCATCGCGCTGTAAGCGTCCTGCTTAGTGTCCAACTGCTTGGGACCCCTCATCGCTTTGTAATTGTCCTTCCGGGCGTCAAACTGCTGGGTGCCCCACATCGCGCCGTAAGCGTCCTGCTTGGCGTCCAACTTTTTGGTGCCCCTCAGCAAGTCATAAGCGTCCAGCTAGGCGTCCAACTCCTCCGCCGAGATGTGTCACTTTGAATGGTGGCCCGTGCGCCTGCCTGGACGCCGGATGCCTCCGGGGGCGCAGCCCTGAGTGCCGCCGCCACAGAAGCCACCAGATCCTCGGTTTTTAGTCACCCAGCCTCTGTTGACACTCGGTACTGGCCTGGGCTGCGTGTCTATCTGCGAGGTGAGGACCTGGGTGTGGAGGGGACGGCCATCCAAAGGGACGTCGTTGTACTGTTTCCTGGCTTCCAGGGCGTCTGCCTTGTACTCAAAGTGCACGTGGGCTGTTCCCAGGCTGCGGCCAGAGCAGTCGTAATGGACAGCGGCCTTCTTCAGAGGCGCAAACTACGCAAACAGATGCTGGATGTCCGCATCGGACATTCCGAAGACCAGGTTGGACAACAGCAGCTTCCTCCTGGTCATCAGGCCTGTGACCCTGCCAAAGGCCCTGTGGAAACGGTCGTGTTGCCACTCATCGGGAAGCTGTCTCGGCTTGCTGTAGGGCACCGGCCGTGGCCTGCCTCGGCCGAGGGCCGACCTGTTCCGGAACCGCCCGCAGGCCCAGTTCTCGAGGGCGGCGGCGGCCTGCACTCCGCCACTGCGGCCTCCCTGGGAGCCGGCCCGGCCTCGGCCCCAGTCTAGGGCCTTGCCTCCGCTCCAGCCCCCGCCGCGGCCGCGACCCCGGCCATGGCTGTCCTGCTGCCTCAGGTCCAGCCAAATGATGTCGTCCAGTGACATGTGGATTTTGTCGGCCATGGTGGTCCCCGAAGCCGCCTCGGATTGAGTCCGTGCGGAGGCACGCAGGTCCTTAACTTCCCGGGAGGCGCCGGGGCTGTCCCAGATGTTGGGGTCCAGGCCCAGGGCTTCCCAAGGGTGTGGACGAGTTGGTGAAGAAGAAATGACACCGAGACAGCGTTCAGTGGATCAGCAGCCCAGCCAGGCTCTAGCTAGGTGCTCTAGCGGCTTCTATGTCCCAGAACCGGGTCTTGGCGAGACCTCTCTCCTGAAAGCTCCCTTGGAGAATGAGTACGAAGACCACAACCATTAGCCTAGGGCTGAGAAGCTCTGCAGAGAAGGCCCTGTGTTCTTTTATAGTCCCAGAGCTGGTGGGAGGAGCCAAATCAGCTGCCTGCTTGACCAATCAGCCGCCCCCAGGACCTAAGTCACCCATTGGGCCTCAAGTTTAGGGGAGGAGGTTTGCATTGGCGCTCCGGGACCAGGAGAGGGCGCCACTGGCCCGCTGAAGCGACTCACAGGGATTGGGGAGGGCCTGGGAGATGGAGTAGGTGCCCAAGAAGGCCACAGAGCTCCATCTCCAGGCCTTGCAGAGAGGCATCTTCATTTTCTGGGTTGAAGAGGGGACAATACCAATTTAGACAGCCTCTGGTGGGCCCAGGACAATCCACAAGGAATAAAGCCACAGTAAATCTCCTAGGCGTGCGTCACGCATCAGATATCTTGTTAGTGGACCTGGTACTCCTTTGTGTTTGTGGGGGGGAGGGGGAGGAGGACTAGGTGTGTGGGTGTGGGTGTGCGTTTGGGAGTGTGTGTGTGTGCGTGCCCGGGTGCGCGGGCGTACGTCTGTGAGTGTACATCCGCAGTCACGCACGGACACTTCTGGCTTTGAATGGTCCGTCGGCATCCATGAGCACCCTTCAGCCCCTGCCTTCTCAAAGACAGAGCCCCCTGCATGTCCTTCCCACCTCGGGTCTAACCAGAACTGGGGAAATCCAGTCACCTGGCTCTGCCTTCCCCAGAGGAGGCTGCAGGAGGGGGCCCTTGCATTGACGCTTCTCGACCAGCAGAGGGCGGGACGAAATCTTTGGCCCAGGCCAAGGCCCCAGTCAACCCAATCTCTGTAATCCACAAAGACTATGTCTGGCTGGGGCCATCTTTCGGCCCTCCCCACCCCTCACTCCCCACCCTGATCACTCTCTGGATGGATGGATGGTAAGGCCCCCACCCACAGACCAAGTCCGGGCCTGACTATCTGGGCTTGCCGAAGCCTGAGAAAGTTGAAAGGCCGGATCAAGAGTTTTTCATGGAGGTTTTTTTATTTTTATTTATTTTAAGGAGTGTTTTTTGTTTTTTCAATATGGAATGACATGGAAGGTGTCATTCCAGGCCCCCAAATCCAAGAATGTGGGGGGAGGAAGCTGACCTGAATCCAGTTCCTCAAGCTGGTTTGCCTCCTCTGTTGGTGTGTGGTGACCTCTTCACACTACAAAACTGTTCACTATTTACTAGGAGCAATGTCAGAGTCATCCTTCAGCACTCAAGCCATGCGTTCCTTATGGGTCTTAAATCGTCGCTTTTTGTGTAGTGGGCAGGCTTTTTCCTTCTCTGGATAGGGGCCACTTTCTTTGGTCTGGATTCCTGCATGGAAGAAATACCCTGTCGCTTCAGATATTCTTCTGAATATCTCGCTGCCTTCTCCAGTTTTCTCCTCACCAACTGAATCCACAGTGACACTCCTCCACAGTTTCTGAAACTCTTCATCCACAGAAAATTGACAGCTTTTATCATTGAAAAAAAGAATTTTCTTCTTTTCTGGACGATATACAAAGAATCATCCCCTAAAGCCTTGACAGCATTCTCGGAATTGGGCCGTTCTTCCTCTATGTTTTCTAGAAGAATTCCTCCTAAGCCTCGCTGGTCATGCTTATCTACGAGCAGAAGCAGAGCCTTCTTATCTTCTACTCAATGGAATACTACCTTGCCGCAAAAAATAAAAAGAAGAAGAAAAAGAATGAATTCTTGCCATTTACAACAGCGTGAGTGGAACTGGAGAGCATTATGCGAAGTGAAATTAGCCAGTCAGAGAAAAATGAATACCATGTGATCTCACTCATTTGTGAAATATAGAGAACAACATGGACTGATGAACACGGACAGGTCCATAGACATCTGTACCACCACTCTGTGCTGGGGCCTCTGCAGCATGGCCACCACCAGGCAGTTCAGGGCTATCCCAGTATCTTTATATTTCTTTCTATCTATCTATCTATCCCAAATCATGTTCATGTTAAATTTGTAACAAGGAAATTGGGGGTCCACACAACATGAGGAGCTGTACTAAAGGGTTGCAGCATTAGGATGGTTGAGACAGTTCATCTAAGGTTTATTTCTACCTCAATTTCTGGCCCCTACCCAGCCTGGCCCTGGTTTGGGCTTGGGCAGGGGGCAAACTACTGATGTGTTTCTCTCACATGTAAAATGTCTCTTTCCCCCCCTCTCCCCCACTCTCTCTAAACATCAAGGGGCATATATCCTCGGGTGAGGATTTAAAAAAAATGGAACAAAGGTGGGTCATGAGGTCAGAAGGTCCAGTCTTCAAAGTGCATGCAAGTTGCTCCTCATGGGGGGTCCGGGCTGAATGTTTCAGAGCATCTCCAGGAAGGCCTGCGGGTATGGTGCCTCCACATGCTGGAAGGTGTTCTGGACTCTGCCTAACAGGATGAAGTATTTCATCTCCAGCCAGATGAACCCGAAGTGGTTCTCATCGAACAGGATGAAGACTCCCGGACAGCACCTGGGGTAGTTGGAGCCATGTAAGGTATCAACGTGCATGCCATAGAAACACATCCTGCATGTTCTGGGGTAGTTCTGGTCTCCTGTGCGCAAACCTACAGGTAGTACAAATGGAACAGGCTGCTCCTCCGAAGGTGCAGCCCAGGACTCCGCGATCCTGGGCTGCGCAGGGCTCTGCCAACCATGGCCCTCGCTTTCCTCAGTTCTGTTTCCCTGCTGCTGCTGCTGCTGCTGCTGCTGCTGCTCGCAGATCACCTGCTCCTCAATATCCTGGACCACGCGGGAGAGCTCGTTGAAGTGCGGAAGTTCTTACCATCTGGCAGATAAATGCGGCGCATGAGGTGGACCTCTAAGGTCCAGCTTAAGTCTCCCGTGATCTTCGTGACCCTGGCATACTTCCCATGGAAGCTGAGCATGGCAATCATTAGGCCGAAGCCATTGGATTTTCCTTGGAAGAGGCCTGGCCTGATGAGGTCACCCGAGTGTCTCGGCGGGAGGTAGAGGCGATGGTAGGTCAGGCGGTCATACAGCTGCCTGTCCTCCTGCGACATCTCCAGCCCCCGTCCTCCCCTAAGGCGCGTTGGTGAATCCTGTTGGGGGTCTCTCTGGATCCACCGGTTGCTGAACCTGTCCTTCTAAATCTGCATGTGGCGGCTATGGGAAAAGCTGTACAAGTCGTCCATGTACTCCACTGTGGCTGATTTCCTCTGCATCAGGTGAATTCGAAACGAAGGCTCCAATTGCATTGGGCCAGCCACATGGGTGTTAAGGCAAGGCCCGTACATCCAACCAGTAATGCATAAGCCATCATCCACCACTACACTCAGCAGTCTTCTATAGCCATAATCTAGCTGCCACAAACCCAAAAGGTTTCTATATGGGAACATATTGGCGTAGACTTCTCTATAAGACATACCACTGATCATCTCCGGTTTCTGCAAGTTTCCAGGAACGCCAAACTCCTGGTGACAGCGCTGTCTCCAGATACTGTGGGTGTGCAGGGTGTCCCAGAATTTGGTGCAGGCCTTGGCCAAGCTGGCCAGGTCGGTGCCCGGGAGCGAGGCGAAGATGTCCACCAGCATCTCCACAGGCATGTCCTGCAGCGAACAGTGCGGGTGCAGCATGGGGCTCGTGATACCTCCACTCCGCGCACAGCCCTGCGATGCTGCATCCGCCTCCAGGTGCTTTTCTGCCAGGGCCGGCTTGCCCTCTGGCACTGCCTTCTCAGCTGGGCCCTGGCACTCCTGAAGACACTGCTTGCCTTCTGCCGCTGCCATCTCAGCTGGGCGATGGCGCCTGCGAGGGCACCACTTGCCTTCTGCCCCTGCTGCCTCAGCTGGGCTCTAGCGTTTCTGAGGGCACCGCTTGCCTTCCGCCGCAGCTGCTGTCTCAGCTGGGCCCTGGCACTCCTGAGGACACAGACATCCCCGAGAAGAGCCCAAGCCACAGAGGCAAGCGCACTCCTCCATGCCTCCACGTGTAACAGACACCACAGTCCACCTATATCGTATTGAAAAAAGTCTCGGTCACCCCTCCCACTGTGGAGTCTGCTCTCACCAACGAAGCCCTGGGCTGCAGTGCGGGAGACTTATATACACCAAGGCGGGAGGTCTGACCCAATCAGAAGCCACGCTAGAGCCGCCCGCCCATTGCGATGGTGTGATTGGTGGATTCTCGGGCGGAAGTCCCTTTCTGTAGCTCCTCCCCCGCCTGCCAGCACCAAAGAATCTTCTCCAGGCTCTCACTGGAAGGAGCAAAACTCCTCTCAAGTCGCTTTTCTCTCCTTCCCTGTCGCCCGTCCCAGGGTCAAAGAGTCGGGGGGGGAGGGGTCAGGGTGGCACCAGGCAGGGGAGGGGAGCTGAGGGATGGGGAGGACTGTCCCAGTGCGCCCTGGCAAGTCCCCCAGTCGGGCCCACAGGGTTTTGCCAGGCGCCCCCTGCAGAGCGAAGCGAGCGCACAGGATCGGCAGCGAGGTCGGCCACCCATCCCACCTGTCTGGAAACACGGTCCAAAGAGTCTAACAAGTGCGCGAGTCTGGGGCTCTCACGAAAGCTTCAGTGGCACAATGAACGTGAAGGCCCGTCAGGGCCAAGGTGGGATCCCGAGGCCTCTCCAGTCCACCGAGGGCGCACCACCCGCCCTTCATGCCCGCCTTGCCGGGGAGGTGGAGCATGAGCGTACATGTTAGAACCCGAAAGATGGTAAATGATACCTGGGCAGGGCGAAGCCACAGGAAACTCTGGTGGAGGTCCGTACGGGTCCTGATGTGCAAATCCTTCATCTAACCTGTGTATACGGGTGAAAGAATAATCGAACCAACTAGTAGCTGGCTCCCTACGAATTTTCCCTCAGGATAGCTGACGCTCTTTTATTTTACTTTATTTACTCTTTATTTAATCCATTTACTCTATTTATTCTATTCTATTCTATTCTATTCTATTCTAATTTTACTATGGTATCTGGACTTAGCAGAGCCATAGAATGATGTCGCACCAAGATTTTTTCGTGAGAGCCCTTCATATGCCCGAATGAAATTGCCTGAACAGGGTCGCCTCATGCAGAGGCTTCTAGCACCTGAGGCAGAAGAGCTTGGCTGTGTCTTTAGCAGATCGTGTTGAAGAAAACATAGACGGAGGGAGCTGCCATGTTTCCAAGCAGCCATTGGGGAAAGGGCTGTGTGAACCTGAATGTATGTGTTCAAAACTGCATAAGGAAAACTCACACACCAACACTTTGCTTCTTTTGCAACAGATTATATTGTTCAAAGATGGGCAAGCATTGCTGAACTGAATGATGAATTTCTTACAAAATTCTACATTCAAAGTTGCCAGATCACCCTAGCTTGCCGCAATGGATGTCACAGTTCTATAAACAACTTTTATTTCCACAGACATTTCATTACTTTCTCAGCTGTGTGTTCTAGGGCTCTTTACAAGTGTTCACACAGGCAGATGCAAACACACACACACACACACACACACACACACACACACTCCCCCAGCAAACATGCCCTCATATTTTCTAATATAAAAACAACTAAGTAAGTGTGTTTCCATTTGGGATTGCTGTATCCTTAGTGTGGGATATTTTAGGTTGAGTAAGAAGTAAGTGATCAGCGAATGCCTCGCCTTTCAGACACAGTGGTTTGTACTCTGGGAATGGTCACGTACATGACCAGTGTTATTTGATGAATGAAAGATTTCACCTGATTTTACCCTGCATCATTTCACTCGAGTGAATAATGTGTAAACAGTGTTGGTCTTTCACAATTCCCTCTCCTTTGTTGAGCTCCCTCATGTTTTCTCGGGGAAGGACCATGACTGGAGGATTTTCCACATAGGTGACATGCCTAGGGCTCTTCTCCCCTGTAGGGACTCTGGTGTCTGATGAGATTCGCATGTTGACCGAATGCATTCCCACACTTACCCGCATTCACATGGGCTGTCTCTGGTGTGTGTTATGTGGGAACGTGTCGTCAGCTCAGACTTTTGACGGAAAGCCTTTCCACACATGGGACACACATATGGTATATTCACCGTGTGCATTCTCCGGTGCTGGTTCAGGCCAGAGCTTTGACTAGTGACATTCATAGCATTGCTTGCCCGGATGGACTCAATCCTGCTTTTCTGTGGTAAGATCTTTGATTGAGAGCTCTGTCACATAGGGGACATTCATTTGGTTACTCTCCTGTGTGGATGGCCTCACGCTGTCTAAAGAAAGAACTCTGATGGTAGGCTTGCCCACACTCACCGCACTCATAAGGCTTCTCTCCCTTGTGCATTTCATTGTGGTTTCTAAGCCCAGATCGTTACAGAAAGCCTTTCCCTTGTAGGTGACATTCACATGGTTTCTCTCTAGGGTGCGTCATATTCGACCCTCTGAGGTTGAAAGCATTCCTGAAGGGAATCCCACGGTCACACTGTGGTGTGCATGTCATTGTGTCTACTAAGGCACTCCTCTAGTCCAGGTGACTTTCTGCACTGTTGGCTGACATCTGGTGTCTCTCTTACATGAAGTGAGGAATGTGGAGACAGGGCTGATCTATGAGTAAATTCATCACTCCTGTCAGCCCTTGGCAGCCTTCCTCTTGAAGCTACGGAGAGCTCTCATTCTCAGGGCATGGTGGGGGCAGGGGTAGGGTCCTGGACATGTTCTGAAGTCGTCCAGGTCAAGGAGGGCTCCTCGGATGGGGGTGGGGTGGGCAGGGACTGAGGGATTCTGAGAAGGGCACTGAGGCTGCCGAAGGACCACAAGGGTGGGGCACCTTTGGAGGGTGAATCCCTAAGGGTTTTTAGTACCCCTTAGGGTGGGGATGACCTTGATCGTGAGAGGGGGATTAGGCATGGACCTAGAGGTGGAGCCCAAACTACAGTCATTTCAAGGAACATCAGACTCCACTCTCCTGTCAGGGACCTGAGCTTTGTGGCACAACCATGATGCCAAACATGATCTGACATGGTCAGAAATGAAACCCAATCACAAGCACGACATATTGTGCAGAATTTTATTAGTATGGGATAAAAAGTATATGCAGCAGCATTTAATAAATCATTTCATACAGCATAATACATAAAATAAAATGAAATAAAATAAAATAATTAAAATGCCCCCCACTCCCCAACAAGACGAGATGCGTCTTCCCGGTGTTCATTGATGCCGCCGCGAGAAGGGGGTGAATCCTCCGAGTCCAGGGAATGCGATGGCAAAAGCACCAGGAAGCCGCGAGTCGCGGATGTGCACGCTCCGAAAGTTCGCCCAGTCCTACGGGCGCCAGAGCACGCTGCCAGGAGGAGCGTGGAGGCTGGGCTGGGTCCTTGGGCAGGTTGTGGGCAGCAGCTCTCCAGTGGGTCCCTCACCAGCAGCGGCTACTGCGCTCCCAGCGCTGGGAACGGGCAGCGAGGTCACGTGTGCAGATAGACACGCATCCCAGGCCGGTACCGAGTGTCAACAGAGGCTGGGTGACTACAAACTGAGGATCTGGAGGCTTCGGCGGCAGAGGCGGTAGCGGTGGCACTCAGGCCTGCGCCCGCGGAGGCAACCGGCGTCCAGGCAGGCGCACGGACCGTCATTCAAAGCGACTCATCTCGGCGGAGGAGTTGGATGCCCAGGTGGACTCTTACAACTCGATGACGGGCCCCCAGCGGTTGGACGTCAAGCAGGACGTTTACAGCGGGATGAGGGTCACCCAGCAGCTGGACGCCTAAAAGGACGCTTACAACTCGATGAGGGACACCAAAAGGATAAACGCCCACCTGGGCGCTTACCATGCCATGAGGGACACCAAAAAGGTGGACGCCCAGAAGGACACTTACAGCTCCATGAGGCACACCGAGGAGTTGGACTCCCAGCTGGACGCTGACAGCGTGATGAAGGACACCGAGGACTTGGACGGCCAGAAGGACGCTGAGGAGATGGACGCCCTGCTGGACGATGACGATGCAATGATGGACATCAGCTAAAGCACCAGCAAGTCAGTGTGAGCGAGGATGGCCAGGGACCTGGGGCCAATGATGGAGTTGTTTCTTCTGTTTGGAAATAAGATTTAAAACTCCTAGAAAGATTTTTCGTTAACTTTTATTTTATTAAATGACTCTGAAAAAGACCTGTTTTGTGCCGAGTCATTTTCGGGATTCATTTTACCGGTTGCTGTTTTCACCTTGGCCATAATCACCCGAAAAGGTGTGGGAAAAACAAACAAACAAATAAACAAACAAACAAAATAACTCGTTCCCTCTGATAAAGAACAACAAGAAAATACCCTCCTCAGAAAAAAAAGTTGACCCCGCCTTTCCAATTTTTGAGGCTTTGGCAAGCCCAGGTGGCCAGGCCTGGACTTGGTCTCTGGGCGGGGGCCTGACCATCCATCCACAGAGTTAGCGGGGTGGGGGGAGGGTTACGGGTGGGGGGTGGGGGGTGGGGGGTAGGGGGTGGGCGTGGGAGGGGTGTCGATCAAATGAACAGGCCAGGACATAATATTTGGCTGTGGATTACAGAATTTGGGTTGACTGGGGCAGGGGCCTAAGAGCCCGTCCCGCCCTCTGCTGGTCGAGAAGCGTCAATGCAAGCCCCGCTCCTGCAACCTCCCGTGGGGAAAGCACAGACAGGTGACTGGACTTCCCCATTTCTGGCTAGACCCGAGGCGGGAAGGACATGCAGGGGGCATTGTCTTTGAGAAGGCAGGGGCTGAAGGGTGTTCATGGATGGCGACGGACCGTTCAAAGCAAGGAGTGTTCGTGCGTGACTGCGGATGTACACGCACAGACACACAAACAAACTCCCACACCCACAGCCACTCCCACACCCACAGCCACACCCACACACCTATCCCTCCCGCCTCCAACCCTCCCATTCCCCGCCCCCCGCGTCCCCCCGCCACACACACACACACACACACACACACAAACACACGGGAGCACAAGGTCCCGCTAACAATATATCTGCCGAGTGAGGCACGCCTAGGAGATTTTCCGTGGCTTTGTTTCCTTTTGGCCCGCCCTGGGCCCACCTGAGCCTGTCTAAGTATGTATTGTCCCCACTTCCACCGAGAAAAAATGGCGATTCCATCCTGCAAGGCATGGAAAAGGAGCACTGCGGGCCTCCTTGGGCACCTGCCCTGTCTCCCAAGTCCTCACCCAAGCCCCATGAATCGCTTGGGCGGGCCTGTGGCGCCCTTCCTGGTCCTGCAGCGCCAATGCAAGCCTCCTCCCCTCAACTTGAGGCCCAACCTGTGACATCAGTCCTAGGGGCGGCTGATTGGTCGAGCGGGCCGCTGATTTGGCTCCTCCCACCGGCTCTGGGCTATAAAAGAAAGCAGGGACTTGTTTGCAGAGTTTCTCAGCCCTAGGCTTGTGGTCGTGGTCGTCGTCCTCGTTCTCTAAGGGTTCTTTCAGGAGAGATGTCTCGCCAAGACCTGGTCCCGAGACATAGAAGCCGCTAGGACACCTGACTAGAACCTAGCTAGGCTACTGATCACCGACCGCGGTCTGCGTGTCATTTCTTCTTCGCCGACTCTGGTCTTCTCGCGGTACCCGGGTCACCCCAAACCACGGAGAGGGCCCCAGGGAGGTGCGGACGCACTACAGACCCCTGACCCCGCTGGGTCACTCGGACTTGTGACGTGTGGACTCGCCGCCGCTGACTGCACCGCCTGCTGGCCCTGAGTCTGAGCGAGGGGGATCCGGCCTGGGTGACGCCCTGCCAGTTGGCGGAGCCCCGGGCCCTCCCGCCCTGGCCCGCCTTCCTGCACATTAAGTGATTCTGGGTTTGGGGACTGGATTGAGGTTCTCACGCCCCTGCTGTGGGGAGGGGGTGTTCAACCCAAGGCCTTCGGTCCTTGGGTGTCTTGCGAGTGTTCTGTGTATGCCCATATTCTGCTCTTCAGTTCATAAGTATACATATACTGAGCGTGTCCACGTGTCCTCGTCCAACCTGAGGATTCTTTGGCATCATGTCTTGTGTCATTATAAATTCACTTCCACACTCAGCTATGCCATCGTCACCTTTGATGGGCGGCACATCTCCCTCCACAACCTAAAGATGCAGATTATGGGGAGAGAGAAGCTGAAAGCTGCCATGTGCGACCTGCAGATCAGCAAGCGCAGACCGAGGAAGAGTACACTGATGATAATGCTCTGATTCCTAAGAATCTGTCTTTCATTGTTAGAAGAATTCCTATTGGAGGTGTGAAATCTACAAGCCAGACAGACGTTATAGGTGGAACTGATCCAGTGATGGGAACTTCAAAAGTCACTGACGACTCTTCTGCACCTATGTCTCTGGCCCAATTTAGAAAGACTGCCAATCTGGCTGAAGCCAATGCTTCTGAAGAAGATAAAATTAAAGCCATGATGTGGCAGTCTGGCCGTACATACGACTCCATCAAT
The DNA here is from genome assembly GCF_028538775.1 of Myotis yumanensis. Lineage (NCBI taxonomy): Eukaryota > Metazoa > Chordata > Mammalia > Chiroptera > Vespertilionidae > Myotis > Myotis yumanensis. The sequence goes on from NW_027223786.1 coordinate 116,557, forward strand.
TACATGAAGAAGCCTCTAGGTCCACCACCTCCATCTTACACCTGTTTCCGCTGTGGTAGACCTGGCCATTATATTAAGAATTGCCCAACCAATAGGGACAAAAACTTCGAATCTCGTCCTAGGATTAAAAAGAGCACGGGAATCCCCCGAAGTTTCATGATGGAAGTGACAGATCCTACCATGAAAGGTGCAAAGGTCACCAGCACCGAGACATACGCAATACCGACTATAGAGGCAGAGGCATATGCAATTGGGAAGAAGGAAAAGCCACCTTTCTTCCCAGAGGAGCCCTCTTAGTCCTCTGAAAAGGACGACCCTATCCCAGACGAGTTGCTCTGTCTCATCTGCAGAGACATCATGATTGATGCCGCTATCATTCCCTGCTGTCCGAACAGCTACTGTGATGAGTGTATAAGAACAGCGCTCTTGGAATCAGAGGACCATACATGGCCAACGTGTCATCAACATGATGTCTCTCCTGTTGCTTTAGTTGCCAATAAAGCCTTGTGACAGGCTGTTAATAACTTCAAAAATGGAACTGGTGGTTATAAAACAGGACTACGGAAACCGTTACCCCCACCACCACCGCCGATACCGCCTTGGAGACGACTCCTTCAGCGGAATCTACAGCCTCTGATGAGATCTCCAATATCAAGACAGCAAGATCCTCCGATGATTCCAGTGGCGTCCAAATCAGGCCACCCTGCTCCCTCTATACCTTCTTTCACTTCTAATCAGTCTTCTTTAGCCCCTGCTGCACCTGGAAATTCATCTATCCCAGTGCCTGTACCCGATGTAACTGCATCGGTCTCCATATCAGTCCACTCAGAAAAACCAGATGGGCCTTTCCGGGATTCGGATCATAAAATATTGCCGGCCACAGCCCTCGCCTTCAAACATTCAAAGGGAACCTCTTCAATAGCAATAACTGCCTTTGTGGAGGAGAAAGGTTACCAGGTGCCTGTGCTCAGAAATCCATCTTTGCTTGGACAGTCACCACCTGCTGGGTATAGCTTCCCTCCCCCCGGGTTCCCTGCAGCGCCAGCCAACTTATCCACACTTTGGGTATCATCAGGAGGTCAGACTGCTCACTCAGATACCAATTCAACAACACAAGCACCACTTCTGTCCAGGGAAGAATTCTACAGCGAGCAGCGATGGCTAAAAGAAGAGTCTCAATATCCCTACAGTGTTTTCGCATACTCCAGGAGTCCTTCTGCCAATTTATCAGCACCTTGGGTATCATCAGGAGTGCAGACTGCTCACTCAAATACCATCCCAGCAGCACAAGCACCACTTCTGTCCAGGGAAAAATTCTATAGAGAGCAGCGACGGCTACAAGAAGAGTCTAAGTCTAAATATTCCCACAGTTGTTCTTCATACTTCAGAAGTCCTTCTGTTTACGCTAAATCAACACGTGGTTCAGGGTGCTCATGTTCTCATTCTCAATCACCTAGCCACTCACACTCTCCTTCCTATTCGAATCACTGCCATACCCCAGAAGAGGCAGAGGCAAGAGTCCAAATTAATGGCCAAGGTCTAGGTCTAGATCTCATGGATATCGTGGTCGATCTAGGTCAATGTCACCACTATATAGGCGACATCCTTCGCGATCAAGGTCCCCTCAAGCATTTAGGGGACAGTCTCCAAATAAACGCACTGTACCACAAGGGGAAACAGAACGTGAATATTTTAAGAGATACAGAGAGGTTCCACCATCCCATGACTGAAAAGCTTATGATGGGAGGAGTGTTGACTTTAGAGACCCATTTGTAAAAGAGCATTACCGAGAATGGGAGAGGAAATACAGGGAGTGGTACGAAAAACGCTACAAAGGTTATGCTGCTGGAACACAGCCTCGACCGTCAGCAAATGGAGAGAACTTTTCTCCAGAGAGCTTTCTACCACTTCATGTCACCAATTCTCCCCTTACAAGGGGCCGCAGAGAAGATGATTCGGGTGGGAAAAGTCGTAGAAATAGAAGCATAGGTGGTAGCAAACATCCAGAAAAGCTTTCAACAAGAGACAGCCATGATCGGAAGGACAGTACAAAGTCAAAAGAGAAGGAGAGGGACAGTGCTGCAGGAGAGGGTCCAGGAAGTAAACATACGGAACTTCGAAGGTGGAAGAAAGTGAAGGCTTTCTAAACCCAGAGTTGTTGGAACCTTCTAGAAAATCAAGAGAACCTACAAGTCCAGTGATGAGATGCCTCCCAGGGCCTCTGGTTTGGGTGGGAGTGGCATTCCAGCTGCACCCCTTCCCCAACTCCAGGGCTGCAACTCCGGGGATGCTGGGCCTATCCCACCACTGGGTGTTGACTGCTGGAGCAGGCCCAGCCTTGCCTTCTGCAGAGCTCCGTGCAGAACCCCTAAACCTAAACTTAACAACCCCATCCCTAACCCTATAAACCCTCTCCCTCACCCTCACCCAAACCTGACCATGACCTGACCTTGACAATAACACTAACACTAATACTGAAAATGACCCCTATGCTGACCCTTACCCTGGCACTTACAATGACCCTGAATCTAACCCTGACCCTGATGCTGACCCTGACCTTGACCCTCATCCTGATCCCCACAATAACACTGACACTGACCCTAAACCTAACCCTAACCCTGACCCTAAATCTAACCCTGACAGTGACCCTAATCTGACCCTGAAAATAAACCTAACAATAACCCTGACCCTTACCCTGACCCTAAACTTGACCTGACACTGACACTTATGTTTACCCTGACCCTGACCCTAAATCTGACCCTAGGCATGACCCACTATGCCCTATCTCCTATCCTCTATGCCCTGGCGTCCACCACCTGGGTTTTTCCCTGGAAGGCCCATGGTCGGCCTGGCAGTGAAAGAGGGACTGGAGATTTTTTTATGTGTGTTTGTGGGTTAGGGAGGGGACTGGGGGGGTGAATGGGTGTGACTGAGGACCGAGTGGATGTACCCAGAACACTATTTGTGGACATTGACCCTTGAAACCCGGGAACTCTGAAAGCCTAAAGGAGGTGAGTACTCCAGGGACAACAATGGAGGATTCATTTTCTCTTTGTTGTTGCTGTTGTTGTTGCTGTTTTTTTTTGGAATTGAATGTATTGTGGGAGACATCTGTTAATAAAATGAAATGGAATGTCATAGGATAAAATGGAAGGTGTAAATACATAAGAATCTTTGCATTCTGGACGAAAAGGGGCCACAAGCTGACCTGACCCACTCGCAGGAGGCCTGGCCTGGGCTTGCAAACTCAGACCCCTAAAGTGATCACCCAGGATGTTCTGAAATTAAAGACTTTTAAAAGTAGAAAGCAGTGTATAGTGTGTGTGTAGTCACGTCCTAGGCCGGGTATCTTCCCTGAGAGAGATCATCTTTGACCTTACTGGTATCTGTGTCTATTGTCTTTCTATGCCTCTAGGATCACATGTTTTTGGACTCGTGAATGCCATGGTAACAAGTCACTTTCCTTTTCTCCAGTCCCCTCAGGGCACAGCCCAGGGTCTCAGGGTAGAAACCACAAATTCCCTCGTTGCTAGTTTTGTATTATTTTTAAAAAGCAAGGGACACATGAATAAACAAGTGGAAAATCAATTTCCTCACCCTCTCCCTCTCCCTTTACCTCTCTCTCTCCCTCTCCCTCTGCTTCTCCCTCTTTCTCTCCCTCTCCCTTCCAATCTCTTTTTAAACAACAAAAGCAAAAGGGCCCTTGCCGGTTTGGCTCAGTGAATAGAGTGTAAGCCTGTGGACGACAAGCCTCCCGGATTCGATTCTGGTCAAGGACACATGCCTGGGTTGCAGGCTAGATCCCCAGTGTGGGGTGTGCAGGAGGCAGCTGACCGGTGATCCTCTCTCATCGTGGATGTACTATCACTCTCTCCCTCTCCCTTCCTCTCCCAAATCAATAAATATATATTTTAAAACACACACACACACACACACACACACACACACAAAGGACACAAAGATATTAATCCATCTCCGTGTAGTAAAACGTATACTTCTACAATGTTTTGCACTTGCATTTTGTTCTATCCTAACGGGGAAGTTAAAACCTGGGATGTGGGGAGGAAGAGAGAGGGTTAAAGAGAGGGATTGACCTTTGCTGTTTCAAAATGGCGGGTGCCGCCCTAACTGTTTTGGCTCAGTGGACCGAGCACCATCCTGCGGACTAAAGGTTCACAGGTTCGATTCTGGTCAAGGGCATATACCTTGGTTGTGGGCACATCCCCAGTAGGAGATGTGCCAGAGGCAGCTGATTGAGATTTCTCTACCTTTGAGGTTTCTAATTCTCTACACCTCTTTTTTCCACTTTGAACAAAAATCAATAAAATATATTTAAAAAACAAAATGGCATCTCCCAAGTTCCTGGGGCCAACATGGTGGGAAGTATGCCAGGGTCACCCACATCACGGGACAGTGCATCAACACTAAGGTAGAGATCCACCTCATGCGCCGCATCCACCAGCCAGATGTTGAAATCTTCCGAAACTTCAACGAGCTCTCCAGCGTGGTCCAGTAGATTGGCGAGCAGGTGATCTGGGAGCAGCAGCAGCAGCAAGAACACGGGACTGAGGAAAGCCAGGGCCATGGCTGGCAGGACCCTGCCCAGCCTAGCCTCCGGGAGTCCAGAGCTGCAGTTTTGGAGGAACAGCCGGTTCCGTTTGTTCTGCCTGTGGGTGTGGGCTCAGAAGACAAGAATTACCTCCGAACCCACAGGATGTGTTTCTATAGCGATAGTAGAAACCATTAATGTTAACTTCCCTATGTTCGTCTTCGCCAGGCGCTGCCCTGGAGTCTTTATCCTGGTCGATGAGAACCACTCAGGTTCATCTGGCTGGAGATGAAAAACCTCACCCTGTTTGGCAGAGTCCAGAAATCCTTCCAGAATGTGGAGGCACCGTCCCTGCAGGCCTTCCTGGAGATGCTCTCGAATATTCAGTCTGGGCCACTTAGGAGGAGCAGCTTGCATGCACTTTGAAGAGTTGACATTCTGACCTGGAGCGCCAATGCAAGCCTCCTCCCCTAAACTTGATGCCCAACAGGTGACTTCAGTCCTAGGGACAGCTGATTGGTCGAGCGGGCCGCTGATTTGGCTCCTCCCACCAGGTCTGTGGCTGTAAAAGAAAGCAGGGCCTTCTTTGCAGAGCTTCTCAGCCCTAGACTTGTTGTCGTGGTCATCGTCCTCATTTTCCTAGGGAGCTTTCAGGGGAGAGGTCTCGCCAAGACCCGGTCCCGGGATATAGAAGCCGCTAGAACACCTGGCTAGAGCCTGGCTGGGCTGCTGATCCACTGAACGCTGTCTCGGTGTCATTTCTTCTTCACCGACTCGTCCACACCCTTGGGAACCCCTGGGCCTGGACCCCAACATCTGGTGCCCGTACAGGAACAGCTCCGGCGCCCCACGGGATGTGAAGGACCGGCGTGCCTCCGCACAGGCGTGATCTGAGGCTGATTCGGGGCCGCCATGGCCGACAAAATCCACAAGTCACTGGACGACATCATTAGGCTGGAGCAGAGCCAGCAGAGCGGCCATGGCCAGTGCCGCAGCCATGGCGGGGGCAGTGGCAGGGGCAGGGACCGAGGCTGGGACCGAGGCTGGGACCGAGGCCGGGCTGGCTCCCAGGGAGGCCGCTGTGGCAGAGCGCAGGCTGCCGCACCAGAGAGCCGGGGCGGCGGGCCGTTCCGGAACAGGGCGGCCCTCTGCCGAGGCAGGAACCGGTGCCCTACAGCAGGCCATGTCCGCTTCCCAAGGAGTGGCAACACGACGACTTCTGCAGAGCCTTCTGCATGGGCGCTGGCATGATGACCTGGGGGAAGCTGCTGTTGTACAACCTGGACTTAGGAGTGTCCTCGTGCGCCTTCTGGAGCCCTCTCAAGGAATGAGGTAGTTCCTGCAGCAAGAAAGTCAGCTTTAAGGTTAGGAATGATAGGGGGTGGCCTGCTAAATATGATAGGATAGCCACCAAGTCCCCGCCAGTTTCCATGGTTCCTTTCTACCTGCCCTGAACTCTGGGGTCTATAAGCACGATGTAATTTCCAATTTGCCCCAATAGCCTTGGTTACTACCTGCGTTACTTGGGCCCTTTTTGGCAGAGGAGCAACCAGGCCTCTTTCAAGGGAGATCGCTAGAAGGAGATATCAGCCCCTCCTTTGCTAGCAGCAACAGGTACCAAACCCTTTCAGTACATTTGACCAGCTTCATTCCCACACATCTTTACAGATTCCAGGGTCCATTGTGTTCCTTTTATCAGCAAGCCAAATGACACTGGCCCGTATTATCTAATTCAGCACAGGCAGGGGGAAGGGCCCATTAAATCTTTGCCTTGAGGAACTGTGAGCCCCACCCTAAGATGTCCCAATCAGACTAGAAAAGCCACTAATACCTTTTAAATTTACCCCAGAATTCTAAAATCCCAACCCAGCACAGAATATCACATAGCAAATCAAAGTTCCCAGCAAACAAACAGACAGAGATATTTACAAACATCAAATATACATTTATACTTACACCTTTTCAGTTAACAAGTATCTTTACAGTCTTGGGCTCTTGAGCAGATAAAAGGTACATCGCCCCCAGGTCCCCTGATGGGGGCCTGACAGGAACAGATGTGGAGGCCTTTCTTTCCCACATCACAGGACAGGATTCTTGACCTATGTCTCATTCAGATAGAAACGGTTTTCATCACAAACAAACAAACAAATCCAAAACCAAAAACCAAGAAAATCAAGGCCAGAAGTACCCTCTGATGTTTCAGGGGTACCAAGGAAGGAGAAGTTAGGCAGTGTCCAGGCCTTCTCACAATCCAACACCAGTGACCAGTTCCAGCTTACTGGCCTATTATTTATTCAACATTTCTTTTTCCTTCCATCACACCAAAGCCATGCTTTCCAGTTAGTTAGAACTTTTAGCCTTAATTTCTAGGTGACATGTAAGTAATTAACATTCCTCAGATTAACAATACATTCAAAGTGTTTATTTTAAGAGACACAGAAATATCACTAAACAATTTTAAAAAACAAAGATACATATTTAAGAAATAAGGACAGATCAATTTACAGAAGCAGAGATAGCACGCAATCCAAACCACAGCTGTGGGTAAACACATAATCTAGAACCTAGGTTAAACTTAGGCATATCCAGGGTCTCCTGAACACCTAGTTGCAAGTTAGCTGGAGCCCTCCTGACCCTGGGACAGCTGCACTGTCCCTCCCAGGCAAAGGAAAAATATGCCCTTTAAGATCAGTTTGAAACCACAGTTTCTATCTGACTTTAGAGATTGGATTGCTGCTATCAGTCCCCTTTAAAGTCTTTGACATAACCTTTAATTGTCTTTAGTTTAAGGAAAGCAGGGTGTTCTAGATTTAAGAGATTAGCTTAAAAACAAATCTGTGAGGCAAGCACACTTCCTGCGCCATCCACATTTCTGCAGAAAAACTCTGCTTTAAGGCTCCAGCCCTGACTAAATCAGAGAGAGGGGCCTTTGCTGTTTCAAGATGGTGGCCCCCAGCAGAGCGGCAATTCATGTGGCTGACCTGGCAGATGCCAAGTCATGCAGACCAAGATCGTGGCTGTACCAATAAGCAAAGGCATTTAGTTACCACAATTACACAATTTTTCCTGATTCAATCCGAACCTTACACTTTTAGCGGGCAAGTTAAATATTCAGTATTTTTCAATATTACTGTCAAGCGGCTCTGGAAAACCAAATTTGAGCCTTGCAAAGCAGGTTCTGGCCTACCTGCTTTACAGATGCAGATGCTACAGGCAGGAGGGACTATCTTCTTCCTCCATTCAGAAAAGTTTTCTTAATTAACAAAGGACCATTTTTTCCCTTGTAAAAACTGTTCTTTATTATGGAAATGCAAATCCTGCTGCTAGAATCTAGGTAGCATATATTTTTTCCAAGGGTAAATGATTAGTATTGTGATGTATCCTCCACATCTGCAAGGAGATTCCAGCTCAAAACTTTATCCAAAATCGATTGGTGCGCACGTTAGGTTTAAGCCAGCTTTTCTCCTTACATGTGCACAGAAATCCCAGAAGCATTTACTTGGGAAGGGGGCTACCTGTTTTCACAGATCATTACTCAGATGCCCACCTTACCTAAATCCTGGAGCCACACAAAGGAGGGGAGAAGGCAGGCCCCCTCCCTCCACACTCACATACTTTCACCAGACATTCATTCAGAGTTTAAACAATAACAACTTCCCAACTCCTGAGGGAGCTCTACAGCCTCCCCCAATCTCCTTGAAATGATCAATCACAATACCCAAAGGAGCAGTCCAATTCCATCCCATAACATCCGTCCAGTAAGCCCACAGGAAAAAACAAACAAACATACAAACACAGAAAACTAAGAGGGCCCGAAAATACAGCCTTCCAACTCCATGGAAGTGAAACCAAAACAATATTCCAACTCCATGGAAGCAAAAACAGAAAACGATGTCTGCACGCCAACCAGTGGCTGCACACCAACCAGCGGGAGCGACCAGCCTGTCTCAGATTGAGAGGGTTCCTACAGACCTTCCCGACTCCACAGAAGCAAAACTACACCCCTCCAGATGGAGGGTCCAGGCGTCCCCCAAATCCTACCGCCCTTGATTCCCCTGTGCGTTTACTTAGATTATTGCAGGCGATTGCAGATTTCAGAAGTGAGCTCACACAGGACAGATACAAAACACACAATGACATAGACACCTACCGCTGTCAGTCAGGCCCTCTGGACTGGGGGTCCCTTGATGGTGTTGGGGATCGCAACGAGCCCCCAAATGTTATGCCCAGATTTCAAGATCCCCAACAGACCAACCTTACACTTTTAGCGGGCAAGTTAAATATTCAGTATTTTTCAATATTACTGTCAAGCGGCTCTGATGCAAAAGCAGAGAGTCCTTTATTATTATTACAGACCCGGGTCTGGCTCCCAGCTTCTTCCCACGCAACAACAAGAAGGGGGAGAGCCTCCATGAGAAAAAAAAAAACAAAACAAAACAGGGTTTTAATAGGGGGTGGAGTGAGGGGACTGTGGGCCCTGCAGATTGGCCAGGCGCAAGCTGGGTCTAGTTACATAGGATGTGGTAATTTTTATGGCCCGCACATCCCTCAATTGTCATTGGTGAGTTTAAATAAATCCCTGGCGTGGCCAGCAGATGCCTGGGCTTCCGGAAAGAAGGGGTCTGAGCACATGGTTACTGCCCCAACATGGAGGATATGGGGTAAGATGGAGGGCATAGCCCTCACCCTTTCACTCCTACCTGTGCTGAAAGTCATGGATGCTGGGTGGGGTGTGGAGGTTGTGGGCCGCAAAAGAGAAGAAATAAAAGAGGAGGGCGGGCATGTGGAGAAAAAATCCATGAGGAAGGAGGTACTTGATGCACTGGGCTCCATGGGCCGAATGCTCTCCGATGATGCTTCCCGCTTGCACGCTGGATGTGGTATGTATGTCTGTATGTATGTATTCAGATGACATTTTCTTGAGTTATCCACTCGAATAACCTGAATGTTTTTGTTGTTGTTATTTTTTGTTTAGTTCCATACAAAAATTCCTGTTTATTCACGTTTGATTTATTCATTTTTCATTTTATTTTAAAACCCGTATGGTTTTATGAACCGGTGTCTCCCCAATAATTTCAACGAGAGAGAGAGAGAGAGAAGATGCGAGGATCCGATCCTTGAGTACTGCCTCATTTAGGTTTCAGCTCCCAGGCGGCAAAAATTTTTTGTGCCCTAACTGGTTTGGCTCAGTTGATGGAGTGTTGGCCTTCGGACTGGGGGGGGGGGGGGGGGGGGGGAGGGGCAGGGGCGGCTGTGTGTGTGTGTGTGTGTGTCCCAGGTTTGATTCCCGTCAAGGGCATGTACCTTGATTTCGGGCACATCTCCAGTAGGAGGTGTGCAGGAGGCAGCTAGCTGATCGATGTTTCTCTCGCGGATGTTTCTCTCTATCCCTCTCCTTTCCTCTCTGTAAAACATCAATAAAATATTTAATAAAATGTTTTTGTTACGTCTTCCGGGAAGGGATAGAGGGAGAGAGTGAGGCAGAAGCTGGGACGTCTTGGGCCTGCGGGGTGTGTGAGTGTGGGATGGGTGGGTGGTGGTGGTGGTGTGTGACTTAGAGGAAGTCTTTCACTTTCGAATGGCCCGGCGAGACACCACCCGTCCCCCCCCCCTTTGCCTCTCGGCACCCCTCGATGCTCTTAGCTGAGTGTCCCGCAGGGCCCGAAGCGTTTACTTTGAAAAAGAGTGTTCAAAGCAGTCCCGAGCTGCCTTGATACCGCAGCTAGGAATAATGGAATAGGACCGCGGTTCTATTTTGTTGGTTTTCAGAAGTGAGGCCATGATTAAGAGGGATGGCCAGGGGCATTCGTATTGCGCCGCTGGAGGTGAAATTCTTGGACTGGTGTAAGTCGGACCAGAGCGAAAGCATTTGCCAAGAATGTTTTCATTAATCAAGAACGAAAGATGGAGGTGCGAAGACGATCAGATACCGTCGTAGTTCCAACCATAAACGATGCCGACTGGGTTATTCCCGCGACCCGCCCGGCAGCTTCTGGGAAACCAAAGTCTTTGGGTTCTGGGGGGAGTATGGTTGCAAAGCTTAAACTTAAAGGAATTGACAGAAGGGCACCACCAGGAGTGTAGCCTGCGGCTTAATTTGACTCAACCTGGGGAAACCTCACCCGGCCCTGACACAGACAGGATTGACAGATTGAGAGTTCTTTCTTGATTCTGTGGGTGGTGGTGCATGGCTGTTCTTACTTGGTGGAGCGATTTGTCTGGTTATTTCCGATAACAAAAGAGACTCTGGCATGCTAGCTAACTAGTTACTCAACCCCAACTTAGATGAGTCCCCCAACTTAGAGGGACAAGTGGCATTCAGCCATCCGAGATTGAGCAATTACAGGTCTGTGATTCCCTTAGATGTCCAGGGCTGCACAGCGCTACACTGACTGGCTCAGTGTGCGCCTACCCTATGCCGGCAGGTGCGGGTAACCTGTTGAACCCCATTCGTGATGGGGATCGGGGATTGCAATTATTCCCCATGAATGAGGAATTCCCAGTAAGTGCGGGTCATAAGCTTGGGTCGATTAAGTCCCTGCCCTTTGTACACACCACCCATCGCTACTACCGATTGGATGGTTTAGTGAGGCCCTCGGATGGGCTCCGCCGGGGTAGGCCCATTGCCCTGGTGGATTGCTGAGAAGTCAGTCGAACTTAACTATCTAGAGGAAGTAAAATTCTAACAAGGTTTCATAGGTGAACCTGTGGAAGGATCATTAACGGGAAAGGGGCGATTGAGCCCAAGTCCTTCTGCATTCGGTTGGTTGGGTCGGTTTCCTCTGGCTTAACCCCCATGGTTTTTGCGGTGTGGTCCGGGTTGGGGCGGCAACTGCTGCGGCCTTGCCCCCACCGTTCGCGAGAGAAGGAGCAAGCGGGGACTCGGAGGGGGCCTCGGGGTGCCCCCGCTGCCCACGCCTGCCATCTTGTGGTTCATTGTTGCCCTCACCCCCGGCCGCAAGAAGACAAGGGCACGCGTTGTGGGCGCCCCCACCCTCACCCCAAACCTTGCGTCTCGGGAACGGGGCCGCGGTGGCCCCTTCCCACGCCTGCCCTGGACACGGGTCATCCTGTCCTTCCAGTCAGGAGCACAACCATCTGCCTCGTGCCTCTCCTCCGCCGTCCGCCGCCCCGCATGTTCCGGGTGTCCTGCCTCCCCCCTCCCCACAGGCCTCGCCCCGTGCCCCAGCCTGCACCCTGCTTCCTGTCGAAGCCCCTAGCCCCAACGTGGTGAGGAGCCTGGGCCACCGGTGCGGGGAAGGGACGCGGTGGTGGAGGGAGAGAAGGGGGGAACGGCCCCAGGACGCGTGTTGAGGTGTGTTGCGCGAGGTTTCCCGGCTTGGAGTCTGCCAGGTGGTGGAAATGAAGGTGGTTGGTCGGTGCTGAAGGGGCATGGCGGGGATGGTGCCCGTTGCCGGGTCAGCGGGAGGCCCCGTCATGGGCAGGCAGCGCCTGAGGGGCTCTGTGCCCTACGCCTGTGAAGGTTGTGGGAACCATTAGCTTGAGGGGTCGAGGCCTCAGGGGTGGAGGTGCCCGTTGGAACACGGTTCCCCACCCCGTCTGCTCTGACCTTTCGCTTCCCCCTTTCCAGGTACCTATCGCTTCCCAGCGCGGAGGTTTAAAGACCCTTGGGGGTCGCCCATCCTCCTTGGGTTGGGGGTTTCCGGGCCCGTGGGTAGGGCCAGGCGGGAAGGTCCCCGCGCCCTTTTCCACCCCTTTCCCTTCCCTACCCCCGGGTGTCTGTGGGGCGTCCAAGCACGCCCCTTTGGGGCCATTGCTTCGGACCACCCCAAGGTCATACCTTCCAGACCTGCAGAGTCTGGTCTTGTTTGTCTCGCGCTTAGACGGCTGCCTGAGGCGCCCCCGCCCACAACCAGTGGGATGTGGGGGTGGAGGGGGAGAAGAAAAAGTTGCCATGCCAGGGAGCGAAAACCAAAAACCAAAACGTTACAACTCTTAGTGATGGATCACTTTGCTCGTATTTCGATGAAGAATGCAGCTAGCTGCGAGGATTCATGTGAATTGCAGGACACATTGATCATCGACAGTTCGAACGCACTTTAGGGCCAGGGTTCCTCCCTGGGCTACGCCTGAATGAGTATCTCTTGCCGATCAATCGTCCCCCGGGGTGTCGTGCGCCCCCGGCTGTGTGCGCGGCTGGGGGTTTCCTTGCAGGGCCCGTTCCTGGGCCCTCCGTCCCCCTAAATGTAGACGACGGTGTCTGTGCCCCCCATGAGTGACAGGCAAGGCCCCGAGGCCACGGTTTTCCCTCTCAGGAGCTTCCTCGCGCCCCATGCTGCCAACAGGAAAAGAGGAAGGTGGTCGTGGGTCCCATTGTGGTGACGGTGTCCCCTTCCCCGCTCCGGCCCTGCCTGGGTTGTGGCTCAAGCCAAGGCCGAGTCATGCGTGGGGTCGCTCCCTGGGGTCCCACGGGGAACTTGATTTGTGACTCCTGGCATCTGAACTCTTAGGGGATTCCTCTCTGTTCTTATAACCCACCTATTTAGTGGCAAAGGGATATGGCGACTCTAGGAAATGAATAGGATGCCTTCCTTCAGATGTTCCCTATGACGTCGGTTTTTCAAAACCATTGAAGCCAAGGAGGTCAGTTGTACTGTAGGTGTGATCAGAATCTCAGCTGAGCATCAAATCTCAGCCACAGGCCCGAGCCACCCGGCAAAAAGCCACAGTGAATCTCCTAGAAGCGGGTTACTCGGCAGAAATCACGGTGCACGACATTGTGCTCCATGTGTGTATATCCACGGCCACTCAGGCAAACTGTTGGATTTCCATTGTGGGATGGCATCTGAGAGAACCCCTCTTCTCCCCCTGCCCCGTCCTCCCTCCTGCCACAGACACACCCACACACCTGCCTTCTTGCAGACAGCGCCCCCGGCTGGATCTTCCCCCGCCCCTGGGGTCTATGCACACCTGGGAGGTCCAGACACCTGGCTCTGTCTTCTCCAGAGGAGGCTGAGGAAGGAGGTGGGGCTGGGGGTGGGGTGGGGAAGAGGCTTTCATTGGCGCTCCAGGACCAGTAGAGGGCGCCACTGGCCCGCTGATGCGATTCCGGCGCTTGGGGAGGGCTTGGAAGATGGGGCAGGTGCCCAAGAAGGCCACAGAGCTCCGTCTCCAGGCCTTGCGGAGAGGCATCGCCATTTTCTGGGTTGAAGAGGGGACAATACCTATTTAGACAGGCTCTGGTGGGCCCGGGACAAGCCACAAGGAATAAAGCCACAGTAAATCTCCTAGGAGTGCGTAACTCAGCAGATATCTTGTTAGCGGACCTTGTATTCCCGTGTGTGTGGGGGGGGGTGGGGGGAGGACTAGGTGTGTGGGTGTGGGTGTGCGTTTGGGAGTGTGTGTGTGTGCGCGTGGGCGCGCGGGCGTGTGTCTGTGCGTGTACATCTGCAGTCACGCACGGACACTTCTGGCATTGAATGGTCCGTCGGCATCCATGAGCACCCTTCATCCCCTGCCTTCTCAAAGACAGAGCCCCCTGCATGTCCTTCCCGCCTCGGGTCTAACCAGAACTGGGGAAGTCCAGTCACCTGGCTCTACCTTCTCCAGAGGAGGCTGCAGGAGGGGGCGCTTGCATTGACGCTTCTCAACCAGCAGAGGGCGGGACGGGCTCTCAGGCCCCGCCTGGGCTGGGCCATCTGTTGGACTTCCAACCCCCCCCCCCCCCCCCCCCCCACCAGCCATACCCCCACTCCCTCTCAGGATGGATGGTCAGGCCCAGCTCAGAGACCATGTCCGCGCTAGGCCACATGGGCTTGCAGAAGCCTCCGCCCATTGAAAGGCTGGATGAATGTCATTTCTAAGGAGGATTTCCTGTGGGGTTTTTCTGTTTGTTTGTTTTATTGGTTTATTATTGTTATTATTATTATTATTTTGGTTTTTTGGGGGGATTTCTTCTTTTTAGGAGGGTTTTTTGTTTTTGTACGCTTTTTTTGTTTCTGTGGGGTTTTTTGTTTGTTTTTTCTTCTGCTTTTATATATGGGATGATGTGGAAGGAGCCAGAATGTTCCATTGTTCACCCAATTTGTTGGCAAATATCTCTATATTTCCCCTGTCACAGGTTTGTCTCGGCGAGCACCAGGGCCTTCATTTCCTTTCGGTACAGCATCATGATCTTCCTCATCTTCACCTTCACCCGTTTTTATGTCTTCAGGATGGATGGTCAGGCCCCTGCCCAGAGACCAAGTCCCGGCCGGGTCACATGGGCTTGCCAATCATCTGCACCTTGAAAGGCTGAATGAATGTCATTTGTAAGGAGGTGATTTTTTGTTTGTTTGTTTGTTTTTAAGGAGGGTTTTTTTAAGGAGTTTTTGAATTTTTTTAAATGAGTTTATTTTTGAAACGAAGTTTTTAATTAAATGAGCTATTTTTTATTTTTTAGGAGTTTTTATTTTATTTTATTTTATTTTAAAAGGAGGGTTTTTGGTTTTTTTAACGAGGTCAGAAGGTCAAATCTTCAAAGTGCATGCAAGCTGTTCCTCTCAGGGGGCCCGGACTTCATGTGCAACAGCATCTCCAGGAAGATCCGCTGGGATGGTGCCTCCACATTCTGGAAGTTGTTCTGGACACTGCCGAACAGGATGAAGTATTTTGCCTCCAGCCAGATGAACCCGAAGTGGTTCTCATCGAACAAGATGAAGACTCCAGGGCGGCATGTGGCGCAGACGAAAGTAGGTGAGGTAACATTAGTAGCTTCCACGCCATAGAAACACATCCTGCAGGTTCGGGGGTAATTCTGGTCTCTTGAGCCCACGCCCTCAGGCAGAACAAACGAAACAGGCTGCTCCTCCGAAGCTGCAGCCCTGGACTCCCAGACGCTGGGCTGGGCAGGGCTCTGCCAGCCATGGCCCTGGCTTTCCTCCGTCCAGTCTTCTTGCTGCTCCTGCTGCTGCTCCCGGATCACCTGCTCGTCAATCTCCTGGACCACGGGGGAGAGCTCGTTGAAGTTGTGGAAGATCTCGCCATCTAGCTGGTGGATGCGGCGCATGAGGTGGATCTCTGACTTAGTGTTCATGGCCTGTCCCGTGATGTGGGTGACCCTGGCATACTTCCCATGGAAGCTGAGCATGACAATCTTTAGGCTTTCGTGATAGTATATGCATTGGAAGAGGCCTGGCCTAATGAGGTCTTCCGCATGGCTCAGCGGGAGGTAGACTCGGAAGTAGGTCAGGCAGTTATAAAGCAGAAAGTCCTCCACCAACAGCACTCGACCCCGTTCTTCCCTAAGCCGCGATGGTGAATCCTTTTGGTGGTCTCTCTTGACACACTGGATGCTGAACCTGTCCTTTTGGTGGTCTCTCTTACCACCCTGGGAAGCGCAGGAATGGACCTCTATCCTACCTCCAGATGTGTACTAACACCTGAAATGGGGCCTCAGGCCATTACTACGGGAGTGCATGGTCCCCTTCTTGCAGGCAAGATGGGACTAATTTTAGGGAGAAGCAGTTTAACATTAAAAGGATTTCAAGTTCTCCCTGGGGTAACAGGCCAGGACTATACTGAAGAAATTAAAGTAATAGCACAAACAATCAATACTGTAATTCAGGTATTACCAGAAACAAAAATGGCACAAATTTTCCTTCTGCCTAATTATGTAGAAGGGCGGCCTTTAACCGGTCGACCCCGTGGTGCAGTGGGGTTTGGATCCAATGATGCTGTATACTGGGCAAGAATAGTTAAGCAAGATCGGCCTGAATTAGGACTAAAACTTAATAGGAAGCCTTTTAAAGGGATTATAGACTCCGGAGCTGATGTATCAGTCATTGCCTTTAGACACTGGCCTCAGGCTTGGCCCTTAAATCCCGCAGCTTCTGAATTGCACGGAGTAGGGCATATTATTCAACCTCTACAGAGTGCTCAACTCCTTCGATGGGAATATCCAGATGGAAATACAGGTTATTTTAAACCTTATGTATTGCAATATTTACCTGTCAATATATGGGGTCGAGAGATGTTAGAACAAATGGAAGTTTTAAAAACAAGTCCTAGTTCTATTTCTACTTCTGGTCAAGAATTTCACCTCCAAAAGAGGCAGGGAAAGAAGCAGCAAGAAAGGCTTTTGTCTATCCCAATGTCTGTTAAAAGGGAGAGGCATGAATTGGGTTACCAGGATTTTCAACAGGGGCCTTGCTCATTTCTCTGATCCAGTGTAGAGCAGCTAAAATTACCTGGCTTACAGATACCCCTATCTGGTTTGATCAATGGCCCCTATTAGGAGAAAAATTAAAAGCTGCACAAGAATTGGTTCAAGTACAACTTGAGGCAGGGCATATTGAACCCACTCACAGTCCATGGAACACACCCATATTTGTGATAAAGAAGAAGTCTGGTGAATGGAGACTATTGCAACACCTGAGGGCAGTTAATAAGACCATGGAGATGATGGGATCCCTTCAGTCAGGGTTAATATCCCCCACAGGTATCCCATTGCAATATCATTTATTGGCATTAGATCTAAAAGACTGTTTTTTGGGTTTTTTTTACTATTCCTCTCCACCCTGAGGATAGCAAAAGATTTGCATTTAATGTCCCTACAATAAATTTCAATGGACCCATGAAAAGGTATCAGTGGAAAATATTGCCTCAAGGCATGCTAATAGACCTACCTTATGTCAGGATTTTGTAGCTGCTGCCATACATCCTATAAGGGAAAAATATCCTGAGGCTTATATTATTCATTATATGGATGATATTCTCTTAGCTCATAAACATGAGATGCTCTTAAATACCATTTATGTAGATTTGCAGGATTCCTTGTGCTATGCTGGATTATGCATAACACCTGAAAAGGTTGAAAGAACATTTCCTTTTTCTTACCTTGGTAGCATTATTGAAGGACAAAAAATAAGATCTCAGAAAATTCAAATTCAGACTGACACTTTACTTAAATGACTTCCAAAAATTATTAGGAGACATTAATTGGGTTCGACCTGTTTTAAAACCAACTACAGCCGACATAAGCTCTTTATTTCATGTACTCAGGGGCGATCCATCTCCAACAGCCCCACACTGTTTGACAGAGAAAGCCAGGACAGCCCTACATAAAGTCGAGGGTGCCGTAAATTTGGCACAGCTTACTAGAATTGATTACTCCCTTCCTTTACAAGTTTTAATTTTTCCCACTATACATACACCCACTGGGGTTATTTGGCAAGATGCTAGAGTCATTGAATGGCTACACCTGGCTCATTCTCCAACTAAGGTATTCACTCCCTTTCATGATTCAGTGCCTCAGTTGATTGCTCGAGGCCGTCTTGGATTGGGCCAGCTGGTGGGCTGAGACCCTGAACCATACAGCAAGAGTGGCTCTGGCAACGGTCAACAAGTTGGCAAGTTTCAGTTGCTAATTACTGTGGACAGATTGATAGCCACTATCCAGCAAATAAAATTTTACAATTTCTTTCAGTTACTATCTTCATCTTCCCAATGATAATAAAATCACAACCTATACCTCAAGCATTAACCATTTTTACAGATGGAACTAGTTCTGGAAAAACTGGATATTACTGCAACAGAGGTGCCAAGGTCTGTCAAACCCCTTCTACTTCAGCACAATGGGTAGAAATACAAGCCCTTGTCTATGCTTTGATAGATTTTGCTACAGAGCCTATCAACTGGTATAGTGATAGTGCCTACGTGGTAAGTATGGCCAAAATTATAGAGACAGCTACTATAGGGCATACTAATTCAGAGGGACTTTTTAATTTATTTTTCAGCCTTCAAAAAGTCACTAGAGAACGACAATTTCCATGCTTTATTGGCCATATTTGGTCTCATTCAGGTCTCCCTGGTCCGTTAGCTATGGCTATGAGGCTATTGATCGCCTCCTTGCTGTGGTGCAGGAGAAGACACCATTTTCTCTTGCACAGCCCTCCCATGCTTTGCATCATCAAAATGCTGCCCTGTGTAAACAATTCTGTATTTCTCGGGAGCAAGCTCATCAAATTGTTAAGCAGTGTGATCAGTGTATAATTCATTGCCCTGTACAATCATTAGGGGTTAATCCTAGGAGTCTTAACCTAATCAAATCTGGCAAATGGATGTCACCCATGCTCCAGAATTTGGTACACAGAGATGGGCACATGTTTCCATAGGTACCTGATCTCACTTTATTTTTGCGACTCCCCAAACAGGAGAAAGCGCCAACCATGTAATCAATCATTGCTTAGCCGCCTTTGCGGTGCTAGGTTCTCCCTTAGAGCTGAAAACAGACAATGGACCCACATACGCTAGTTCCACTTTTCAGCAGTTTTGTCAACAGTATCAAATTTGTCATAAAACTGGTATTACTTATGACCCTCAAGGGCAAGCAGTAGTGGAAAGAGCCAATCTTACTTTTAAGATGCAATTACTAAAAATAAAGGGGGGAGGAGACGGATGTTACGTGTCACCTCAAAATAAACTCAGTCATGCTATATATGTCTTAAACTTTTTGAATTGTGATGCAGAGGGTTGTACAGCAGCTGAAAGGAATCAGGCCTCCAGCACAATAGCCTCCTCTGGGTTAGCCCGGTGGAAAGACTTACAAACTGGACGATGGTTCGGATCAGATCCAGTAATGATGTGGGGAAGAGGTTGTGTTTGTGTCTATCCAGAAGGAGCAGTGCAGCCAATTTGGGTGCCAGAACGGTACATGCGACACCACCATGGACTCAGAGAAGCTCCTTGTCCCTCTGTTCAAGGGACTGAGAGTTGCCCCGATGACAGCAAAGAGGAAGAAAAAGAAAACAAAGGCTACACTAGGGGCTGAGGTGCCAACATGGGGTCAGTTGAAGAAGCTAAAACTGAAGCCCAGCAAATAGCAGAAAAACAAGGAGTGGAAGCTACTCCTTCAGCCATGTTTATGGCTATGTTAACATTGGTTAGCTGCCAGTCTTCTATAAAATCTTGTGCAGCCAAAACCGAGGACTAAGTTTGGTTTTGCTATATTTATTGGTTTAAAAAATAAGTTGTAGAAATGATGAGATCAACAGAAAAGTAAGCAGTTGAAAATAAGCCATAGAAATAGAGAGTAGGAAATAAGTTGTAGGAATATAGAAGCCAGCGGAGGGTTGCAACCCAGGAAGGTTTAGGCAGGGGCAGCCAAGCCGACCTATAAGTGGGGCCTTGACTTACAAGTTTAATTCTTTCGGAGACCATGCTCGTTAAGGAGCTCGTTAACTCAAATTACTCTGTCAACTCAAAGCAAAAAAACCTGTGAGAGACATCTGGTATCTCAAAAAACTCCTTAGTCAGGAAACTGGTAAGTCAAGGCCCCACTGTAGCTCATAGTTAGAGGTAGAGAAATAAGTAAAAAAAAGTGGTAGAAATAAAGTAACAATAGAAAGAAAGTAGAAATAGAGAAATAAGTGGTAGAAAATAAGCGGTAAGAAAATAATTAGGAAATACAAAATAAAGTGGCAATCTCCTAGGTTTTGTTTAAGCTACTGTAAAGCAGAAGATGGCTGTGGTTGATGCTGTTTAAGGAAGTAATTTTGTTTTAGACTTAGATTGCAAGCTCTTGCAGCAGCTGCATTGTTTCTAGGCTTTGGTTATCTTTGCATGTGTGAACTGATAGCTCCCTGGGACTTTGAGTCTGTGTGAGACGCCAGACTCAGAGTGGGAAGTCTCCAGCTCTGCAGGACTGAGGGTTGCTCCTTTCCATGCAGCTGCGGATAAAAAAGAGGCTGAGAAGGGACCAGACTTCCACCTGCGTGGACAGGGATGATTTCACTGGGACTGGTGCAGACTCAGTGTCGAGGTCAACCGTCCAAACAGCCTGACCAGGGGACTGGTTTTGCATCAAGGACATCTTTGCATCAGCGTCATCTTACTACGCTAGTGACAGAGATATCAGCATGGAGTCAGCTGAACAAGATGGCAACTGAGGCCAAGCAGATGTTAGAAAAGCAAGTGGAAGCTATGCTAGCATTGTTGAACTGTCAGTTTTCCGTAAAATCTTGTGGAGCTAAATCTAAGGACTTTGAGTAAGATATCCTGAAAACGTTAACATGTTTGTAGTTTGATTTTCATTGGGATTGCTTTGTTAGTAGCCAGAATTTTGTTCTCTTGTTAACATTGCTGTTTATGGTTTTGTTAACAGCCAGGGGTTTGTTTTGATGTTTTGATGATGCTGAATAATTTGTTTAGAGTTTTTTGGATAGTGTAAATGGGCGTGTTTAAAAACAAAAGTAAAGGGGGATATGTGGAGTGCGGCTACAGTGTTTTGGCCATGTTCAAGCCTCAGACTAATGAAAGGACAGGGTCCTCTCATTGCCACGTGCAAGTCCCAGCTGGAGGGCAGGGCCCTCCCAGCACAATCATAGCCAACAGCTGTGGTTGTCAGATTGAACCTATAGTGCGAACACGTGGCTCCATGTGCCTTGTGCTAGAGTTCATGTGCATATAGTTGAGTATGGTTGAAACTCAGGAGAATGCTGTAAACAGCTTGATCACAACCCTACTTTACCTCATGGCATCTGCTATAAAATAAAGACCGGGCTTGTGGGCATGGTCGTTGTCTCCTCACCAGGGAGGCAGCGTCCCACCGAGACCCAGCTATCATTCTCTTATCTGTCTTTTCTCAATTCTTGCACCACCACCCCCCACTCGGGATCACCCTTGGCCGTGCTGGTATAGCACAGGAGATAACAAAGGAAGGTGCTATCAACACTGAAAGTGAGATACCAAAGCAAATGAGGCCATGCTACCCCTCTGCTTAAAATCTCTCACCAGCAGCCATCACCAACAGGATACAGCTGCTTCCCGCAGGCATGCCACCCCGTCTGTATGGATCACCTTAGCTTCATCTCTGCCTGCCTGTCACACAGCCACTATATATGACAGGCATCTTTCCATGCCTTCCCTGCCTGCCTGCACCCACTGCTCTCTCCTGCTTCCATCCCACCTAAGTTATAGCCCCCCCCCCCAAGACTTACCTTGGCCACACCTTAATTAAACTTTTCTTGTCCTATTCGTCCAGTGTGACTATTAAACACTTTGTAGTTTCAAAGTACTCATTACCCTAAGTAGAAATTATTTGCAAATTTGTCTCACCAAAGGCAAGACAAGCGGCTTGATCCCCTTCTGCATGCTGAGTGCTCACCCTGCACAGGGACACAGCAGACTCCACAAGTTTGGGTGAAAGCTAGAGTACCTATGTTAACACAGTGCATGGATTCCTAAGCAGGTTAGCAGTCCTGCCCCCAGCACTGAAAGAGGCCCTTGGGATGCTGCATTTGTAAGTCTGGGAGAAGGAAGATCTTTGGAAGAATCCAACGCTGACCTGGGCCACCTTTAGTTGGATGGAAAGCACCAACTGGGAAGATGGGAGAAGGCCTTAACGTTCACCAATTTCAGAAGTTTGCCTGGTCTGCCACATCATCAGTAATTTTTTTAAGTTGGTTGTAATATCACATTGCATTTATAGGTATGCCTCACACCAGCCAGCACCTTCCAGCATCCTGCCAGTCCTCACTGCCGACCCCTTGGGGGGGCTCAGGCCCTACAACTGCACTCACCATTGATCCCGGTGTTTATTAGAAACGTAAAGCATCACCTCATTGAATCCTCTCAACAACCTGGGAGTTATTTGTTACCTATTTACTCGTGAGCAAACTGGTGCCCAGAGCAGGTGAAGCATCTTGTTGGGGTCACCAGGCTCCACACCACTCAGCGCAGTTGTCCCTGCTGGGTGGCTGACCCCAAATGAGTGGAGTGCTCCCCGCTCTCCTGCTCCAAGTCCCTTAACGCACAGTGGTCACAACATAACAGCGCTGCACTCTGCGCAGAAAAAAAAAAGCTTTTTCGGGGTTCATGTGCCCTGGAGAAGGCCGGGCAGGAGGACCCTGAGGGCTCAGAAGGAGCAGCAAACTGATAAGAGGCTGGAAAAGGTGGGCAAATGGCAGGAAGGGAGCTGGGGCCCTTGGGAGGCGAGGGCGGAGGGAGCAGGATCTGCTCCATTGGCCGGTGTTCCTGGGAGCCCCAGCACCTCCCGCCACCCCTGCCAGTGCCAGCACCCGTGGGAGGGGCCAGCACTCTGCCCTGTGCTGTCAGTTGTAGGGCTACACCTGGAAGCCCCTCTGGCCTGGCGAGCCAGGAAGAGCCGCCAGCGCCCGGCAGGGAAGAGGAGGTTCCTGCTCCCCAGTTGGCAGAAGGTAACCGGGGTTGAGGGTTACACACCTGACTTCGGCCGCGGGTTAGAGGATTCTGAAGGCGGCGGGACGCACTCCCTGTCCGGCTGCCACTCGGAGCCCTCCCGGGTGCTAGTCTGAACTTTTTTGCCCACTCACTGTGTTACCTTGGGCAACTTTCGCTCCTTCTCGGGGTCTGTTTCTTTCTCGGTTCAATGAAGGCGTTGGGGTTGAATGGTGCTTTTTAGTCTTATGAATTCTAACACGTGAACTGCATTTTGGCAGCCGGCAAGCTTCCTTGGTCAATTCCCCACCTACTTAAGGGCCAGCTCCGCTGCCCAGGGGCCGGAGGCTAAAGGGAAGCCAAGGTGCCTGGGTCGGCGGGGGCTCCACTGGGCGCTGGGGTTTCCTGGGGATTTTGCGGCCTGAGCCCGGGTTGGTGCTGGCTGCTGGCGGGACCTGGCTACAGAGGGACGGCCCCAGATTGCTCAGGTGACTTAGGCAGCGCGCTAGGACCACTGGCCACACTGGTGGGGTGTTGGGAAGGGGATTTGCGGCTGATAATTTGTACTTGGAAAATAAGCAGATTTGTTTTTGGAATTCTCTTCCTACACGCAGACCTGTCCCACGGTGAGTTATAAATGACAGGAGTGCTAGCTGTCATTCTCTAAAGTGGAAAGCCAACTGCTCCAGCACTAAGTCATGGGCTCCTCCAGCGTGTAGGAAGTGGGCCTCTCTCTGCACCCACCCTGCCAACCCCCTCTTTCCTTTTCTCCCTCTTCCCTTCATAAATCCCCTGGTTAGTCAAAAGTCCTCATTTTCATTGAATGTTGGGTGGTGACCAGTGGCCTCCCTCCAGGCCTTTGGGCTCTGGGTGAGGATGGAAGCCCAGATAAGAACAGCTGTGAGTCATATTGTCAGCCTTCTGATCCCCTCAGCCTGGCAGGGACGTGCAGAGGAAGCCCAGTGGGGTTCAGACAGACAGACAAACACAGAAAGATTGGATGGATTCAAACCGCTGTCCAGCTTCCTGTCCCTGTCTTGGCAGCCTCCCTAACTAGGGAATAGTGGCCCCAGCTGTCAGTTGGATGGTGCAGCCAGAGGAAGGTGGCTGAAAGGAACTAGGGACTTTGCTGGAAGTTCTTCAGCCTTCCCTTTCCTATCTCCCCTCCCCCTCCCCCACACTCCCCTCATTCCCTCACCCCTGTAGTTTTTCTGCTCTACTGTGACTTCCATGTGAATTCAGATTCCAGGACCCTTCAAGAGGGGTGGGGAAGGGGTGAAGCAAACCAGTAGCAGTACTGACTATCTGTTATGGAGCACTTATGGGCCAGACACTTCTCTTTGCATAAAATGTGTCCTTAATTCTCTCAAAGCCTCGCGTGAGGATGGGATACTGCCCTTGACCCCATTTTACAAATGTGAAACCGAGGCTTGGAATGATCACATCCCTTAGTCACATGGGTAGTAAGTGGCATAGCTGGGACTCAAATCTGGTCTTTCTGAATCTAACACCTGTGTTCTTTCCACTGTTTTCATGCTCCTTGAGGAAGGGCAAGCTGGAATAGTACCAGCAAAACTGACGATTGAGTTCTCAGTATGTGCCAGTGAAAGAACAAAGCAGAACTGACTATCCCCATACTTGTAGAGCTGGATCTTCAGCCTGACACCTCCCCCCCCCCCACCAGGGAGTGACCACAGGAATGCCAGAAATGTCCTAACTCCCCCAACCACTGCCTGGGTGGACCAATGAAGCTAAGGAATGCAGCCAAGGTCCTAACAAGGCTATACCATAAATTGTTCCCTATTCATTGCTGTTGACCAATCAGGACGTAGTGAGGGATGGCTCAAACCTTAGAATGTGTTGGTCACTTCCTGACCACTGTGCTGTAAGACCCTGCTGAAAGACCCTGACCAAAGTGACCAGTCTCTGCAACCCACGTCACTTACCTAAGCCCACCCAAATGACTAACCCTATATAACCTTTGTTCTCCTGGGAATCGGGGCTCTCTCGGCCGCTTGCCGCTGCATCCGCAAATGTGGCTGACGGGGTGGGGCGGCAAACTAGTTTGAATAAAGACTCTCTGCTTTTGCATCGTAGGAGGCTCCCTGGTGGTTGATTCTTGGGGACCCCGAACTCTGGGCATAACACCAGACACCGTTGGAAGCATTTAGAGGTGTTAGCTCAAAGTCAGGTGCAAGGGTTTCAGAGATTCTGGTGTGGATCCGGGACTGCCTTAGCCTCTCCCAGACAGCACCCCTGTTCCACAGCCCCTGCCTGATCGGGCCCAGCTGCTCTGAGTGGGTGCCGCAGGGGCCTGGCTGCTGTATCCTAGAGGTGGTTTGAGGTCTAATGAAAGATGGATTGTCCACATCTGATCCGTTAGCCCTGCTCATTGGCTTGTGAATGATCACACTGTCCCCTAAGAGGCCTTTCTCAGACTTCACTCAGTAAATACCTATGGAATGGCTGAATTAGCACCTTGTGCAGAGCAATATGCTGTCCTGCAGAAATGTGAGGCAGCCCAGAGGTAGCCCTCAGA
The DNA here is from genome assembly GCF_028538775.1 of Myotis yumanensis. Taxonomy (NCBI): domain Eukaryota; kingdom Metazoa; phylum Chordata; class Mammalia; order Chiroptera; family Vespertilionidae; genus Myotis; species Myotis yumanensis. The sequence continues at coordinate 141,780 of NW_027223786.1, forward strand.
GCCCAGGGCGCCAGGCCAGACACTTCTCTCTCCACCGGCCCCCTGCCCCCCTCCCTTCCCCTGCCCCACCAGCAAGGAAAGCAGAGCCAAGGATGCTCCTGTGGCTTTTGGGTTTCCCTGGCAACATGTTTGCTGCCACCTGTTTTGTAAAGAATTTTAGAAGATAGAGTAGATGAAGAAAAATTTGACTTAAAAAAAAGCTAACATAAAAGTGCTATTATTAATGAGGTTGTTGCTCTTTCAAAGCAGCGAGGGGGCTCCTGGGTGGGGATCAGATGGTGCTCTTTGCCTTAGGGCTTCCCAAAGTTTTGAATAGAAGAGTCTCTGAGAGCAAGGAAGACTGACAATTGCCCCAGGCAGTGGGGATGAGGGTGAGGGTAAGGGTATCAGATTGATACCAATGAGCTTGAAAATGATTTAAGGATTTATGCAATTTTTCATTTGATTTTATATGTTGAATCTGATATATATATATAGGTATAGGTATAGATATAGGTATAGATATAGATATAGATATAGATATAGATATAGATATAGATATATAGATATATAGATGATATATAGATATATAGATATATATTCTTCCTCGAAAATATTTGTACAACATTGATGTCCTGGCATATTGTTTTAAATCCTTGGGGGCTGAGAGTAGTCAGGTAGAGAAGCAAAGCAAAGTTTCCAGTCTGAGGCTTAGAGTATTGTTTGCATTTTCTATTTACTTGGTTCACAGTGATAGAGCTCTCAATCCCCTGTAGAGGTAACCCCTTCCCCCACTTTTTCAGAATGAAGAAAATGTTTTAAAAATCAAATAATCATAATTGTTTGTTTTTTTCTCTCTCTCCACCTGCCAACTTTATTGAGATATATATTAGTAATGGACATGCAACTGTTGTGTAAGTCTAATGTGTGCACATGATGTGTCGATACATGTATAGCTACTTTTTTTCTTGTTGTAGTGAGAGCACTTAAGATACACTGTCTTAGCAACTTTCAGGTATACAATTTAATATTGTTAACTGTGGCCACCATGCTGTACGTTAAAACCTCAGACCTTACTCATCTTGTAACTGGAAGTTTGTACCTCTTGACCAGCATTGCCCCCATTTCCTCCAGGCCCAATCTCTGGCAACCACCATTCTGCTCCATGTTTTCATGAATTCAGATCTTTATAAATTCTACATGTAAGTGAGACCATTGTTGTTTGTTTTCTCATTTCCAATGCTATATATATTCATTGTACAAAAGATAAGATACTTTACCATTCATAAAATGCTAATAATCATTACACCTAGACTCATGATATAGCCTTTCGAGTCTTTTTCTCTGCACCAGTGAGTGAGTAAATATTTTTTGAAATGAACAAATGAATGTCTTACTTTTGATTGAATTATTGTCAAAGCTAAGAACTACCTCAGATTGCTTTCGAAAGGATGCAGAGCATTATGAAGAATTGAAAGCATCATAAAGGTTAATCTCATTTCTGCACCCCCAAAGTTCACCCCCACCCCCATAACCCACCTGTGTCATTTAGTGTCCAGCAGAGAGAAGTTCCTGCTGTGGGGCTGCTGCCTGAGTCAAAGGGTCAAGCTGTTATCCTTTTTAAGGGACTCACATGTCTGAAATGTCTCAAATGTAACAGAAAAGGTTGCTCTTTGGTGTTGATGTGCAAAATTTGAGCAGAAAATTCTAAAGCCAAGTTGCACAGTAAGAAAGAAGAAAGCCTTAGACAAGGTCATTGTTTTGGCATTGCATTTTATTACCTGTTTGACTTTAGGCAGACAGGTAGCTTCCCTGAACCAAGCTCCTCTTCTGTAAGTTGGGGATAATGACCCCTACTCTACTGTCTCCTACCAGAGTCACTATGAGGACCAAGTGTCAAGTGTATGGTTATTTGCATTGCATGCAAGTGTGTATGCTATTTTTTTTTAAAAAAAATGTTTAGAAGTAGAAAGAGCAAAAGCATTGCCACTCTTTATAAAATTCTGGGATCTAATTCTTGGGTTTAACATTGGTAGGAATTAATTGTGATGCAACTACTCTCTCAGAACCCTACTCCAAGTTTTTTTCAAAAACAAAAGAATCCCTTGATGGCTAGTAGCTCATTGATCTTCAGTAGAAAAGACAGAAAATAATCCCATTTCACAGAATAATAGCAGGCTTGCCCATTTTCACAGGGGTCTCAGAGCTCCAGAGGTCTGTGTGTGTTACTTTAAGCACAGCAGAGACATGCAAGGAGGAAGCAAGGGGAGAAGCCAGATAGGCGGTGTCCCTGTGGGGGCACCCCAGGGTGTGCTGCAGGGTTGCCTACAGGTGCACACCTGGCTCCTGGCGGCTCTGGGGGGAGGAATGGGCCTTGCATGGGAGGCAGGTGACTCGGCTTCTATCCTACCTCAGAGACAAGCTGTGCAATCTGGGTTTCATCATGTCCTCTCCTCTCCCTGAGCCTTCGTTTCTCTATCTATAAAGGGAGGGAGTTAGCCTAGATGAGTTCCTTCCAGTCTTAAACATCTAGGATTCTGGGTTATTTCCCATTCATGCCTTCCCAAATAGAAGTTTGGTAGAGAATTACCACATCCAGATGAATCAGGTGGTATGTCTTATAGAGAAGTCTATGCCAAGATGTTCCGGGACATCCTGCACACCGACAGCATCTGGAGACAGCGCTGTCACCAGGACTTGGGCATTCCTGGAAACTTGCAGAAACCAGAGAAAATCGGTGGTATGTCTTATAGAGAAGTCTACGCCAAGATGTTCCCATACAGAAACCTTTTGGGTTTGTGACAGCTAGATTATGGCTATGGAAGACTGCTGAATGTAGTGGCGGATGATGGCTTATGCATTACCGGTTGGATGTACGGGCCTCGCCTTAACACACATGTGGACGGCCCAATGCAATTCGAGCCTTCGTTTCGAATTCACCTGACGCAGAGGAAATCAGCCACGGTGGACTACATGGACGACTTGTACAGCTTTTCCCACAGCCGCCACATGCAGATTCAGAAGGACAGGTTCAGCATCCGGTGGATCCAGAGAGACCTCCGACGGGATTCACCAATGCGGCTTAGGGGAGGACGGGAACTGGGGAGTCTTCATCCTGTTCGCTGAGAATCACTTCCGGTTCATCTGGCTGGAGATGAAATACTTCATCCTGTTAGGCAGAGTACAGAACACCTTCCAGCATGTGGAGGCACCATACCCGCAGGCCTTCCTGGAGATGCTCTGAAACATTCAGCCCGGACACCCCAGGAGGAGCAGCTTGCAAGCACTTTGAATACTGGACCTTCTGACCTCATGACCGACCTATGTTCGATTTTTTTTTTAAACCTCACCTAAGGAAATATTCCCCTTGATGTTTAGAGAGAGTGGGGGAGAGGGGGGGAAAGAGACATAATCCATGTGAGAGAAACACATCAGTAGTTTGCCCCCTGCCCAAGCCCAAACCAGGGCCAGGCTGGGTAGAGGCCAGAAATTGAGGTAGAAATAAACCTTAGACCAGGGGTCTCAACTGTCCTAATGCTGCAACCCTTTAATACAGCTCCTCATGTTGCGCGAAGCCCCAATTTCCTTGTTACAAATTGAACATGAACATGATTTGGGATAGATAGATAGATAGATAGATAGACAGATAGGTAGATAGGTAGATAGAAATATAAAGATACTGGGATAGCCCTGAACTGCCTGGTGGTGGCCATGCTGCCAAGGCCCCAGCACAGAGTGGTGGTACAGATGTCTATGGACCTGTCCCTGTTCATCAGTCCATGTTGTTCTCTATATTCCACAAATGAGTGAGATCACATGGTATTCATTTTTCTCTGACTGGCTGATTTCACTTTGCATAATGCTCTCTAGTTCTACCCATGCTGTTGTAAAATGGCAAGAATTCCTTCTTCTTCTTCTTTTTATTTTTCACCGCAAGGTAGTATTCCATTGAGTACAAGATAAGAAAGCTCTGCTTCTGCTCATAGATAAGCATAACCAGTGAGGCTTAGGAGGAATTCTTCTAGAAGACATAGAGGAAGTACTGCCCAATTCCCAGAAAGCTGTCAAGGCTTTAGGGGACCAGATATTCTTTGTAAATCGTCCAGAAAAGAAGAAAATTCTTTTCTTCAATGATAAAAGCTGTCAATTTTCTGTGGACGAAGGGTTTCAGAAACTGTGGAGGAGTGTCACTGTGGATTCAATGGGTGAGGGGAAAATTGGAGATGGCAGCGAGATATTCAGAAGAATATCTGAAGCGACAGGGTATTTCTTCCATGCAGGAATCCAGACCAAAGAAAGTGGCCCCTATCCAGAGAAGGAAAAAGCCTGCCCATTACACAAAAAGCGATGATTTAAGACTCATAGCGAACACATGGCTGGAGTGCTGAAGGATGACTCTGACATTGCTCCTAGTAAATAGTGAACAGTTTTGTAGTGTGAAGAGGTCACAACACACCAACAGAGGAGGCAAACCAGCTTGAGGAACTGGATTCAGGTCAGCTTCCTCCCCCCACATTCTTGGATTTGGGGGCCTGGAGTGACACCTTCCACGTCATGCCAGATGAAAAAAAAAAAAAACACTCCTTAAAAAAATAAAAATAAAAAAAACCTCCATGAAAAACTCTTGATCAGGCCTTTCAACTTTCTCAGGCTTCGGCAAGCCCAGATGGCCAGGCCCGGACTTGGTCTGTGGGCGGGGCCTGACCATCCATCCATCCAGAGAGTGAGCAGGGTCGGGGTGAGGGGTGGGGAGGGCCCACAAGATTGCCTGAGCCAGATATAGTCTTTGGCTGTGGATTACAGAGATTGGGTTGACTGGGGCCTTGGCCTGCGCCAAAGATCCCGTCCAGCCCTCTGCTGATCGAGAAGCGTCAATGCAAGCCCCCCTCCTGCAACCTCCTGTGGGGAAAGCACAGACAGGTGACTAGACTTCCCCATTTCTGGCTAGACCCGAGGTGGGAAGGACATGCAAGGGGCGTTGTCATTGAGAAGGCAGGGGCTGAAGGGTGTTCATGGATGGCGAAGGAGCATTCAAAGCAAGGAGTGTCCGTACGTGACTGCGGATATACACGCACAGACGCACATACTTGCGCGCACACACAAACTCCCACACCCACACCCACACACCTATCCCTCCCGCCTCTAACCCTCCCGCCCCCTGCGTCCCCCTGCCACACACACACACACACACACACACGGGAGCACAAGATATCTGCCGAGTGAGGCACGCCTAGGAGATTTTCCGTGGCTTTGTTTCCAATGGCCAGTCCTGGGCCCACCTGAGCCTGTCTAAGTATGTATTGTCCCCACTTCCACCGAGAAAAAACGGCGATGCTGTCCCACAAGGCATGGAAACGGAGCCCTGCAGGCCTCCTTGGGCACCTGCCCTGTCTCCCAAGTCCTCCCCCAAGCCCCGTGAATCTCTTGGGCGGGCCAGTGGCGCCCTCTCCTGGTTCTGGAGCGCCAATGCAAGCCTCCTCCCCTCAACTTGAGGCCCAACCAGTGACTTTGGTCCTGGGGGCGGCTGATTGGTCAAGCAGGCAGCTGATTTGGCTCCTCCCACCAGCTCTGGGGCTATAAAAGAACGTAGGGCCTTCTTTGTAGAGCTTCTCAGCCCTAGGCTTGTCATGGTCATGATCGTCGTCCTCGTTCTCCAAGGAAGCTTTCAGGAGAGAGGTCTCGCCAAGATCCGGTCCCGGGACATAGAAGCCGCTAGAGCACCTGGCTAGAGCCTGGCTGGGCTGCTGATCCACTGAACACTGTCTCGGTGTCATTTCTTCTTCACCGACTCGTCCACACCCTTGGTAACTCCTGGGCCTGGACCCCAACATCTGGGACAGCCCCGGCACCACGCGGGAAGTGAAGGACCGGCGTCCCTCCGCACGGGCTCGATCCGAGGCTGATTCGGGGCCCGCTGCTGGGGTCCAATCCCAGCGGGTCCAGGGGTCCCCAAAGGTGTGGACGGAGTCGGCGAAGAAGGAATGACACGAAGACGGCCTTCAGTTGATCAGCAGCCTAGTCAGGACCTCTAGCCAAAGTTCTGGTCGGAGTTCTGGTTAGGAACTGATCAGGATCTGATGTTTATTGTCTTGTTACATCCGTATTTATACCAGCCGATTTTAATCCTGTCAATTTCTATTACAAAGGTTAGGGCGTTTCTTATCTCCATTCCAGGGAGTAAAGATTATGTAGCTTAACTACCCGCCTGGCACTTAATTAAGGGGTTGTATCCCCTCCCTAACCTCAGGGAAAGATCCCCACCTGGGGAAACAACCTTTCTCGGAGAGGTGACCTTGGTTAAAACACATGGCGCTTAAAGGGAGCAAACATATTAAGAACAGTATGCTATATATGCCAGGTCCATTGAAACATATGCTGTGCAGATGTTTCTTTCCTGCAGCAACTGTGTCAAGCAGCGAGGATGGACCGGCTTCCGGCAAATTCCCCCTTTTTTATTTTTTAAATGATAGCGCATGCAAATCAGCGGCCACCTCTCAGATTGGGCTGTTTAAGACTCAGAAGAAGACTGGCAAGCAATGACAACAAGCATAGCTATAAACATAGTGGATGGAGCGCACAAGGAGCCCCGTTCCTTAGGAGGTTGCCGGCCTCTTCAGTCAAGAGATTTCAGCTGTCCTCAAGTTGTTGGTTTGATTGTCTTTGTTGGTCTGGCTAGCGGGTGGCATCACTGGCGACGGGCTTCCCGACGTGTCAGCGAGTTGAAGGGCTGCATCAAAGGGTCCATCAGGGCCGTGCTTGATGGTGGCGTCGGTGTCCGGGGAGGAGTCAGCTGTGCCCTCTGGATCGGACGATATGGATGATACCGGGGAGGAGGAGGATGAGGAGGAGATGGAGGGTCGTGTGACATAAGGTCGGATTAGACGGTCTGGAATCCACACAGGTGAGTCTGCATCCTGTGGAAATATACAAGCATCTCCTCTCCCCTAGGTTAAAAGTACATCAGGTCCCTTCCAGGCTTCTGTAAGTAAGTCTTTCCATTTGACAAAATAAGTGAGTTTCTGCTAAATGAAAGTTTCTTTTGCTGATTTACTCAGAGTCCTTGGACTTGGCTGAGAGAGTAGCTTCCACTTCTTGCTTTTCTACCATCTGTAGGGCCTCAGTTGTTAACTTCTTCAGCTGACCCTATGTTGGCACCTCAGTCCCTTGCATAGCCGTCCTTTTCTTCCTTTTTTCCGCTTTTCTGTCATCGGGGCAACTCTAAGTCTTTGGAACGATGAGACAAGGAGCTTCTCTGGGTCCATTGTGGTGACGCACATAATGCATTTACTCAATCCAAAGTAGGCATTAAAAAGAAAAATCCCAAATGCTCTCTTGTATCCATTTTAAGAGTAGGATTGGCACTTTTCGCTATTACCTGAGTCCTGATCTATCACCCCAGGGAGAGCTTTCCAATCCTGCACTTTCCCGGGGTGGAAAGGCTGCAGTGGGGTTAAGGATAAGGCTCCTTGGGCCTACCTTCTCCCATGCCTCTACATTTACCTTTCTGGCACCTTTCCTTCCTCAGAAAAGCATGGACATACTTCTTGTATAAAACATTCCGTCTGACTGGGAGTAACCTTAACTCCTCTGCTAGCAAGCATATGTGTTAAAAGATCAATACAGAGTCTTTTTTTCTTTGGACTCAGTATGGCACATCTTCTCAATCTAAGTTCTGTACTATCCACCTTCTTACCCTACTTATCCTCTATAGGGGGGTCTGTAGCACCCTGGTGGAGTCCTATCCGTCCCGAGTGTGGGGGTTCTCAATGGGGGGAGGGGCTTACCTAGGGGAATCCTGTTCCAGGGGTTCCCAAAGGTGAGGACGGAGTCGGCGAAGAAGGAATGACATGGAGACAGCTTTCAGTTGATCAGCAGCCTAGTCAGGACCTATAGCCAGGATTTCCAGCCAAAGTTCTGGTCGGAGCTCTGGTTAGGAACTGATGAGGTTCTGATGCACCGTAAGCTGGTTGCTGGGGTCCAATCCCAGCGGGTCCAGGGGTCCCCAAAGGTGTGGACAGAGTTGGCGAAGAAGGAATGACACGAAGACAGCCTTCAGTTGATCAGCAGCCTAGTCAGGACCTCTAGCCAGGATCTCCAGCCAAAGTTCTGGTCGGAGTTCTGGTTAGGAACTGATCAGGATCTGATGTTTATTGTCTTGTTACATCCGTATTTATACCAGCCGATTTTAATCCTGTCAATTTCTATTACAAAGGTTAGGGCGTTTCTTATCTCCATTCCAGGGAGTAAAGATTATGTAGCTTAACTACCCGCCTGGCACTTAATTAAGGGGTTGTATCCCCTCCCTAACCTCAGGGAAAGATCCCCACCTGGGGAAACAACCTTTCTCGGAGAGGTGACCTTGGTTAAAACACATGGCGCTTAAAGGGAGCAAACATATTAAGAACAGTATGCTATATATGCCAGGTCCATTGAAACATATGCTGTGCAGATGTTTCTTTCCTGCAGCAACTGTGTCAAGCAGCGAGGATGGACCGGCTTCCGGCAGCCCGCCATGGCCGACAAAATCCACATGTCACTGGACGATATCATTAGGCTGGACCTGAGCCAGCGCGACGGCCAAGGCGGGGGCCGGGGCCGCTGCGGGGGCGGGGACGGGGGCAGGGACCGAGGCTGAGACCGAGGCCAGGCCGGCTCCCAGGGAGGCCACGGCCATGGCCACAGCCACAGCCGTGGCTGGGGAAGGTACCAAGGCCGGGACCCAGGCAGGGCCAGCTCCCAGGGAGGCCTCGGTGGCGGAGCGCAGGCCGCCGCCCCTGAGAGCTGGGGCGGCGGGTCGTTCCGGAACAGGGCGGCCCTCGGCCTAGGCAGGAACCGCCCGGCACCCTACAGAAGGCCGAGACAGCTTCCCCACGAGTGGCAACACGACCGCTTCCGCAGGGCCTTCAGCACGGATACCGGCCTGACCATCTGGGGGAAGCTGCTGTTGTCCAACCTGGACTTCGGAGTGTCCAACGCGGACATCCAGCAGCTGTTTGCGGAGTTCAGGCCTCTGAAGCAGGCCGTTGCCCATTATGACCTCTCTGGCCGCAGCCTGGGAACAGCCCACGTGCACTTTGAGCGCAAGGCAGATGCCCTGGAAGCCAGGAAACAGTACAACGGCATCCCTTTGAATGGCCGTCCCCTCCACATCCAGATCCTCACCTCGCAGATGGACACGCAGTCCAGGCCGGGTACCGAGTGTCAACAGAGGCTGGGTGACTACAAACCGAGGATCTGGAGGCTTCGGCGGCGGCGGCGGCACTCAGGACCTCGCCCACGGAGGCAAGCGGCGTCCAGGCAGGCGCACGGGCCGTGATTCAAAGCGAAACATCTCGGCGGAGGAGTTGGACTCCCAGCTGGACGCTTACAACTCGATGATGGTCCCAAGCAATTGGATGCCAAACAGGACGCTTACAGCCCGATGAGGGGCACCCAGCAGTTGGACGCCCAAAAGGGCGCTTACAACTGGATGAGGGATACCAAAAGGATGGACGCCCACCTGGGCGCTTACCATGCCATGAGGGACACCAAAAAGTTGGACTCCCAGAAGGAGGCTTACAGCTCCATGAGGGACACCGAGGAGTTGGACTCCCAGCTGGATGCTGACAGCGCGATGATGGACACCAGCTAAAGCACCAGCAAGTCAGTGTGCTCGAGGAAGGCCAGGGACCTGGGACCAATGATGGAGTTGTTTCTTCTGTTTGGAAATAGGATTTAAAACTCCTAGAAAGAATTTTCGTTAACTTTTATTTTATTCAATAACTCTGAAAAAGACCTGTTTTGTACCGAGTCATTTTCGGGATTCATTTTACCGGTTGCTGTTTTCACCTTGGCCATAATCACCCGAAAAGGTGTGGGAAAAACAAACATACAAACAAATAAGCAAACAAACAAAATAACTCGTTCCCTCCGATAAAACAACAACAAAATACCCTCCTCAGAAAAATAGGTTGATCCCGCCTTTCCAATTTCTGAGGCTTTGGCAAGCCCAGGTGGCCAGGCCTGGACTTGGTCTCTGAGCAGGGGCCGGACCATCCATCCACAGATTGAGCGGGGTGGGGGGAGGGTTGGGGGTGGGCGTGGGCGGGGTGTCGATCAGATGGACAGGCCAGGACATAATATTTGGCTGTGGATTACAGAATTTGGGTGGACTGGAGCAGGGGCCGAAGAGCCCGCCCCACCCTCTGCTGGTCCAGAAGTATCAATGCAAGCCCCCTTCTTGCAACCTCCTGTGGGGAAAGCACAGACAGTGACTGGACTTCCCCATTTCTGGCTAGACCCGAGGTGGGAAGGACATGCAGGTGGCGTTATCATTGAGAAGGCAGGGCCTGAAGGGTGTTCATGGATGGGGGCGGACCGTCCAAAGCAAGGAGTGTCCGTGCGTGACTGCGGATGTACATGCACAGATGCACACGCTCGCTCGCGCACACACAAACTCCTATACCCACACCCACACACCTATCCCTCCCTCCTCCAAACCCCTCCCGCCCCCCGCGTCCCCCTGCCACACACACACACACACACACACACACACACACACACACACTGGGAGCACAAGGTACCGCTAACAAGATATCTGCCGAGTGAGGCACGCCTAGGAGATTTTCCGTGGCTTTGTTTCCTTTTGGCGCAGCCTGGGCCCACCAGAGCCTGTCTATGTATGTATTGTCCCTTCTTCCACGGAGAAACAACAGCTATGCCGTCCTGCAAGACGTGGAGACCGAGCCCTGCAGGCCTCCTTGGGCACCTGCCCTGTCTCCCAAATCCTCCCCCAAGCCCCGTGAATCGCTTGGGCGGGCCAGTGGCGCCCTCTCCTGGTTCTGGAGCGCCAATGCAAGCCTCCTCCCCTCAACTTGAGGCCCAACCAGTGACTTTGGTCCTGGGGGCGGCTGATTGGTCAAGCAGGCAGCTGATTTGGCTCCTCCCACCAGCTCTGGGGCTATAAAAGAAGGCAGGGCCTTCTTTGCAGAGCTTCTCAGCCCTAGGCTTGTCGTGGTCGTGGTCGTCGTCCTCGTTCTTCAAGGGTGCTTTCAGGAGAGAGGTCTCGCCAAGACCCGGTCCCGGGACATAGAAGCCGCTAGAGCACCTGGCTAGAGCCTGGCTGGGCTGCTGACCCACTGAACGCTGTCTCGGTGTCATTTCTTCTTCACCGACTCGTCCACACCCTTGGGAAGCCCTGGGCCTGGACCCCAACATCTGGGACAGCCCCGGCGCCGCTCGGGAATTGAAGGACCAGCCTGCCTCCGTACGGGCTCGATCCGAGGCTGATTCAGGGCCCGCCATGGCCGACAAAATCCACATGTCACTGGACGACATCATTAGGCTGGACCAGAGTGAGCGAGACGGCCAAGGTGGCGGCCGAGGCCACGGCGGGGGCAGAGGCGGGGGCAGGGACCGAGGCTGGGACCTAGGCCGCTCCCTGCCCCAGTCAACCAGACTTCTGCCAGGGGTGGCCCTGGCTTTCCTCGGTCCCACGTTCTTGCTGCTCTTGCTGCTCCCGGATCACCTGCTTGTCAATCTCCTGGACAACACGGGAGAGCTCTTTGAAGTTGCAGAAGATCTCGCCATCTGGCAGGTGGATGCGGTGCATGAGGTGGATCTCTACCTTAGAGTTCATGCACTGTCCCGTGATGTGGGTGACCGTGGCATACTTCTAGCTCTTTGGGCTCCAGTCACTTGGCAGCCGCCATTTTGTTTTTTAAATATATTTCATTGATTTTTTAACAGAGTGGAATGGAGAGGGATAGAGATTTAGAAACCTCAAAGATAGAGAAACCTCAATCAGCTGCCTCCCGCACACCTCCTACTGGGGATGTGCCCACAACCAAGGTATATGCCCTTGACCGGAATCGAACCTGGAACCCTTTAGTCTGCAGGCCGATGCTCTATCCACTGAGCCAAACCAGTTAGGGCGGCACCCGCCATTTTGAAACGGCAAATGTCAATCCCTCTCTTTTATCCTCTCCCCGCCGCCCCAAATCCGGCATGTTTACTTCCCCGTTTGGATAGCACAAAATGCAAGTCCAAAACATTGTACAAGTATACTTTTTACTACACAAAGTGGATTAATACCTTTGTGTTGTTTTTGGGGTGCGTGTGTGTGTGTGTGTGTGCGCGTGCCCGGTGGTGCCTGCACGTCTGTGTGTGTAAATCCGCAGTCACACATAGACACTTCTTGATCTGAATGGTCCTTCAGCATCCATGAGCACCCTTCAGTCCCTGCCTTGTCGCAGACAGCGTCCCCTGCTTGTCCTTCCCCCCTCTTGTCCAGCCAGATCTGGGGAAGTCCAGTCACCTGGCTCTGCCCTCCCCAGAGGAGGCTGCAGGAGGGGGCCTTGCATTGGCGCCTCTCGACCAGCAGAGGGCAGGGCGGGCTCTCCAGCCCCGCCTGGGCTGGGCCATCTGGTGGACTTCCAACCACCCGCCCCCCCCCCCCCCCCCGCCCCCGACCCCCTCCTAGCTTTACCCCCACTCCCTCTCAGGATGGATGTTCAGGCCCTGGCTCAGAGACCAAGTCCGTGATTGGCCACATGGGCTTGCAGAAGCCTCCGCCCCTTGAAAGGCTGGATCAATGTCCTTTCTGAGGAGCTTTTCCTGTGGGGTTTTTCTGTTTGTTTGTTTGTTTTTATTGGTTTATTATTATTATTATTATTATTTTGTTTTTTGGGGGGGATTTCTTCTTTTTAGGAGGGTTTTTTGTTTTGGTACACTTTTTTGTTTTTGTGGGTTTTTTTGTTTGCTTGTTTTTTCTTCTACTTTTATATATGGGATGATGTGGAAGGAGCCAGAATGTTCCATTGTTCACCCAATTTGTTGGCAAACATCTCTATTTTTGCCCTGTCACAGGTTTGTCTCGGCGAGCATCAGGGCCTTCATTTCCCTTTGGTACAGCATCATGATCTTTGTCATCTTCACCCTCACCCGTTTTTCTGTCTTCAGAAGGAGGTGGTGATTCCTTTGCTAGCTTTCGTACCATGTGTTCAAGATATTCTGGCAAACTTTTGAACTGTTGTTTGTTTGACTGGAAGAAGTGAGGGCTTCTCCGTGCTAACAGTCTCAGGGCTCTCCAACCATAATTTGGATGGTTCACCACCTTATATTCGTTTTCAATCATGCTTTCCGGGTCTGCCTGTTCAATGGCTTCTGCAAAGAATTCCTCCAAAGTTGGCATATAGCCTCTGGAGGCTGATTTACAAGCTTCCATATTATCCGGGCAGAGATCCCAAAGGCTTGTTATCGCCTCGTTTCTCTTCAGAATCTTTGTGCTGGGCCCTTTCCACAGGAAGTCCAGGAAGTCCTCTGGTGCGGTTCTCTTTCGTACTGCTCTCGTCGGCTTAGTATCTGATGTTCTTTCCTTCACAAAACTTGGGCAGCCTTCGTTTTTCCACTTGTTCCAGTTTTCTTCTGTGGATAATATATACTCTACCATTTTTGAAAACCTCTCTCCATCGGGTGGGTTTTCAGAGAGCAGTTGATAAACTGATTTTGTGATGCCTTCAATCCAGAGTGACTGCTCATCAGTTAAAACATGGTTGGAACTTTTGGATTTCACCTGTCCCTTGAGATATTGGAATAAAAGGAGATACTGCAGGAGAATCTGTCGGCGAAAGTTACTGTCACTCAGCTGTAAACCCAGCAACTTTTCACTTGTTAAAAATTTTGCAGCATATACATGCTCTCCTCCTGCCCTTAATTCTCCCATCTTTTTTCTTGAGTCCTGAGTATCATCTAACTTGTAATTCTTGAAAACAGCCAGGACTTCTTCTGAGTACCTGCGGAAAGTTTTCCATGCCATCTTCTCATAGCATTGCCCAGGGTTCCTGAAGTAATCCTGAAAGGACCAGAATTTGCGGTACAGGCTGTAATCCATTGGGATGGAGCAAGTTGTTGGAGCTTCATCATCACCCACGTCACCTTCGTCTAGGTCCATTCCTTCTTCTCCGTCTTCAGCGTGCTTCTGACCCAAGGTGCTTTCCTGCTCATTGGTATTGAAAACAGTGACATTTTCCAGATTAAACTGACCCTGCAAGTTACGACCGGATCTCTCAGGTAAAGGGAAAAGCCTGGCCAAAAAGAGTTGAATCCATGCACGGAAAAGTGTGTGCGGGGCTTTGGATAATCTCCTTAAGAGGTCATTGCACATACATAGTAAATAAGTTTTCCCAACAGACTTCCAAGTAGCAACATTTTTTTCCACAAATGAGAATATCGTGTCACACTGATCCAAAGGCAGACATTCCAAAGTGTCTGCCAACAAGACAGCAGGTGTCGCCGCGGTGCAAATCCCTTCAGTGACTCCCCCAATAGCAAGAGAAATAATAGCTAAAACATTTTCACACGACGAGTGATTGATCATTTCTTCTTGCAGGACACCTCTGAAAGCTTGGTCAAGGGTACATTTCTTTTCGTCTTCAGTTCCAGGTAACTGGCTGAAGGTATTCAACAATGGCTTGATATTTTTGTTGTTCAGGGCTTCTCTGGTAGACTTGGTAAACCGCGTCTGCGCTTCGGCTACACTGAAGCATGGCTGTGTAGGAGACATCTTTGCAGCAGCGTGTGTTGTGGGGGCCAAAGCCCAGCAGGTGCAGGGGTTCCCAAATGTGCGTACTGAGTCGGCGAAGAAGAAATGACACGGAGACAGTGTGTGTGTGTGTGTGTGTGTGTGTGTGTGTGTGTGTGTGAGGTGTCCCCTGACTCCTCTTGCCCTTGGTCCCCCTGTGCATCCATTTAGATCATTGGAGGCGATTACAGATTTCAGAAGTGAGCTCACACAGGACAGATACAAAACACACAAGGTCAGAGACACCTACCGTGGTCAGTCAGGCCATCCGGACTGGGGGTCCCTCAATGGTGTTTCGGATCCCGGCGAGCCCCCAAATATTATGCCCAGATTTCAAGACCCCCAACAAACAAACACAGATCCAGCCAATTCCGATGCAAAAGCAGAGAGTCCTTTATTATTATTATTACAGACCTTGGTCTGGCTCCCAGCTTCTTCCTATGCAATGGCAAGAAGGGGAATAGGCCTCCATGAGAAAAAACAGGGTTTTAAAAGGGGTGGAGTGAGGGGACTGTGAGCCCTGCCGATTGGGCAGGCACAAGCTGGGTCTTGTTACATAAGATGCGGTAATTTTTATGGCCCCCACATCCCTTGACTGACATTGGTTAGTTTAAAGATATCCCGGGCATTGCCAGCAGAGGCCTGGGCTTCCGGGAAGAAGGAGATCTGAGCACGTGGCTACTGCCCTAACATGGAGGATATGGTTTAAGATGGAAGGCATAGCCCTCACCCTTTCACTCCTACCTGTGCTGAAATCCATGGATGTTGGGTGGTGTGTGGAAGTTGTGGGCCGCAAAAGAGAAGAAAGAAAAGAGGAGGGCAGGCGGACGGAGAAAAAAATCTATGAGGACGGAGGGACTTGATGCACTGGGCTCCATGGGCGGAATGCGCTCCGATGACGCTTGCCACTTGAATACTGGATGTGGTATGTATGTATGTATGTATGTATGTATGTATTCAGATGATATTTTCTTGAGTTGTCCACTTGAATAACCTGAATGTTTTTGTTGTTGCTGTTTTTTGTTTAGTTCCATACAAAGATTCCTATTTATTCATATCTGATTTATTCATTTTTTATTTTATTTTAAAACCCATATGGTTTTATGAACTGGTGTCTCCCCAATAATTTCAACGAGAGAGAGAGAGAGAGAGAGAGAGAGAGAGAGGATGAGATGATCCGATCCGTGAGTACTGCCTCATTTATTTTTCAGCTCCCAGGCAGCAAAAATGTTTTTGTGCCCTAACTGGCTTGGCTCAGTTGATGGAGCGTTGGCCTGCGGATTCCAGGGGGGGTGGGGGGGGGGGATGAGCGGGGGAGGGTGTGTGTGTGTGTGTGTGTGTGAGTGTCCCAGGTTTGATTCCGGTCAAGGGCATGTACCTTGGTTTCGGGCACATCCCCAGTAGGAGGTGTGCAGGAGGCAGCTAGCAGATCAATGTTTCTCTCGTGGATATTTCTCTCTATCCCTCTCCCTTCCTCTCTGTAAAACATCAATAAAATATTTAATAAAAAGTTTTTGTTATGTCTTCCGGGAAGGGAGAGAGGGAGAGGGAGGCAGGCGCCGGGACGTCTTGGGCCTGCGGGGTGTGTGTGGGAGGGGTGGGTGGGAGGTGGTGGTGGTGGTGTGTGACTTCGAGGAAGTCTTTCACTTTTGAATGGCCTGGCCCACCCCCGTGTTTGTTCCCGCCATCCTCTGAAAAAGATTATCCTAGGCACCACCCCCCCCCACCCCCGCGTTCGGTGATGCCGTGCTGTCCTGGACGGGGTTGGGGTTGGGGGCCCGGGACCTGATCGGCCCTCCGGGCGGGCGGCGGAACGCCCTTGCTGTCCTGAGCTCCAGATCTGTTCCGCTGAGGTTTGCGCTCCTTGTCGGGAGCCACCTGGCGGCCGCTTTTATATCGTTTCTTCCTTGAGGAGCATCTAGGGTGGGGAAGCTGCTGCAATGCCCGAGGCCTACTTCCAGGGTGCCAGCGGCGCTGTCGGGATCGTCTCGGCAGTGAGGGTCCATAGGTGCCCGGCCCATTCTCCAGAGATTGGACCTGCAGCAATGCTGAAGGAGTGAGCGGCTGCCGCCGATGCGGTGGTGGACCGCTAGGACAGGTTGACCAGCACTCTCTTACCCCTCCGTGGGGACTGTCCAGGGCCGCCGCAGCCACCTTCGCCTCCTCAGGCTTAGCCGCAGAGGTTGGCTTGCGCTGCTCTGTTGGTGCCTGTCCAGTTATCTGGAGATTGGACCTGCGGCAGGGCCATTGAAGGAGTGAGTGCCTGACGCCTGTGGGATAGGGTGGCTCGGCACTCGCTCTCACCCCTCCATGGGACTGACTGTGGCGCCGCGGGGGTAGCTGGAGAGGTTGGCTTGCACCGGGAGGCCGTTCTGCCCGAGGCGCCCCCCCCCCACCTCCGGCTTCTATTGATTTTGACACAGGCACATGCCTGCGCGAGGTGCCGGCCGACCCGGCCATGTGTCCACGTCGCTCCTGTGAGTTCGTCCCTCTGTCCATCAGAGGTGCCCTCCACGAAATTTTTCAAAATCCCGTTTTGGAGGCCGGAGCATGCGCGTCATTAAGCGGTCGACCGGGCTGCACCGGGCAGGCGTGTGCCGAGTGAGCCTCGGTCACCGGGCTCTACTTTGTGGCCATTATCTGAGTCGTGGAGCTCCGTAGGTGGGGGCCGGCATGGGCGGTGCGTGGAGGATGGCGGAGGACGAGGCAGGTTGGTCCGAGTGCACACGTGGTCCCTGTCGTCAGATATGGTTCTTCATTTTTCTGTGAGCGAGCTTGGGCCAACTCTGTGTCCAGGCCTTCCGGCGACACAGTGGTTCTAGGTGCCCGCGGAATTTTTCCAAAGTCCCGATTCGGAAGCACGTTTGACAGGGCATTGCCCGCACGTGCAAAGTGGTGAGAGAGGCCGTGGACGGCCCGGCCCTCTTCTCTTGCTGCCACCTGTCCATGGCACGCTATTTACGTGCTTTGGGGGGTCAACCAGATAGCTCCGTCGCTTACTTTTGCACCCCCCCCCCCGCCCTTCTTTGGTGGTGATGGTGTCCCGTGGGGTCTCTGGTGACCGCGACTCGCTTCCGGGAGTCCAGCGTGATCTGAAGACAGAGGCCCCCATCACCGGCACCATCCATGTTTTGCCTAAAGTTGGCATTTTGTACCACTAGATGACTGTGGACACGCTGTCCTCGGGTGATTGGACAACAAGGGGTGTGCCCGGGAGCTTCTCAGCAGCGACCAGAAGCATGACTACCCCGTCCCTGCTGCACGAGCAAAAGCCATAAGCATAGGGCCTGCGAGCGCTGGCTGCTGCTGTACGTCTCAGACCCCGTCCCCGAGGACTGTGCTCTCCCCCTCCTCGTGATAAGAGAATGAAGGGCTTTACATGGCGAGGCTGAAGTGCAGTCTCGTGTTCTGGATGGTTTTCCCCGCCCCGTTTCCCTTATGCTCGCTGGGGGTCTGCCTCGCTCCCCGCCCCGTTTTTGTAGCAGATCGATTGATGTGGTGACGTCGCGCTCTTCCAGGTGGGCCTAAGCTGTGCCAGCCGAGAGACAGACATTCCTTGGCGAATGGGATCACTCTTCTTGCTCTACCCGCTGGCCCCTCTCCTCTCCTCCCTGATAGTCAGCGGTGCGTGGAAGGGAAGGGGTAAGGAACCCACCCAACCTTGTTGTCACTCTGGTGGTCTCTCTTACGCAGTGGACACCCTCCGCTCGCCTTTCCCGGCCTGCGTTGTCGCAGGCGCCCCTCCCCACGGCGGGGAGGGGCCGTCGTCCATCATCACTCCACACACGCCTCCCTGTTGGGCGTGTTGTCACTGTTTCGCCTTGGCCCTTGGTGGGTGCCCCTGGAGCTCTCCTGGATGTCCTGCAGGTGCCCGAGGCTGAGCTGGTGGTGTCCTTTCCAGCTCCCCGCGAGTGCACAGCCAGGCTGCTGCTGCGGGGGGTGCTCTGGAGGGGAGTCCCAGGGGAGTCTGGCTGGATAAGGGGAAGGCACGTCTGTCCCCCTCGCAGAAGGGAGACCGGGCCCTCGCAACGTGTGCTACGCTGGCGACTGCGATGGGGCCGAGTCAGCGGTGCCGGCCGCTGGCTGACCGTGAGAGTTAATTTTGTCCTGCCGCCTGTTCTTCTGTTACTGTAGTGTTTTTTTTCTCTCTCTTACAACATGCCAGTGTTCCTGACGCAACACAATGGGCTCTCTTTTAGTTAACTATGGACGAGGCCCCCAGTGAGGCAAGAGGACGAAGCCCAGAGGCAGCACGGGCTCACTATTGCTGCACTCTCTCACTCCACGGCCGCCCCTCTTGGGAGCGCTTGTTGTGTGTCCATCGTGTGGTTGACCCTGTCCCAGTCGTGTCTTCCCCCTTCCCCCCTGTTCCCTCGGAAGTGTCTCCACATGGCTCCGCCGGCCCGATGGGGTGTTTCTGCTGGGGTTGGGGCACAACGCATTCTCAGTGAGAAAGCCTTCTCTAGCGATCCGAGAGGGTGCCCTGGGGTACCGGACCCCCCAGCCGCCGCCCCTAATCTGGAAGTAAGTTGTGTTAGCAGCCTCTGTGTTTGGGCTCTTGGGCCCCTCTCACACAGGCTTCGAGGGGCCTAGTGGCGACGCTGCTGTGCCTTACCATGGCCTGCACCTTCACCCTTCGAGTCTGGGGAGGGTCCTGCCGGGCGGGGCTGGCATCTGCCGCAGAAGTGCTGCATTACGTGAGCGTGCATGCGGGCGTTGCTGCATGCACATCCCCTGCACCGGGGCAGATTGTCTCCAGTTGAGTGTCAAAGGGGTTGGGGGACCGCGGAGGCCTTTCCCATCCCCAGCGTTCCTGCTCGCACGCCTTGATTCGAGTCCCTGTCTGGGTCGGACCAGGCTGATAAACGTATTGGCGGCTAGAGAGAAGCCGCAGTGGTTGCCCTGTGGTTGCTGAGGGTCGCTTGTATGGCCTTTCCTCGTTGGGGTGGGCCTTGGCTGTGGCGGGAGGAGGCTTGGAAGTTGTGCACTTGGGAGGATCGTCCCGGGCGACGCGGGGCCGCCTTGTGTGTCTTTGGTGGTGGGATCCCCGTGTTTGTTTACCCGGTGTCCAGGTCCGGTGCCTTGCCTTGATGTCTGTCCTCTGCTGTGCATGCCTGGGAGAAAGAGGGGACTCTAGGTCCTCTCAGCTGAGCATCACAGGCGGTGGTGGCCGTAGCCAGTGGGCGGTGGGGCCTGGAACCACCTGTGAGGTTGGTTGAAGGTTGTTTCTGGTGGAAGCCAGTCAGCATTTCCTGGGTCTCTGCGGGATGTCCCTTGGGCCTGGAGGGGCCCCATCGGTGATACCCACGTTTGTCCCGGTGCGACGAACTGACTCATTTCCCAGCATTGTCCTTTTTCTCCTTCCGTTCTTTCTCACCAAGCGAACCGTGTCCTCAAATCACCTCACCGGGTGGCCCTGAGTCCAGCTCAGCCCACTCGTGCAGTCACTGCTGCACCTCCCCCTCCTGCACCTCGCTGCCCAGGGGCAGTAGCCTCATCTCCGTGTCCATCTGTCAGTCCCATCTGCCTAGCCGATGCCCTTACGGGGCCATGCCTGCAGTCGCGTGTCTCCTCCTGGGCCGGCCGCTGCCCTGCTCTGTGCCCGCCACCTCCCGCTGTTGTGGCATCATCGTTGTGTGGGCGCGCGAGGGTCCGTCTCCCGCTGCGCGGCCCAGTTCAGAAGGGCATGCCCGAGTGCTGACCGAGTCACGACCAGCCATCGTGATCTCCGTCCACGCGCCACCCTGGGAGGGGCCCCCAGGCTCTGGCCCGGGATGTCCCTTGTCCGTGTGTGCGTGTCCCGGCTGTCAGGTGTGTCTGCCTGGGTGCCATGTCCAGCACCACTCTCGCCCGCCATTGGGCCCTCCGGGGGGATGCCCCGCACCTGTGCCCCTCCATGGCGCTGCCGCATGCACTGTGCCCTCATCCAGGGGTGCAGGTGGTGCTTCCACCTCGCTGCCGCTGGGAAGTGGTCTGCCCCTTGCTCGGTTTGGTACCCTGTGGAGCGGGCCCCACCTCTCACCTTGTTGCCCAAGGCTCTGCAAGCCCTCACCCGCTCACTCGCTATTGCTCGCTTCCTCCAGCACTCGGCACGTCCGCCCGCGCCTGGAAAACGCACCGCGGGGACACGGTCTTCTGGCTCCCCGCACTCTCCTACCTGGTTGACCCTGCCAGGACAATATGCTTGTCTCAAAGATTAAGCCATGCATGTCTAAGTACGCACGCCGGTACAGTGAAACTGCAAATGGCTCATTAAATCAGTTATGGTTTGTTTGGTCACTCGCTCCTCTCCTACGTGGATAACTGGTAATTCTAGAGCTAATACATGCTGATGGGTGCTGACCCCCCTTGAGGGAGGAGGTGCGTGCAGTTATCAGATCAAAACCAACCCAGACAGCCTCCCCTCTGTCCCTCGCGGGCCGTGGGGGTGGGTGCGGGCGTCTTTGCTGAATCTAGATAACCTTGGGCTGATCGCACCCCCCCCCCGCCTCTGTGGCAGTGACTGCCCATTTGAACGTCTGCCCTATCAACTTTCGATGGTAGTCGCCATGCCTACCATGGTGACCACGGGTGATGGGGATTCAGAGTTTGATTCCAGAGAGGGACCCTGAGAAACAGGTACCACATCCATGGAAGGCAGCAGGCACGCAAAATACCCACTCCCGACCCGGGGAGGTAGTGACGAAAAATAACAATACAGGAGTCTTCCAAGGCCCTGTAATTGGAATGAGTCCACTTTAAATCCTTTAACGAGGATCCAATGGAGGGCAAGTCTGGTGCCAGCAGCCGCGGTAATTCCAGCTGCAATAGCGTATATTAAAGTTGATGCAGTTTAAAATCTCGTAGTTGGATCTTGGGAGCGAGCGGGTGGGTGGTCTTTCGCCAGGCAAGCCACTGCCTGTCCCTGCCCCTTTGCCTCTTGGAGCTCCCTGGATGCTCTTAGCTGAGTGTCCTGGGGGGCCTGAAGTGTTTACTTGGAAAAAATTAGAGTGTTCAAAGCAGGCCCGAGCTGCCTGGATACCGCAGCTAGGAATAATGGAATAGGACCGCGGTTCTATTTTGTTGGTTTTCAGAAGTGAGGCCATGATTAAGAGGGACGGCTGGGAGCATTCGTATTGTGCCACTGGAGGTGAAATTGGACTGGTGCAAGATGGACCAGAGCGAAAGCATTTGCCAAGAATGTTTTCATTAATCAAGAACTAAAGTCAGAGGTTGAACACAATCAGATACCGTCGTAGTTCCGACCATAAACCATGCCGACTGGCGATGTGGCGGCGTTATTCCCATGACCCTCTGGGCAGCTTCCGGGAAACCAAAGTCTTTTGGTTCTGGGGGGTGTATGGTTGCAAAGCTGAAACTTAAAGGAATTGACGGAAGGGCACCACCAGGAGTGGAGCCTGCGGCTTAATTTGACTCAACACGGGAAACTTCACCCAGCCCGGACTAGGACAGGATTGACAGATTGAGAGCTCTTTCTCGATTCCGTGGGTGGTGGTGCATGGCCGTTCTTAGTTGGTGGAGCGATTTGTCTGGTTAATTCTGATAACGAACGAGACTCTGGCATGCTAACTAGTTACACGACCCCTGAGCGGTCGGCGTCCCCCAACTTCTTAGAGGGACAAGTGGTGTTCAGCCACCCGAGATTGAGCAATAACCGGTTTGTGATGCCCTTAGATGTCCCGGCTGCACGGCTCTACACTGACTGGCTCAGTATGTGCCTACCCTATGCTGGCAGGCGCGGGTTACCTTTGAACCCCATTTGTGATGGGGAACGGGGATTGCAATTATTCCCCATGAATGAGGAATTCCCAGTAAGTGCGGGTCATAAGCTTGGGTCGATTAAGTCCCTGCCCTTTGTACACACCGCCCGTTGCCACTACCAATTGGATGGTTTAGTGAAGCCCGCGGATGGGCCCAGCGGGGGTCGGCCCACAGCCCTGGTGGAGTGCTGAGAAGGCGGTGGAACCTGACTCTCTAGAGGAAGTAAAAGTCGTAACAAGGTTTCCATAGGTGAACCTGTGGAAGGATCATTAACGGAGAAAGGGGTGACTGAGCCTAAGTCCTTACGTGTTTGGTCAGTTGGGTCGCTGTCCTCTGGCTTAACCCCTGTGGTTTTTGAGGCCCGGGCTGGTTCAGGGCGGCGCCGGCTGCTGCCTGGCTCCCACAGGTCGTGAGAGAAGGAGCGAGCAGGGACTCGGAAGGGGCCTTGGGGTGCCCCCGTTGCCCATGCCCTCCACCTTGTGGTTCATTTTCACCCTCACCCCTGGCCGCAAGAAGACAAGGGCATGCATTGTGGATGTTCCCCCCCAGGCTCGTCTCGGGAACGGGGCCACGGTGGCCCCTTCCCGCCGCCTGCCCTGGGCGCGGGTCATCCTGTCTTTCCCGTCAGGAGCACAACCATCTGCCCCGTGTCTCTCGTCCGCCATCCACCACCCGCAGTGCGGACGGGTGTGCGCACGTGCGTTCAGGGTGTCCTGCTTTCCCCCGCCCCACAGGCCACGCCCCGTGCCCCAGCCTGCACCCCGCTTCCTGTCGCAGCCCCTCACCCCAAGGTGGCGAGGGGTCTGGGCCAGGGGTGCGGGGATGGGACGCTGTGGTGGAGGGAGAGAAGGGGGGTTCGGCCCCGGGACGCGTGTTGACATGTGTAGTGTGGGGTTTCCCGGGTTGGCGTCCACCAGGTGGTGGAAACGACGGTGGTTGGTCGGCGCTGAAGGGGCGTTGGGGGGGATGATCCACGTTGCCAGGTCAGCGGGCGGCCAAGTCATGGGCAGGCCCCATCAGGGCTCTGTACCCACCTGTGTGCAGGTTGCGGAAACCATTGGGTTGAAGGGTCGAGGCATCCGGGGTGGAGGCGCACATTGGAACTTGGTTCCCCACCCCGTTCGCTCCCCCCATTCCAGGTACCTAGCACGTACGGGTGCGGAGGTTTAAAGACCCCTGGGGGTCGCCCGTCCGCCTTGGGTCAGGGGCTTTCAGCCCATGGGGAGGGTCAGGGGAAAGGTCCCCGTGCCCTTTCCCCCCCTTTTCCCTCCCCTACTCCCGGGCCCCTTGGGGGCCGTTGCTTCGGACCACCCCATGGTCATTCCTTCCCTACCTGCAGAGTCTGATCTTGTTTGTCTCGTTCTTAGACGGCTGCCTGAGGTGCCCCTGCCCCCCACCAGTGGGATGGGGGGTGGGGAAGAGAAGGTTGCCATGCCAGGGAGCGAAAACCAAAGTTAACCAAAACGTTACGACTCTTAGCGGTGGATCACTTGGGTTGTGCACCGATGAAGAACGCAGCTAGCTGCGAGAATTAATGTGAATTGCAGGACACATTGATCATCTACACTTTAAACGCACTTGCGGGCCAGGGTTCCTACCCGGGCTATGCCTGTGTGAGCATCGCTTGCCGATCAAACACGTCCCGGGGTGTCTTGCGCGGCTGGGGTTTCCTCGAAGGGCTGTTCCTTGGGCCCTGCGTCCACGGAAGTGTAGACAACGGTGTCTGTGCTCCCCTTGAGAGAAGGGAGAGGCCCCGAAGCAATGGTTTTCTCTCTCAGGAGCTTCCTCGCGCCGCACGCGGCCAACGGGAAAAGAGAGTTGTGGTCGTGGGGCCCATTGTGGTGACAGTGTCCCCTTCCCCACTCCGACTCTGCCTGGGTTGTGGCTTGAGCCAAGGCCGAGTCATGGGTGGGGTCGCGCCATGGGGACACGTGCCCTGGTGGTGCCACTCGAGACTCCACAGTGTTCTCCCCAGCCAAGTGCTCTACAACCTGGGCTGTGGCTGCGCCGCCTCATGCGTTGACAGGCCCATTGGGTGTGTGAGTGTGTCTGGGGTGGGTTTGTGTGCTTTGTGGGGCTACGGCGTCATCTTGGCCCATGCATCCACCTGCCCCACCCAGAGACCACCACCAAACTCACACCCCCTCTGCTGGCAAAAGGCTACCCCTTCTCCTTCCAGCTTGAGCTCCTGTCCGTGAGACCCCCTCCTTGCCTCGCCCAGTCCTCAGGGCAAGGCAAGGCAGAGAGGGAGAGGCGGGACATATCGTGCATGGTGTCCCTCATGCGTGCAGGTAAGGGTTCCTCTCACCAGTCTCTTCTGGGGAAGCTGCTCTCTCCATGGCGTGTGTGTGCGTGCGCCCCTTCCTAGACATGACCTCAGATCAGACCTGGTGACACGATGAATTTAAGCATACTAGCAGAGGAAAAAAAACTAACCAGGATTCCCTCAGTAACAGTGAGTGAACAGGGAAGAGCACAGCACAGAATCCCCGCCCAGCTGTGGGGTGCGGGAAATGTGGCATACAGAAGGGCCACTCCCCAGCGCTATTGTATCAAAGTCATTTCTAAGGAGTTTTTTTTTTTTTAAACCAGGTCAGAAGGTCAAATCTTCAAAGTGCATGCAAGCTGCTCCTCCCCGGAGGTCCGGACTGTATGTTCAATAGCATCTCCAGGAAGGCCTGCGGGGATGGTGCCTCCACATTCTGGAAGGTGTTCTGGACTCTGCCGAACAGGATGACGTATTTTGCCTCCAGCCAGATGAACACGAAGTGGTTCTCATTGAACAGGATGGAGACTCTAGGGCAGTGACTGGCGAAGACGAAGATAGGTAAGTTAACAGTAATAGTTTCCACGCTATAGAAACACATGCTGCAGGTTGGGGTGGGGGAAATGTGGCACACAGAAGGCCCACTCCCCTGCACTGCTGTATCAATGACATTTCTAAGGAGGTTTTCTTTTTTTTTTTAAACTGATTTCTTGAGCCCACGCCCTCACGCAGAACAGATGGAACAGGCTACTCCTCCGAAGCTGCAGCCCTGGAGTCCCTGACGCAGGGCTGGGCAGGGCCCTGCCAGCCATGGCCCTGGCTCTCCTCAGTCCCGTGTTCTTGCTGCTGCTGCTGCTGCTGCTGCTGCTGCTGCTCCCAGATCATCTGCTCATCAATCAATTGGACCATGCTGGAGAGCTCGTTGAAGTTGTGGACGATCTCACCATCTGGCAGGTGGATTTGGTGCATGAGGTGGATCTCTACCTTAGTGTTCATGCACTGTCCCGTGATGGGGGTGACCGTGGCATACTTCCTGCTCTTTTGGCTCCAGTAACTTGGCAGCCGCCATTTTGTTTCTTAAATATTATTGATTGATTTTTTAATAGAGTGGAAGGGAGAGGGATAGAAAATTAGAAACCTCAAAGATAGAGAAATCTCAATCAGCTGCCTCTGGCACATCTCCTACTGGGGATGTGCCCACAACCAAGGTATATGCCCTTGACCGGAATCGAACCTGGGACCCTTTAGTCCGCAGGATGGTGCTCTGTCCACTGAGCCAAACCAGTTAGGGCGGCAGCCGCCATTTTGAAACGGCAAAGGTCAATCCCTCTCTTTTATGCTCTCCCCGCCACCACAAATCCGGCATGTTAACTTCCCCGTTTGGATAGCACAAAATGCAAGTACAAAACATTGTACAAGTACACTTTTTACTATACGGAGGTGGATCAATACCTTTGTGTTTTTGGTGTGTGTGTGTGTGTGTGTGTGTGTGTTAAAATATATCTTTATTGATTTCAGAGAAGAAGGGAGAGGGAGAGACCGATAGAACATCCACGATGAGAGAGAATCACCGGTCAGCTGCATCCTGCAGACCCACACTGGGGATCTAGCCCGCAACCCAGGCATGTGCCCTTGACCCAAATCGAACCTGGGAGGCTTCGTGGTCCACAGGCTAACACTCTAAGCACTGAGCAAAACCAGTTAGGGCCATTTTGCTGTTGCTGTTTAAAAAGACAGAGGAAGGGAGAGGGAGACGGAGAAGGAGAAAATTGATTTTCCACTTGTTTATTCATGTGCCCCTTACTTTTTTTTTTTTTTAATATACAACACTAGAAATGACGGAATTTATGGACTCTACCCTGGGACCTTGGGCTGTGCCCTGAGGGCATTGGGAAAAGGAAAGTGACTTGTTACCATGGCTTTCACGAGTCCAAAGACATGTGATCCTAGAGGCATAGAAAGACAATAGGCTCAGATACCAGTAAGTTCAAAGATGATCTCTCTGAGGAAAGACACCCGGCCCAGGGCGTGACAACCCACTCACTATACCCTGCTTTCTACTTTAAAAAGACTTTTTAATTTCACAACATCCTGGTTGATCACTTTAGTTGTCTGAGTTTGAAAGGCCAGGCCTGGCTTTCGGGAGTGGGTCAGGTTAGCATGCGGACCCTTTTTATCCACAAAACAAAGCTTCTTATGAATTTACACATTCCGTTTTATCCTTTGCATTACATTTCGTTTTATTAACCGATGTCTCCCCAAACACATTCAATTCCAAAAACAAAAAAGAGAAAATGAATCCGCTTGTGTTGTCCCAGGAGTTCTCGCATCATTTAGGCTTTCAGTGGCAATGATGTTAAAATGACTATGATGTAACAATGGCTATGGCATCACAATGGCTATGACATCACAGTTTCTATGACATCATAGTGGCTATGACATTCCAATGGCCATGACGTCACAGTGGCTATCTAGTTACAATGGCTATGCCATCAGAGTGGCCATGACTTTATAGTAACTCTGACGTCACAATGGCTATGGCATGAAAATGGCTATGACGTGAAATTGGCAATGACTTCAATATGTCTGTGTCATTACGGTGCCTGTGACGTTACAATGGCTGTGACATTATCGTGGCTATGACGGTGCAAGTCCTGTGGCATTGTAGTAGCTCTGACTTTTCAATGGCTATGAAATTAAAGTGGGTCTGACGTCACAATGGCTACGTCATCACTATGGCTATGACTTGATAATGGCCATGACATCACAATCGCTACGAAGTCACACTTGATATGACTTCACATTTATGTGATGTCACAACAGCTATGATGGTAAAATTGCTATGTCACAATTGCTACAACCTCACAATTCCTATGGCGTTGCAATGGCTGTGATATTATCATGACTATGACGTTGTAAAAGCTATGACATTATAGTGGGTAGGACGTCCCAGTGGCTATGAAGTTACAATGGCTCTGATGTTATGATGGCTACGACGTGACGATGGCTATATTGAGAATGGCTACGCCGACACAATGGCTATGATATTACAAATATTATTACTTTCCAATGTCTATGACCTTACAAATGCTACGCCGTCTCAATGGCTGTGACGGGATAGTGGCTATGAGGTCACAATGGCTATGATATCACAATGGGTATGAAGGCACAATGGTTATGGCACTAGAGTGGCTAGGCCATTACTATGGATCCGATGTTTCATTGGCTATGACATTACAGTAGCTATGATATTGCAAGAGCCATGACTTTCCAGTAGATATGATGTGCTAGTGGCTATGACATCACAAATGGTATGAAGTCACAATTGACAAGCCTTCACAATGACTATGATATCACAAGGGCTACGATGTTCCAATTGCTATGACGTCACAATTGCTACGACGTCACAATGGCTATGACAATACCGTGGGAATGACTTCACTATATCTATTGCATGGTAGTGCCTAAGATATTACATTGGCTGTGACATTATAGTGGCCAGGACATCACGGTTGCTGTAACGTCATGATGGCAATGACATCGCAATTGCTATGAAGTCACAAATGGCATGACTTCACAATGACTATGACATCACAAGGGCTATGAGGTTACAGTGGCTGTGATGTCACAATGGCTATGAGGACACAATGGCTATAACGGTCCAATGTCTGTGATATTATTTTGACTATGACTTTACAAAGGCTATGACATTATTGTGGTTATGATGTCGTAGTAGCTATGACGTTACCACGGCTCTGATGTTTTCATGGCCGTGATGACGACGGCTATGATGAGAATGAGTATGCCGACACAATGGCTAGGATATTACAAATGCGATGACTTTACAATGTATATGATATTACCACGGTGACGACGTTTCAATGGCGATGACATTAATGTGGCTATGAGGTTTCAATGGCTATGACGTCACAATGCCTATGACATAACAATGGCTATGACGTCACAATGGCGATTACAGGACAGTGGAAATGACTATACTATCTCTATGACACTGTGGTGCCTATCACATTACGTTGGCTGTGACATTATAGTGGCTATGCCATCACAATATCTATGACATCATGATGGTTATGAAG
Source organism: Myotis yumanensis (assembly GCF_028538775.1). Taxonomy (NCBI): domain Eukaryota; kingdom Metazoa; phylum Chordata; class Mammalia; order Chiroptera; family Vespertilionidae; genus Myotis; species Myotis yumanensis. Next base: position 170,443 of record NW_027223786.1, read on the forward strand.
TCAACAGCGATGACATAACAATGTCTATGAAACTACAGTGGCTTTGACCTTACAATATATATGCTGTTACAGTCGCTGTGATGTCACAATGGCTATGACATCACAATGGCTATGACATCACAGTTTCTATGACATCATAGTGGCTATGACATTCCAATGGCCATGACATCACAGTGGCTATCTAGTTACAATGGCTATGCCATCAGAGTGGCCATCACTTTATACTAACTCTGACGTCACAATGGCTATGGCATGAAAATGGCTATGACGTGAAATTGGCAATGACTTCAATATGTCTGTGTCATTACGGTGCCTGTGACGTTACAATGGCTGTGACATTATCGTGGCTATGACGATGCAAGTCCTGTGGCATTGTAGTAGCTCTGACTTTTCAATGGCTATGAAATTAAAGTGGGTCTGACGTCACAATGGCTACGTCATCACTTTGGCTATGACTTGATAATGGCCATGACATCACAATCGCTACGAAGTCACACTTGATATGACTTCACATTTATGTGATGTCACAACAGCTATGATGGTAAAATTGCTATGTCACAATTGCTACAACCTCACAATTCCTATGGCGTTGCAATGGCTGTGATATTATCATGACTATGACGTTATAAAAGCTATGACATTATAGGGGGTAGGACGTCCCAGTGGCTACGAAGTTACAATGGCTCTGATGTTATGATGGCTACGACGTGACGATGGCTATATTGAGAATGGCTATGCCGACACAATGGCTATGATATTACAAATATTATTACTTTCCAATGTCTATGAACTTACAAATGCTACGCCGTCTCAATGGCTGTGACGGGATAGTGGCTATGAGGTCACAATGGCTATGATATCACAATGGGTATGAAGGCACAATGGTTATGGCACTAGAGTGGCTAGGCCTTTACTATGGATCCGATGTTTCATTGGCTATGATATTACAGTAGCTATGATATTGCAAGAGCCATGACTTTCCAGTAGATATGATGTGCTAGTGGCTATGACATCACAAATGGTATGAAGTCACAATTGACAAGCCTTCACAATGACTATGATATCACAAGGGCTACGATGTTCCAATTGCTATGACGTCACAATTGCTACGACGTCACAATGGCTATGACAATACCGTGGGAATGACTTCACTATGTCTATTGCATGGTAGTGCCTAAGATATTACATTGGCTGTGACATTATAGTGGCCAGGACGTCACGGTTGCTGTAACGTCATGATGGCAATGACATCGCAATTGCTATGAAGTCACAAATGGCATGACTTCACAATGACTATGACATCACAAGGGCTATGAGGTTACAGTGGCTGTGATGTCACAATGGCTATGAGGACACAATGGCTATAACGGTCCAATGTCTGTGATATTATTGTGACTATGACTTTACAAAGGCTATGACATTATTGTGGTTATGATGTCATAGTAGCTATGACGTTACCACGGCTCTGATGTTTTCATGGCCGTGATGACGACGGCTATCATGACAATGAGTATGCCGACACAATGGCTAGGATATTACAAATGCGATGACTTTACAATGTATATGATATTACCACGGTCACGACGTTTCAATGGCGATGACATTAATGTGGCTATGAGGTTTCAATGGCTATGACGTCACAATGCCTATGACATAACAATGGCTATGACGTCACAATGGCGATTACAGGAAAGTGGAAATGACTATACTATCTCTATGACACTGTGGTGCCTATCACGTTACCTTGGCTGTGACATTATAGTGGCTATGCCATCACAATGTCTATGACATCATGATGGTTATGAAGTCAACAGCGATGACATAACAATGTCTATGAAACTACAGTGGCTTTGACCTTACAATATATATGCTGTTACAGTCGCTGTGATGTCACAATGGCTATGACATCACAATGGCTATGACATCACAGTTTCTATGACATCATAGTGGCTATGACATTCCAATGGCCATGACATCACAGTGGCTATCTAGTTACAATGGCTATGCCATCAGAGTGGCCATGACTTTATAGTAACTCTGACGTCACAATGGCTATGGCATGAAAATGGCTATGACGTGAAATTGGCAATGACTTCAATATGTCTGTGTCATTACGGTGCCTGTGACGTTACAATGGCTGTGACATTATCGTGGCTATGACGATGCAAGTCCTGTGGCATTGTAGTAGCTCTGACTTTTCAATGGCTATGAAATTAAAGTGGGTCTGACGTCACAATGGCTACGTCATCACTTTGGCTATGACTTGATAATGGCCATGACATCACAATCGCTACGAAGTCACACTTGATATGACTTCACATTTATGTGATGTCACAACAGCTATGATGGTAAAATTGCTATGTCACAATTGCTACAACCTCACAATTCCTATGGCGTTGCAATGGCTGTGATATTATCATGACTATGACGTTACAAAAGCTATGACATTATAGGGGGTAGGACGTCCCAGTGGCTACGAAGTTACAATGGCTCTGATGTTATGATGGCTACGACGTGACGATGGCTATATTGAGAATGGCTACGCCGACACAATGGCTATGATATTACAAATATTATTACTTTCCAATGTCTATGACCTTACAAATGCTACGCCGTCTCAATGGCTGTGACGGGATAGTGGCTATGAGGTCACAATGGCTATGATATCACAATGGGTATGAAGGCACAATGGTTATGGAACTAGAGTGGCTAGGCCATTACTATGGATCCGATGTTTCATTGGCTATGACATTACAGTAGCTATGATATTGCAAGAGCCATGACTTTCCAGTAGATATGATGTGCTAGTGGCTATGACATCACAAATGGTATGAAGTCACAATTGACAAGCCTTCACAATGACTATGATATCACAAGGGCTACGATGTTCCAATTGCTATGACGTCACAATTGCTACGACGTCACAATGGCTATGACAATACCGTGGGAATGACTTCACTATGTCTATTGCATGGTAGTGCCTAAGATATTACACTGGCTGTGACATTATAGTGGCCAGGACGTCACGGTTGCTGTAACGTCCTGATGGCAATGACATCGCAATTGCTATGAAGTCACAAATGGCATGACTTCACAATGACTATGACATCACAAGGGCTATGAGGTTACAGTGGCTATGATGTCACACTGGCTATAACGGTCCAATGTCTGTGATATTATTGTGACTATGACTTTACAAAGGCTATGACATTATTGTGGTTATGATGTCGTAGTAGCTATGACGTTACCACGGCTCTGATGTTTTCATGGCCGTGATGACGACGGCTATGATGAGAATGAGTATGCCAACACAATGGCTGGATATTACAAATTCGATGACTTTACAATGTATATGATATTACCACGGTGACGACGTTTCAATGGCGATGACCTTAATGTGGCTATGACGTCACAATGCCTATGACATAACAATGGCTATGACGTCACAATGGCGATTACAGGACAGTGGAAATGACTATACTATCTCTATGACACTGTGGTGCCTATCACGTTACGTTGGCTGTGACATTATAGTGGCTATGCCATCACAATGTCTATGACATCATGATGGTTATGAAGTCAACAGCGATGACATAACAATGTCTATGAAACTACAGTGGCTTTGACCTTACAATATATATGCTGTTACAGTCGCTGTGATGTCACAATGGATATGACATCACAATGGCTATGACATCACAGTTTCTATGACATCATAGTGGCTATGACATTCCAATGGCCATGACATCACAGTGGCTATCTAGTTACAATGGCTATGCCATCAGAGTGGCCATGACTTTATAGTAACTCTGACGTCACAATGGCTATGGCATGAAAATGGCTATGACGTGAAATTGGCAATGACTTCAATATGTCTGTGTCATTACGGTGCCTGTGACATTACAATGGCTGTGACATTATCGTGGCTATGACGATGCAAGTCCTGTGGCATTGTAGTAGCTCTGACTTTTCAATGGCTATGAAATTAAAGTGGGTCTGACGTCACAATGGCTACGTCATCACTATGGCTATGACTTGATAATGGCCATGACATCACAATCGCTACGAAGTCACACTTGATATGACTTCACATTTATGTGATGTCACAACAGCTATGATGGTAAAATTGCTATGTCACAATTGCTACAACCTCACAATTCCTATGGCGTTGCAATGGCTGTGATATTATCATGACTATGACGTTATAAAAGCTATGACATTATAGTGGGTAGGACGTCCCAGTGGCTATGAAGTTACAATGGCTCTGATGTTATGATGGCTACGACGTGACGATGGCTATATTGAGAATGGCTACGCCGACACAATGGCTATGATATTACAAATATTATTACTTTCCAATGTCTATGACCTTACAAATGCTACGCCGTCTCAATGGCTGTGACGGGATAGTGGCTATGAGGTCACAATGGCTATGATATCACAATGGGTATGAAGGCACAATGGTTATGGCACTAGAGTGGCTAGGCCATTACTATGGATCCGATGTTTCATTGGCTATGACATTACAGTAGCTATGATATTGCAAGAGCCATGACTTTCCAGTAGATATGATGTGCTAGTGGCTATGACATCACAAATGGTATGAAGTCACAATTGACAAGCCTTCACAATGACTATGATATCACAAGGGCTACGATGTTCCAATTGCTATGACGTCACAATTGCTACGACGTCACAATGGCTATGACAATACCGTGGGAATGACTTCACTATATCTATTGCATGGTAGTGCCTAAGATATTACATTGGCTGTGACATTATAGTGGCCAGGACGTCACGGTTGCTGTAACGTCATGATGGCAATGACATCGCAATTGCTATGAAGTCACAAATGGCATGACTTCACAATGACTATGACATCACAAGGGCTGTGAGGTTACAGTGGCTGTGATGTCACAATGGCTATGAGGACACAATGGCTATAACGGTCCAATGTCTGTGATATTATTGTGACTATGACTTTACAAAGGCTATGACATTATTGTGGTTATGATGTCGTAGTAGCTATGACTTTACCACGGCTCTGATGTTTTCATGGCCGTGATGACGACGGCTATGATGACAATGAGTATGCCTACACAATGGCTAGGATATTACAAATGCGATGACTTTACAATGTATATGATATTACCACGGTGACGACGTTTCAATGGCGATGACCTTAATGTGGCTATGAGGTTTCAATGGCTATGACGTCACAATGCCTATGACATAACAATGGCTATGACGTCACAATGGCGATTACAGGACAGTGGAAATGACTATACTATCTCTATGACACTGTGGTGCCTATCACGTTACGTTGGCTGTGACATTATAGTGGCTATGCCATCACAATGTCTATGACATCATGATGGTTATGAAGTCGACAGCGATGACATAACAATGTCTATGAAAGTACAATGGCTTTGACCTTACAATATATATGCTGTTACAGTCGCTGTGATGTCACAATGGCTATGACATCACAGTTTCTATGACATCATAGTGGCTATGACATTCCAATGGCCATGACATCACAGTGGCTATCTACTTACAATGGCTATGCCATCAGAGTGGCCATGACTTTATAGTAACTCTGACGTCACAATGGCTATGGCATGAAAATGGCTATGACGTGAAATTGGCAATGACTTCAATATGTCTGTGTCATTACGGTGCCTGTGACGTTACAATGGCTGTGACATTATCGTGGCTATGACGATGCAAGTCCTGTGGCATTGTAGTAGCTCTGACTTTTCAATGGCTATGAAATTAAAGTGGGTCTGACGTCACAATGGCTACGTCATCACTATGGCTATGACTTGATAATGGCCATGACATCACAATCGCTACGAAGTCACACTTGATATGACTTCACATTTATGTGATGTCACAACAGCTATGATGGTAAAATTGCTATGTCACAATTGCTACAACCTCACAATTCCTATGGCATTGCAATGGCTGTGATATTATCATGACTATGACGTTATAAAAGCTATGACATTATAGTGGGTAGGACGTCCCAGTGGCTACGAAGTTACAATGGCTCTGATGTTATGATGGCTACGACGTGACGATGGCTATATTGAGAATGGCTACGCCGACACAATGGCTATGATATTACAAATATTATTACTTTCCAATGTCTAGGACCTTACAAATGCTACGCCGTCTCAATGGCTGTGACGGGATAGTGGCTATGAGGTCACAATGGCTATGATATCACAATGGGTATGAAGGCACAATGGTTATGGCACTAGAGTGGCTAGGCCATTACTATGGATCCGATGTTTCATTGGCTATGACATTACAGTAGCTATGATATTGCAAGAGCCATGACTTTCCAGTAGATATGATGTGCTAGTGGCTATGACATCACAAATGGTATGAAGTCACAATTGACAAGCCTTCACAATGACTATGATATCACAAGGGCTACGATGTTCCCATTGCTATGACGTCACAATTGCTACGACGTCACAAAGGCTATGACAATACCTTGGGAATGACTTCACTATATCTATTGCATGGTAGTGCCTAAGATATTACATTGGCTGTGACATTATAGTGGCCAGGACGTCACGGTTGCTGTAACGTCATGATGGCAATGACATCGCAATTGCTATGAAGTCACAAATGGCATGACTTCACAATGACTATGACATCACAAGGGCTATGAGGTTACAGTGGCTGTGATGTCACAATGGCTATGAGGACACAATGGCTATAACGGTCCAATGTCTGTGATATTATTGTGACTATGACTTTACAAAGGCTATGACATTATTGTGGTTATGATGTCGTAGTAGCTATGACGTTACCACGGCTCTGATATTTTCATGGCCGTGATGACGACGGCTATGATGACAATGAGTATGCCGACACAATGGCTAGGATATTACAAATGCGATGACTTTACAATGTATATGATATTACCACGGTGACGACGTTTCAATGGCGATGACATTAATGTGGCTATGAGGTTTCAATGGCTATGACGTCACAATGCCTATGACATAACAATGGCTATGACGTCACAATGGCGATTACAGGAAAGTGGAAATGACTATACTATCTCTATGACACTGTGGTGCCTATCACGTTACGTTGGCTGTGACATTATAGTGGCTATGCCATCACAATGTCTATGACATCATGATGGTTATGAAGTCAACGGCGATGACATAACAATGTCTATGAAACTACAGTGGCTTTGACCTTACAATATATATGCTGTTACAGTCGCTGTGATGTCACAATGGCTATGACATCACAATGGCTATGACATCACAGTTTCTATGACATCATAGTGGCTATGACATTCCAATGGCCATGACATCACAGTGGCTATCTAGTTACAATGGCTATGCCATCAGAGTGGCCATGACTTTATAGTAACTCTGACGTCACAATGGCTATGGCATGAAAATGGCTATGACGTGAAATTGGCAATGACTTCAATATGTCTGTGTCATTACGGTGCCTGTGACGTTACAATGGCTGTGACATTATCGTGGCTATGACGATGCAAGTCCTGTGGCATTGTAGTAGCTCTGACTTTTCAATGGCTATGAAATTAAAGTGGGTCTGACGTCACAATGGCTACGTCATCACTATGGCTATGACTTGATAATGGCCATGACATCACAATCGCTACGAAGTCACACTTGATATGACTTCACATTTATGTGATGTCACAACAGCTATGATGGTAAAATTGCTATGTCACAATTGCTACAACCTCACAATTCCTATGGCGTTGCAATGGCTGTGATATTATCATGACTATGACGTTATAAAAGCTATGACATTATAGTGGGTAGGACGTCCCAGTGGCTACGAAGTTACAATGGCTCTGATGTTATGATGGCTACGACGTGACGATGGCTATATTGAGAATGGCTACTCCGACACAATGGCTATGATATTACAAATATTATTACTTTCCAATGTCTATGACCTTACAAATGCTACGCCGTCTCAATGGCTGTGACGGGATAGTGGCGATGAGGTCACAATGGCTATGATATCACAATGGGTATGAAGGCACAATGGTTATGGCACTAGAGTGGCTAGGCCATTACTATGGATCCGATGTTTCATTGGCTATGACATTACAGTACCTATGATATTGCAAGAGCCATGACTTTCCAGCAGATATGATGTGCTAGTGGCTATGACATCACAAATGGTATGAAGTCACAATTGACAAGCCTTCACAATGACTATGATATCACAAGGGCTACGATGTTCCCATTGCTATGACGTCACAATTGCTACGACGTCACAATGGCTATGACAATACCTTGGGAATGACTTCACTATATCTATTGCTTGGTAGTGCCTAAGATATTACATTGGCTGTGACATTATAGTGGCCAGGACGTCACGGTTGCTGTAACGTCCTGATGGCAATGACATCGCAATTGCTATGAAGTCACAAATGGCATGACTTCACAATGACTATGACATCACAAGGGCTATGAGGTTACAGTGGCTGTGATGTCACAATGGCTATGAGGACACAATGGCTATAACGGTCCAATGTCTGTGATATTATTGTGACTATGACTTTACAAAAGCTATGACATTATTGTGGTTATGATGTCGTAGTAGCTATGACGTTACCACGGCTCTGATGTTTTCATGGCCGTGATGACGACGGCTATGATGACAATGAGTATGCCGACACAATGGCTAGGATATTACAAATGCGATGACTTTACAATGTATATGATATTACCACGGTCACGACGTTTCAATGGCGATGACATTAATGTGGCTATGAGGTTTCAATGGCTATGACGTCACAATGCCTATGACATAACAATGGTTATGACGTCACAATGGCGATTACAGGAAAGTGGAAATGACTATACTATCTCTGTGACACTGTGGTGCCTATCACGTTACGTTGGCTGTGACATTATAGTGGCTATGCCATCACAATGTCTATGACATCATGATGGTTATGAAGTCAACGGCGATGACATAACAATGTCTATGAAACTACAGTGGCTTTGACCTTACAATATATATGCTGTTACAGTCGCTGTGATGTCACAATGGCTATGACATCACAATGGCTATGACATCACAGTTTCTATGACATCATAGTGGCTATGACATTCCAATGGCCATGACATCACAGTGGCTATCTAGTTACAATGGCTATGCCATCAGAGTGGCCATGACTTTATAGTAACTCTGACGTCACAATGGCTATGGCATGAAAATGGCTATGACGTGAAATTGGCAATGACTTCAATATGTCTGTGTCATTACGGTGCCTGTGACGTTACAATGGCTGTGACATTATCGTGGCTATGACGATGCAAGTCCTGTGGCATTGTAGTAGCTCTGACTTTTCAATGGCTATGAAATTAAAGTGGGTCTGACGTCACAATGGCTACGTCATCACTATGGCTATGACTTGATAATGGCCATGACATCACAATCGCTACGAAGTCACACTTGATATGACTTCACATTTATGTGATGTCACAACAGCTATGATGGTAAAATTGCTATGTCACAATTGCTACAACCTCACAATTCCTATGGCGTTGCAATGGCTGTGATATTATCATGACTATGACGTTATAAAAGCTATGACATTATAGTGGGTAGGACGTCCCAGTGGCTACGAAGTTACAATGGCTCTGATGTTATGATGGCTACGACGTGACGATGGCTATATTGAGAATGGCTACGCCGACACAATGGCTATGATATTACAAATATTATTACTTTCCAATGTCTAGGACCTTACAAATGCTACGCCGTCTCAATGGCTGTGACGGGATAGTGGCTATGAGGTCACAATGGCTATGATATCACAATGGGTATGAAGGCACAATGGTTATGGCACTAGAGTGGCTAGGCCATTACTATGGATCTGATGTTTCATTGGCTATGACATTACAGTAGCTATGATATTGCAAGAGCCATGAGTTTCCAGCAGATATGATGTGCTAGTGGCTATGACATCACAAATGGTATGAAGTCACAATTGACAAGCCTTCACAATGACTATGATATCACAAGGGCTACGATGTTCCCATTGCTATGACGTCACAATTGCTACGACGTCACAAAGGCTATGACAATACCTTGGGAATGACTTCACTATATCTATTGCATGGTAGTGCCTAAGATATTACATTGGCTGTGACATTATAGTGGCCAGGACGTCACGGTTGCTGTAACGTCCTGATGGCAATGACATCGCAATTGCTATGAAGTCACAAATGGCATGACTTCACAATGACTATGACATCACAAGGGCTATGAGGTTACAGTGGCTATGATGTCACAATGGCTATAACGGTCCAATGTCTGTGATATTATTGTGACTATGACTTTACAAAGGCTATGACATTATTGTGGTTATGATGTCGTAGTAGCTATGACGTTACCACGGCTCTGATGTTTTCATGGCCGTGATGACGACGGCTATGATGACAATGAGTATGCCGACACAATGGCTAGGATATTACAAATGCGATGACTTTACAATGTATATGATATTACCACGGTGACGACGTTTCAATGGCTATGACATTAATGTGGCTATGAGGTTTCAATGGCTATGACGTCACAATGCCTATGACATAACAATGGCTATGACGTCACAATGGCGATTACAGGAAAGTGGAAATGACTATACTATCTCTATGACACTGTGGTGCCTATCACGTTACCTTGGCTGTGACATTATACTGGCTATGCCATCACAATGTCTATGACATCATGATGGTTATGAAGTCAACGGCGATGACATAACAATGTCTATGAAACTACAGTGGCTTTGACCTTACAATATATATGCTGTTACAGTCGCTGTGATGTCACAATGGCTATGACATCACAATGGCTATGACATCAGTTTCTATGACATCATAGTGGCTATGACATTCCAATGGCCATGACATCACAGTGGCTATCTAGTTACAATGGCTATGCCATCAGAGTGGCCATGACTTTATAGTAACTCTGACCTCACAATGGCTATGGCATGAAAATGGCTATGACGTGAAATTGGCAATGACTTCAATATGTCTGTGTCATTACGGTGCCTGTGACGTTACAATGGCTGTGACATTATCGTGGCTATGACGATGCAAGTCCTGTGGCATTGTAGTAGCTCTGACTTTTCAATGGCTATGAAATTAAAGTGGGTCTGACGTCACAATGGCTATGTCATCACTATGGCTATGACTTGATAATGGCCATGACATCACAATCGCTACGAAGTCACACTTGATATGACTTCACATTTATGTGATGTCACAACAGCTATGATGGTAAAATTGCTATGTCACAATTGCTACAACCTCACAATTCCTATGGCGTTGCAATGGCTGTGATATTATCATGACTATGACGTTATAAAAGCTATGACATTATAGTGGGTAGGACGTCCCAGTGGCTACGAAGTTACAATGGCTCTGATGTTATGATGGCTACGACGTGACGATGGCTATATTGAGATGGCTACGCCGACACAATGGCTATGATATTACAAATATTATTACTTTCCAATGTCTATGACCTTACAAATGCTACGCCGTCTCAATGGCTGTGACGGGATAGTGGCGATGAGGTCACAATGGCTATGATATCACAATGGGTATGAAGGCACAATGGTTATGGCACTAGAGTGGCTAGGCCATTACTATGGATCCGATGTTTCATTGGCTATGACATTACAGTAGCTATGATATTGCAAGAGCCATGACTTTCCAGCAGATATGATGTGCTAGTGGCTATGACATCACAAATGGTATGAAGTCACAATTGACAAGCCTTCACAATGACTATGATATCACAAGGGCTACGATGTTCCCATTGCTATGACGTCACAATTGCTACGACGTCACAATGGCTATGACAATACCTTGGGAATGACTTCACTATATCTATTGCATGGTAGTGCCTAAGATATTACATTGGCTGTGACATTATAGTGGCCAGGACGTCACGGTTGCTGTAACGTCATGATGGCAATGACATCGCAATTGCTATGAAGTCACAAATGGCATGACTTCACAATGACTATGACATCACAAGGGCTATGAGGTTAAAGTGGCTGTGATGTCACAATGGCTATGAGGACACAATGGCTATAACGGTCCAATGTCTGTGATATTATTGTGACTATGACTTTACAAAGGCTATGACATTATTGTGGTTATGATGTCGTAGTAGCTATGACGTTACCACGGCTCTGATGTTTTCATGGCCGTGATGACGACGGCTATGATGACAATGAGTATGCCGACACAATGGCTAGGATATTACAAATGCGATGACTTTACAATGTATATGATATTACCACGGTCACGACGTTTCAATGGCGATGACATTAATGTGGCTATGAGGTTTCAATGGCTATGACGTCACAATGCCTATGACATAACAATGGCTATGACGTCACAATGGCGATTACAGGAAAGTGGAAATGACTATACTATCTCTATGACACTGTGGTGCCTATCACGTTACCTTGGCTGTGACATTATAGTGGCTATGCCATCACAATGTCTATGACATCATGATGGTTATGAAGTCAACGGCGATGACATAACAATGTCTATGAAACTACAGTGGCTTTGACCTTACAATATATATGCTGTTACAGTCGCTGTGATGTCACAATGGCTATGACATCACAATTGCTATGACATCACAGTTTCTATGACATCATAGTGGCTATGACATTCCAATGGCCATGACATCACAGTGGCTATCTAGTTACAATGGCTATGCCATCAGAGTGGCCATGACTTTATAGTAACTCTGACCTCACAATGGCTATGGCATGAAAATGGCTATGACGTGAAATTGGCAATGACTTCAATATGTCTGTGTCATTACGGTGCCTGTGACGTTACAATGGCTGTGACATTATCGTGGCTATGACGATGCAAGTCCTGTGGCATTGTAGTAGCTCTGACTTTTCAATGGCTATGAAATTAAAGTGGGTCTGACGTCACAATGGCTACGTCATCACTATGGCTATGACTTGATAATGGCCATGACATCACAATCGCTACGAAGTCACACTTGATATGACTTCACATTTATGTGATGTCACAACAGCTATGATGGTAAAATTGCTATGTCACAATTGCTACAACCTCACAATTCCTATGGCGTTGCAATGGCTGTGATATTATCATGACTATGACGTTATAAAAGCTATGACATTATAGTGGGTAGGACGTCCCAGTGGCTACGAAGTTACAATGGCTCTGATGTTATGATGGCTACGACGTGACGATGGCTATATTGAGAATGGCTACTCCGACACAATGGCTATGATATTACAAATATTATTACTTTCCAATGTCTATGACCTTACAAATGCTACGCCGTCTCAATGGCTGTGACGGGATAGTGGCGATGAGGTCACAATGGCTATGATATCACAATGGGTATGAAGGCACAATGGTTATGGCACTAGAGTGGCTAGGCCATTACTATGGATCCGATGTTTCATTGGCTATGACATTACAGTAGCTATGATATTGCAAGAGCCATGACTTTCCAGCAGATATGATGTGCTAGTGGCTATGACATCACAAATGGTATGAAGTCACAATTGACAAGCCTTCACAATGACTATGATATCACAAGGGCTACGATGTTCCCATTGCTATGACGTCACAATTGCTACGACGTCACAATGGCTATGACAATACCTTGGGAATGACTTCACTATATCTATTGCTTGGTAGTGCCTAAGATATTACATTGGCTGTGACATTATAGTGGCCAGGACGTCACGGTTGCTGTAACGTCCTGATGGCAATGACATCGCAATTGCTATGAAGTCACAAATGGCATGACTTCACAATGACTATGACATCACAAGGGCTATGAGGTTACAGTGGCTGTGATGTCACAATGGCTATGAGGACACAATGGCTATAACGGTCCAATGTCTGTGATATTATTGTGACTATGACTTTACAAAAGCTATGACATTATTGTGGTTATGATGTCGTAGTAGCTATGACGTTACCACGGCTCTGATGTTTTCATGGCCGTGATGACGACGGCTATGATGACAATGAGTATGCCGACACAATGGCTAGGATATTACAAATGCGATGACTTTACAATGTATATGATATTACCACGGTCACGACGTTTCAATGGCGATGACATTAATGTGGCTATGAGGTTTCAATGGCTATGACGTCACAATGCCTATGACATAACAATGGTTATGACGTCACAATGGCGATTACAGGAAAGTGGAAATGACTATACTATCTCTGTGACACTGTGGTGCCTATCACGTTACGTTGGCTGTGACATTATAGTGGCTATGCCATCACAATGTCTATGACATCATGATGGTTATGAAGTCAAGGCGATGACATAACAATGTCTATGAAACTACAGTGGCTTTGACCTTACAATATATATGCTTTTACAGTCGCTGTGATGTCACAATGGCTATGACATCACAATGGCTATGACATCACAGTTTCTATGACATCATAGTGGCTATGACATTCCAATGGCCATGACATCACAGTGGCTATCTAGTTACAATGGCTATGCCATCAGAGTGGCCATGACTTTATAGTAACTCTGACGTCACAATGGCTATGGCATGAAAATGGCTATGACGTGAAATTGGCAATGACTTCAATATGTCTGTGTCATTACGGTGCCTGTGACGTTACAATGGCTGTGACATTATCGTGGCTATGACGATGCAAGTCCTGTGGCATTGTAGTAGCTCTGACTTTTCAATGGCTATGAAATTAAAGTGGGTCTGACGTCACAATGGCTACGTCATCACTATGGCTATGACTTGATAATGGCCATGACATCACAATCGCTACGAAGTCACACTTGATATGACTTCACATTTATGTGATGTCACAACAGCTATGATGGTAAAATTGCTATGTCACAATTGCTACAACCTCACAATTCCTATGGCGTTGCAATGGCTGTGATATTATCATGACTATGACGTTATAAAAGCTATGACATTATAGTGGGTAGGACGTCCCAGTGGCTACGAAGTTACAATGGCTCTGATGTTATGATGGCTACGACGTGACGATGGCTATATTGAGAATGGCTACGCCGACACAATGGCTATGATATTACAAATATTATTACTTTCCAATGTCTAGGACCTTACAAATGCTACGCCGTCTCAATGGCTGTGACGGGATAGTGGCTATGAGGTCACAATGGCTATGATATCACAATGGGTATGAAGGCACAATGGTTATGGCACTAGAGTGGCTAGGCCATTACTATGGATCTGATGTTTCATTGGCTATGACATTACAGTAGCTATGATATTGCAAGAGCCATGAGTTTCCAGCAGATATGATGTGCTAGTGGCTATGACATCACAAATGGTATGAAGTCACAATTGACAAGCCTTCACAATGACTATGATATCACAAGGGCTACGATGTTCCCATTGCTATGACGTCACAATTGCTACGACGTCACAAAGGCTATGACAATACCTTGGGAATGACTTCACTATATCTATTGCATGGTAGTGCCTAAGATATTACATTGGCTGTGACATTATAGTGGCCAGGACGTCACGGTTGCTGTAACGTCCTGATGGCAATGACATCGCAATTGCTATGAAGTCACAAATGGCATGACTTCACAATGACTATGACATCACAAGGGCTATGAGGTTACAGTGGCTATGATGTCACAATGGCTATAACGGTCCAATGTCTGTGATATTATTGTGACTATGACTTTACAAAGGCTATGACATTATTGTGGTTATGATGTCGTAGTAGCTATGACGTTACCACGGCTCTGATGTTTTCATGGCCGTGATGACGACGGCTATGATGACAATGAGTATGCCGACACAATGGCTAGGATATTACAAATGCGATGACTTTACAATGTATATGATATTACCACGGTGACGACGTTTCAATGGCTATGACATTAATGTGGCTATGAGGTTTCAATGGCTATGACGTCACAATGCCTATGACATAACAATGGCTATGACGTCACAATGGCGATTACAGGAAAGTGGAAATGACTATACTATCTCTATGACACTGTGGTGCCTATCACGTTACCTTGGCTGTGACATTATACTGGCTATGCCATCACAATGTCTATGACATCATGATGGTTATGAAGTCAACGGCGATGACATAACAATGTCTATGAAACTACAGTGGCTTTGACCTTACAATATATATGCTGTTACAGTCGCTGTGATGTCACAATGGCTATGACATCACAATGGCTATGACATCACAGTTTCTATGACATCATAGTGGCTATGACATTCCAATGGCCATGACATCACAATGGCTATCTAGTTACAATGGCTATGCCATCAGAGTGGCCATGACTTTATAGTAACTCTGACCTCACAATGGCTATGGCATGAAAATGGCTATGACGTGAAATTGGCAATGACTTCAATATGTCTGTGTCATTACGGTGCCTGTGACGTTACAATGGCTGTGACATTATCGTGGCTATGACGATGCAAGTCCTGTGGCATTGTAGTAGCTCTGACTTTTCAATGGCTATGAAATTAAAGTGGGTCTGACGTCACAATGGCTATGTCATCACTATGGCTATGACTTCATAATGGCCATGACATCACAATCGCTACGAAGTCACACTTGATATGACTTCACATTTATGTGATGTCACAACAGCTATGATGGTAAAATTGCTATGTCACAATTGCTACAACCTCACAATTCCTATGGCGTTGCAATGGCTGTGATATTATCATGACTATGACGTTATAAAAGCTATGACATTATAGTGGGTAGGACGTCCCAGTGGCTACGAAGTTACAATGGCTCTGATGTTATGATGGCTACGACGTGACGATGGCTATATTGAGATGGCTACGCCGACACAATGGCTATGATATTACAAATATTATTACTTTCCAATGTCTATGACCTTACAAATGCTACGCCGTCTCAATGGCTGTGACGGGATAGTGGCGATGAGGTCACAATGGCTATGATATCACAATGGGTATGAAGGCACAATGGTTATGGCACTAGAGTGGCTAGGCCATTACTATGGATCCGATGTTTCATTGGCTATGACATTACAGTAGCTATGATATTGCAAGAGCCATGACTTTCCAGCAGATATGATGTGCTAGTGGCTATGACATCACAAATGGTATGAAGTCACAATTGACAAGCCTTCACAATGACTATGATATCACAAGGGCTACGATGTTCCAATTGCTATGACGTCACAATTGCTACGACGTCACAATGGCTATGACAATACCTTGGGAATGACTTCACTATATCTATTGCATGGTAGTGCCTAAGATATTACATTGGCTGTGACATTATAGTGGCCAGGACGTCACGGTTGCTGTAACGTCATGATGGCAATGACATCGCAATTGCTATGAAGTCACAAATGGCATGACTTCACAATGACTATGACATCACAAGGGCTATGAGGTTAAAGTGGCTGTGATGTCACAATGGCTATGAGGACACAATGGCTATAACGGTCCAATGTCTGTGATATTATTGTGACTATGACTTTACAAAGGCTATGACATTATTGTGGTTATGATGTCGTAGTAGCTATGACGTTACCACGGCTCTGATGTTTTCATGGCCGTGATGACGACGGCTATGATGACAATTAGTATGCCGACACAATGGCTAGGATATTACAAATGCGATGACTTTACAATGTATATGATATTACCACGGTCACGACGTTTCAATGGCGATGACATTAATGTGGCTATGAGGTTTCAATGGCTATGACGTCACAATGCCTATGACATAACAATGGCTATGACGTCACAATGGCGATTACAGGAAAGTGGAAATGACTATACTATCTCTATGACACTGTGGTGCCTATCACGTTACCTTGGCTGTGACATTATAGTGGCTATGCCATCACAATGTCTATGACATCATGATGGTTATGAAGTCAACGGCGATGACATAACAATGTCTATGAAACTACAGTGGCTTTGACCTTACAATATATATGCTGTTACAGTCGCTGTGATGTCACAATGGCTATGACATCACAATGGCTATGACATCACAGTTTCTATGACATCATAGTGGCTATGACATTCCAATGGCCATGACATCACAGTGGCTATCTAGTTACAATGGCTATGCCATCAGAGTGGCCATGACTTTATAGTAACTCTGACCTCACAATGGCTATGGCATGAAAATGGCTATGACGTGAAATTGGCAATGACTTCAATATGTCTGTGTCATTACGGTGCCTGTGACGTTACAATGGCTGTGACATTATCGTGGCTATGACGATGCAAGTCCTGTGGCATTGTAGTAGCTCTGACTTTTCAATGGCTATGAAATTAAAGTGGGTCTGACGTCACAATGGCTATGTCATCACTATGGCTATGACTTGATAATGGCCATGACATCACAATCGCTACGAAGTCACACTTGATATGACTTCACATTTATGTGATGTCACAACAGCTATGATGGTAAAATTGCTATGTCACAATTGCTACAACCTCACAATTCCTATGGCGTTGCAATGGCTGTGATATTATCATGACTATGACGTTATAAAAGCTATGACATTATAGTGGGTAGGACGTCCCAGTGGCTACGAAGTTACAATGGCTCTGATGTTATGATGGCTACGACGTGACGATGGCTATATTGAGATGGCTACGCCGACACAATGGCTATGATATTACAAATATTATTACTTTCCAATGTCTATGACCTTACAAATGCTACGCCGTCTCAATGGCTGTGACGGGATAGTGGCGATGAGGTCACAATGGCTATGATATCACAATGGGTATGAAGGCACAATGGTTATGGCACTAGAGTGGCTAGGCCATTACTATGGATCCGATGTTTCATTGGCTATGACATTACAGTAGCTATGATATTGCAAGAGCCATGACTTTCCAGCAGATATGATGTGCTAGTGGCTATGACATCACAAATGGTATGAAGTCACAATTGACAAGCCTTCACAATGACTATGATATCACAAGGGCTACGATGTTCCCATTGCTATGACGTCACAATTGCTACGACGTCACAATGGCTATGACAATACCTTGGGAATGACTTCACTATATCTATTGCATGGTAGTGCCTAAGATATTACATTGGCTGTGACATTATAGTGGCCAGGACGTCACGGTTGCTGTAACGTCATGATGGCAATGACATCGCAATTGCTATGAAGTCACAAATGGCATGACTTCACAATGACTATGACATCACAAGGGCTATGAGGTTAAAGTGGCTGTGATGTCACAATGGCTATGAGGACACAATGGCTATAACGGTCCAATGTCTGTGATATTATTGTGACTATGACTTTACAAAGGCTATGACATTATTGTGGTTATGATGTCGTAGTAGCTATGACGTTACCACGGCTCTGATGTTTTCATGGCCGTGATGACGACGGCTATGATGACAATGAGTATGCCGACACAATGGCTAGGATATTACAAATGCGATGACTTTACAATGTATATGATATTACCACGGTCACGACGTTTCAATGGCGATGACATTAATGTGGCTATGAGGTTTCAATGGCTATGACGTCACAATGCCTATGACATAACAATGGCTATGACGTCACAATGGCGATTACAGGAAAGTGGAAATGACTATACTATCTCTATGACACTGTGGTGCCTATCACGTTACCTTGGCTGTGACATTATAGTGGCTATGCCATCACAATGTCTATGACATCATGATGGTTATGAAGTCAACGGCGATGACATAACAATGTCTATGAAACTACAGTGGCTTTGACCTTACAATATATATGCTGTTACAGTCGCTGTGATGTCACAATGGCTATGACATCACAATTGCTATGACATCACAGTTTCTATGACATCATAGTGGCTATGACATTCCAATGGCCATGACATCACAGTGGCTATCTAGTTACAATGGCTATGCCATCAGAGTGGCCATGACTTTATAGTAACTCTGACCTCACAATGGCTATGGCATGAAAATGGCTATGACGTGAAATTGGCAATGACTTCAATATGTCTGTGTCATTACGGTGCCTGTGACGTTACAATGGCTGTGACATTATCGTGGCTATGACGATGCAAGTCCTGTGGCATTGTAGTAGCTCTGACTTTTCAATGGCTATGAAATTAAAGTGGGTCTGACGTCACAATGGCTACGTCATCACTATGGCTATGACTTGATAATGGCCATGACATCACAATCGCTACGAAGTCACACTTGATATGACTTCACATTTATGTGATGTCACAACAGCTATGATGGTAAAATTGCTATGTCACAATTGCTACAACCTCACAATTCCTATGGCGTTGCAATGGCTGTGATATTATCATGACTATGACGTTATAAAAGCTATGACATTATAGTGGGTAGGACGTCCCAGTGGCTACGAAGTTACAATGGCTCTGATGTTATGATGGCTACGACGTGACGATGGCTATATTGAGAATGGCTACTCCGACACAATGGCTATGATATTACAAATATTATTACTTTCCAATGTCTATGACCTTACAAATGCTACGCCGTCTCAATGGCTGTGACGGGATAGTGGCGATGAGGTCACAATGGCTATGATATCACAATGGGTATGAAGGCACAATGGTTATGGCACTAGAGTGGCTAGGCCATTACTATGGATCCGATGTTTCATTGGCTATGACATTACAGTAGCTATGATATTGCAAGAGCCATGACTTTCCAGCAGATATGATGTGCTAGTGGCTATGACATCACAAATGGTATGAAGTCACAATTGACAAGCCTTCACAATGACTATGATATCACAAGGGCTACGATGTTCCCATTGCTATGACGTCACAATTGCTACGACGTCACAATGGCTATGACAATACCTTGGGAATGACTTCACTATATCTATTGCTTGGTAGTGCCTAAGATATTACATTGGCTGTGACATTATAGTGGCCAGGACGTCACGGTTGCTGTAACGTCCTGATGGCAATGACATCGCAATTGCTATGAAGTCACAAATGGCATGACTTCACAATGACTATGACATCACAAGGGCTATGAGGTTACAGTGGCTGTGATGTCACAATGGCTATGAGGACACAATGGCTATAACGGTCCAATGTCTGTGATATTATTGTGACTATGACTTTACAAAAGCTATGACATTATTGTGGTTATGATGTCGTAGTAGCTATGACGTTACCACGGCTCTGATGTTTTCATGGCCGTGATGACGACGGCTATGATGACAATGAGTATGCCGACACAATGGCTAGGATATTACAAATGCGATGACTTTACAATGTATATGATATTACCACGGTCACGACGTTTCAATGGCGATGACATTAATGTGGCTATGAGGTTTCAATGGCTATGACGTCACAATGCCTATGACATAACAATGGTTATGACGTCACAATGGCGATTACAGGAAAGTGGAAATGACTATACTATCTCTGTGACACTGTGGTGCCTATCACGTTACGTTGGCTGTGACATTATAGTGGCTAT
The DNA here is from genome assembly GCF_028538775.1 of Myotis yumanensis. Taxonomy (NCBI): domain Eukaryota; kingdom Metazoa; phylum Chordata; class Mammalia; order Chiroptera; family Vespertilionidae; genus Myotis; species Myotis yumanensis. The sequence goes on from NW_027223786.1 coordinate 191,997, forward strand.
GCCATCACAATGTCTATGACATCATGATGGTTATGAAGTCAAGGCGATGACATAACAATGTCTATGAAACTACAGTGGCTTTGACCTTACAATATATATGCTTTTACAGTCGCTGTGATGTCACAATGGCTATGACATCACAATGGCTATGACATCACAGTTTCTATGACATCATAGTGGCTATGACATTCCAATGGCCATGACATCACAGTGGCTATCTAGTTACAATGGCTATGCCATCAGAGTGGCCATGACTTTATAGTAACTCTGACGTCACAATGGCTATGGCATGAAAATGGCTATGACGTGAAATTGGCAATGACTTCAATATGTCTGTGTCATTACGGTGCCTGTGACGTTACAATGGCTGTGACATTATCGTGGCTATGACGATGCAAGTCCTGTGGCATTGTAGTAGCTCTGACTTTTCAATGGCTATGAAATTAAAGTGGGTCTGACGTCACAATGGCTACGTCATCACTATGGCTATGACTTGATAATGGCCATGACATCACAATCGCTACGAAGTCACACTTGATATGACTTCACATTTATGTGATGTCACAACAGCTATGATGGTAAAATTGCTATGTCACAATTGCTACAACCTCACAATTCCTATGGCGTTGCAATGGCTGTGATATTATCATGACTATGACGTTATAAAAGCTATGACATTATAGTGGGTAGGACGTCCCAGTGGCTACGAAGTTACAATGGCTCTGATGTTATGATGGCTACGACGTGACGATGGCTATATTGAGAATGGCTACGCCGACACAATGGCTATGATATTACAAATATTATTACTTTCCAATGTCTAGGACCTTACAAATGCTACGCCGTCTCAATGGCTGTGACGGGATAGTGGCTATGAGGTCACAATGGCTATGATATCACAATGGGTATGAAGGCACAATGGTTATGGCACTAGAGTGGCTAGGCCATTACTATGGATCTGATGTTTCATTGGCTATGACATTACAGTAGCTATGATATTGCAAGAGCCATGAGTTTCCAGCAGATATGATGTGCTAGTGGCTATGACATCACAAATGGTATGAAGTCACAATTGACAAGCCTTCACAATGACTATGATATCACAAGGGCTACGATGTTCCCATTGCTATGACGTCACAATTGCTACGACGTCACAAAGGCTATGACAATACCTTGGGAATGACTTCACTATATCTATTGCATGGTAGTGCCTAAGATATTACATTGGCTGTGACATTATAGTGGCCAGGACGTCACGGTTGCTGTAACGTCCTGATGGCAATGACATCGCAATTGCTATGAAGTCACAAATGGCATGACTTCACAATGACTATGACATCACAAGGGCTATGAGGTTACAGTGGCTATGATGTCACAATGGCTATAACGGTCCAATGTCTGTGATATTATTGTGACTATGACTTTACAAAGGCTATGACATTATTGTGGTTATGATGTCGTAGTAGCTATGACGTTACCACGGCTCTGATGTTTTCATGGCCGTGATGACGACGGCTATGATGACAATGAGTATGCCGACACAATGGCTAGGATATTACAAATGCGATGACTTTACAATGTATATGATATTACCACGGTGACGACGTTTCAATGGCTATGACATTAATGTGGCTATGAGGTTTCAATGGCTATGACGTCACAATGCCTATGACATAACAATGGCTATGACGTCACAATGGCGATTACAGGAAAGTGGAAATGACTATACTATCTCTATGACACTGTGGTGCCTATCACGTTACCTTGGCTGTGACATTATACTGGCTATGCCATCACAATGTCTATGACATCATGATGGTTATGAAGTCAACGGCGATGACATAACAATGTCTATGAAACTACAGTGGCTTTGACCTTACAATATATATGCTGTTACAGTCGCTGTGATGTCACAATGGCTATGACATCACAATGGCTATGACATCACAGTTTCTATGACATCATAGTGGCTATGACATTCCAATGGCCATGACATCACAATGGCTATCTAGTTACAATGGCTATGCCATCAGAGTGGCCATGACTTTATAGTAACTCTGACCTCACAATGGCTATGGCATGAAAATGGCTATGACGTGAAATTGGCAATGACTTCAATATGTCTGTGTCATTACGGTGCCTGTGACGTTACAATGGCTGTGACATTATCGTGGCTATGACGATGCAAGTCCTGTGGCATTGTAGTAGCTCTGACTTTTCAATGGCTATGAAATTAAAGTGGGTCTGACGTCACAATGGCTATGTCATCACTATGGCTATGACTTCATAATGGCCATGACATCACAATCGCTACGAAGTCACACTTGATATGACTTCACATTTATGTGATGTCACAACAGCTATGATGGTAAAATTGCTATGTCACAATTGCTACAACCTCACAATTCCTATGGCGTTGCAATGGCTGTGATATTATCATGACTATGACGTTATAAAAGCTATGACATTATAGTGGGTAGGACGTCCCAGTGGCTACGAAGTTACAATGGCTCTGATGTTATGATGGCTACGACGTGACGATGGCTATATTGAGATGGCTACGCCGACACAATGGCTATGATATTACAAATATTATTACTTTCCAATGTCTATGACCTTACAAATGCTACGCCGTCTCAATGGCTGTGACGGGATAGTGGCGATGAGGTCACAATGGCTATGATATCACAATGGGTATGAAGGCACAATGGTTATGGCACTAGAGTGGCTAGGCCATTACTATGGATCCGATGTTTCATTGGCTATGACATTACAGTAGCTATGATATTGCAAGAGCCATGACTTTCCAGCAGATATGATGTGCTAGTGGCTATGACATCACAAATGGTATGAAGTCACAATTGACAAGCCTTCACAATGACTATGATATCACAAGGGCTACGATGTTCCAATTGCTATGACGTCACAATTGCTACGACGTCACAATGGCTATGACAATACCTTGGGAATGACTTCACTATATCTATTGCATGGTAGTGCCTAAGATATTACATTGGCTGTGACATTATAGTGGCCAGGACGTCACGGTTGCTGTAACGTCATGATGGCAATGACATCGCAATTGCTATGAAGTCACAAATGGCATGACTTCACAATGACTATGACATCACAAGGGCTATGAGGTTAAAGTGGCTGTGATGTCACAATGGCTATGAGGACACAATGGCTATAACGGTCCAATGTCTGTGATATTATTGTGACTATGACTTTACAAAGGCTATGACATTATTGTGGTTATGATGTCGTAGTAGCTATGACGTTACCACGGCTCTGATGTTTTCATGGCCGTGATGACGACGGCTATGATGACAATTAGTATGCCGACACAATGGCTAGGATATTACAAATGCGATGACTTTACAATGTATATGATATTACCACGGTCACGACGTTTCAATGGCGATGACATTAATGTGGCTATGAGGTTTCAATGGCTATGACGTCACAATGCCTATGACATAACAATGGCTATGACGTCACAATGGCGATTACAGGAAAGTGGAAATGACTATACTATCTCTATGACACTGTGGTGCCTATCACGTTACCTTGGCTGTGACATTATAGTGGCTATGCCATCACAATGTCTATGACATCATGATGGTTATGAAGTCAACGGCGATGACATAACAATGTCTATGAAACTACAGTGGCTTTGACCTTACAATATATATGCTGTTACAGTCGCTGTGATGTCACAATGGCTATGACATCACAATGGCTATGACATCACAGTTTCTATGACATCATAGTGGCTATGACATTCCAATGGCCATGACATCACAGTGGCTATCTAGTTACAATGGCTATGCCATCAGAGTGGCCATGACTTTATAGTAACTCTGACCTCACAATGGCTATGGCATGAAAATGGCTATGACGTGAAATTGGCAATGACTTCAATATGTCTGTGTCATTACGGTGCCTGTGACGTTACAATGGCTGTGACATTATCGTGGCTATGACGATGCAAGTCCTGTGGCATTGTAGTAGCTCTGACTTTTCAATGGCTATGAAATTAAAGTGGGTCTGACGTCACAATGGCTATGTCATCACTATGGCTATGACTTGATAATGGCCATGACATCACAATCGCTACGAAGTCACACTTGATATGACTTCACATTTATGTGATGTCACAACAGCTATGATGGTAAAATTGCTATGTCACAATTGCTACAACCTCACAATTCCTATGGCGTTGCAATGGCTGTGATATTATCATGACTATGACGTTATAAAAGCTATGACATTATAGTGGGTAGGACGTCCCAGTGGCTACGAAGTTACAATGGCTCTGATGTTATGATGGCTACGACGTGACGATGGCTATATTGAGAATGGCTACGCCGACACAATGGCTATGATATTACAAATATTATTACTTTCCAATGTCTATGACCTTACAAATGCTACGCCGTCTCAATGGCTGTGACGGGATAGTGGCGATGAGGTCACAATGGCTATGATATCACAATGGGTATGAAGGCACAATGGTTATGGCACTAGAGTGGCTAGGCCATTACTATGGATCCGATGTTTCATTGGCTATGACATTACAGTAGCTATGATATTGCAAGAGCCATGACTTTCCAGCAGATATGATGTGCTAGTGGCTATGACATCACAAATGGTATGAAGTCACAATTGACAAGCCTTCACAATGACTATGATATCACAAGGGCTACGATGTTCCCATTGCTATGACGTCACAATTGCTACGACGTCACAATGGCTATGACAATACCTTGGGAATGACTTCACTATATCTATTGCATGGTAGTGCCTAAGATATTACATTGGCTGTGACATTATAGTGGCCAGGACGTCACGGTTGCTGTAACGTCATGATGGCAATGACATCGCAATTGCTATGAAGTCACAAATGGCATGACTTCACAATGACTATGACATCACAAGGGCTATGAGGTTAAAGTGGCTGTGATGTCACAATGGCTATGAGGACACAATGGCTATAACGGTCCAATGTCTGTGATATTATTGTGACTATGACTTTACAAAGGCTATGACATTATCGTGGTTATGATGTCGTAGTAGCTATGACGTTACCACGGCTCTGATGTTTTCATGGCCGTGATGACGACGGCTATGATGACAATGAGTATGCCGACACAATGGCTAGGATATTACAAATGCGATGACTTTACAATGTATATGATATTACCACGGTCACGACGTTTCAATGGCGATGACATTAATGTGGCTATGAGGTTTCAATGGCTATGACGTCACAATGCCTATGACATAACAATGGCTATGACGTCACAATGGCGATTACAGGAAAGTGGAAATGACTATACTATCTCTATGACACTGTGGTGCCTATCACGTTACCTTGGCTGTGACATTATAGTGGCTATGCCATCACAATGTCTATGACATCATGATGGTTATGAAGTCAACGGCGATGACATAACAATGTCTATGAAACTACAGTGGCTTTGACCTTACAATATATATGCTGTTACAGTCGCTGTGATGTCACAATGGCTATGACATCACAATGGCTATGACATCACAGTTTCTATGACATCATAGTGGCTATGACATTCCAATGGCCATGACATCACAGTGGCTATCTAGTTACAATGCCTATGCCATCAGAGTGGCCATGACTTTATAGTAACTCTGACGTCACAATGGCTATGGCATGAAAATGGCTATGACGTGAAATTGGCAATGACTTCAATATGTCTGTGTCATTACGGTGCCTGTGACGTTACAATGGCTGTGACATTATCGTGGCTATGACGATGCAAGTCCTGTGGCATTGTAGTAGCTCTGACTTTTCAATGGCTATGAAATTAAAGTGGGTCTGACGTCACAATGGCTACGTCATCACTATGGCTATGACTTGATAATGGCCATGACATCACAATCGCTACGAAGTCACACTTGATATGACTTCACATTTATGTGATGTCACAACAGCTATGATGGTAAAATTGCTATGTCACAATTGCTACAACCTCACAATTCCTATGGCGTTGCAATGGCTGTGATATTATCATGACTATGACGTTATAAAAGCTATGACATTATAGTGGGTAGGACGTCCCAGTGGCTACGAAGTTACAATGGCTCTGATGTTATGATGGCTACGACGTGACGATGGCTATATTGAGAATGGCTACGCCGACACAATGGCTATGATATTACAAATATTATTACTTTCCAATGTCTAGGACCTTACAAATGCTACGCCGTCTCAATGGCTGTGACGGGATAGTGGCTATGAGGTCACAATGGCTATGATATCACAATGGGTATGAAGGCACAATGGTTATGGCACTAGAGTGGCTAGGCCATTACTATGGATCTGATGTTTCATTGGCTATGACATTACAGTAGCTATGATATTGCAAGAGCCATGAGTTTCCAGCAGATATGATGTGCTAGTGGCTATGACATCACAAATGGTATGAAGTCACAATTGACAAGCCTTCACTATGACTATGATATCACAAGGGCTACGATGTTCCCATTGCTATGACGTCACAATTGCTACGACGTCGCAAAGGCTATGACAATACCTTGGGAATGACTTCACTATATCTATTGCATGGTAGTGCCTAAGATATTACATTGGCTGTGACATTATAGTGGCCAGGACGTCACGGTTGCTGTAACGTCCTGATGGCAATGACATCGCAATTGTTATGAAGTCACAAATGGCATGACTTCACAATGACTATGACATCACAAGGGCTATGAGGTTACAGTGGCTATGATGTCACAATGGCTATAACGGTCCAATGTCTGTGATATTATTGTGACTATGACTTTACAAAGGCTATGACATTATTGTGGTTATGATGTCGTAGTAGCTATGACGTTACCACGGCTCTGATGTTTTCATGGCCGTGATGACGACGGCTATGATGACAATGAGTATGCCGACACAATGGCTAGGATATTACAAATGCGATGACTTTACAATGTATATGATATTACCACGGTGACGATGTTTCAATGGCGATGACATTAATGTGGCTATGAGGTTTCAATGGCTATGACGTCACAATGCCTATGACATAACAATGGCTATGACGTCACAATGGCGATTACAGGACAGTGGAAATGACTATACTATCTCTATGACACTGTGGTGCCTATCACGTTACGTTGGCTGTGACATTATAGTGGCTATGCCATCACAATGTCTATGACATCATGATGGTTATGAAGTCAACGGCGATGACATAACAATGTCTATGAAACTACAGTGGCTTTGACCTTACAATATATATGCTGTTACAGTCGCTGTGATGTCACAATGGCTATGACATCACAATGGCTATGACATCACAGTTTCTATGACATCATAGTGGCTATGACATTCCAATGGCCATGACATCACAGTGGCTATCTAGTTACAATGGCTATGCCATCAGAGTGGCCATGACTTTATAGTAACTCTGACGTCACAATGGCTATGGCATGAAAATGGCTATGACGTGAAATTGGCAATGACTTCAATATGTCTGTGTCATTACGGTGCCTGTGACGTTACAATGGCTGTGACATTATCGTGGCTATGACGATGCAAGTCCTGTGGCATTGTAGTAGCTCTGACTTTTCAATGGCTATGAAATTAAAGTGGGTCTGACGTCACAATGGCTACGTCATCACTATGGCTATGACTTGATAATGGCCATGACATCACAATCGCTACGAAGTCACACTTGATATGACTTCACATTTATGTGATGTCACAACAGCTATGATGGTAAAATTGCTATGTCACAATTGCTACAACCTCACAATTCCTATGGCGTTGCAATGGCTGTGATATTATCATGACTATGACGTTATAAAAGCTATGACATTATAGTGGGTAGGACGTCCCAGTGGCTACGAAGTTACAATGGCTCTGATGTTATGATGGCTACGACGTGACGATGGCTATATTGAGAATGGCTACTCCGACACAATGGCTATGATATTACAAATATTATTACTTTCCAATGTCTATGACCTTACAAATGCTACGCCGTCTCAATGGCTGTGACGGGATAGTGGCTATGAGGTCACAATGGCTATGATATCACAATGGGTATGAAGGCACAATGGTTATGGCACTAGAGTGGCTAGGCCATTACTATGGATCCGATGTTTCATTGGCTATGACATTACAGTAGCTATGATATTGCAAGAGCCATGACTTTCCAGCAGATATGATGTGCTAGTGGCTATGACATCACAAATGGTATGAAGTCACAATTGACAAGCCTTCACAATGACTATGATATCACAAGGGCTACGATGTTCCCATTGCTATGACGTCACAATTGCTACGACGTCACAATGGCTATGACAATACCTTGGGAATGACTTCACTATATCTATTGCATGGTAGTGCCTAAGATATTACATTGGCTGTGACATTATAGTGGCCAGGACGTCACGGTTGCTGTAACGTCCTGATGGCAATGACATCGCAATTGCTATGAAGTCACAAATGGCATGACTTCACAATGACTATGACATCACAAGGGCTATGAGGTTAAAGTGGCTGTGATGTCACAATGGCTATGAGGACACAATGGCTATAACGGTCCAATGTCTGTGATATTATTGTGACTATGACTTTACAAAGGCTATGACATTATTGTGGTTATGATGTCGTAGTAGCTATGACGTTACCACGGCTCTGATGTTTTCATGGCCGTGATGACGACGGCTATGATGACAATGAGTATGCCGACACAATGGCTAGGATATTACAAATGCGATGACTTTACAATGTATATGATATTACCACGGTCACGACGTTTCAATGGCGATGACATTAATGTGGCTATGAGGTTTCAATGGCTATGACGTCACAATGCCTATGACATAACAATGGCTATGACGTCACAATGGCGATTACAGGAAAGTGGAAATGACTATACTATCTCTATGACACTGTGGTGCCTATCACGTTACCTTGGCTGTGACATTATAGTGGCTATGCCATCACAATGTCTATGACATCATGATGGTTATGAAGTCAACGGCGATGACATAACAATGTCTATGAAACTACAGTGGCTTTGACCTTACAATATATATGCTGTTACAGTCGCTGTGATGTCACAATGGCTATGACATCACAATGGCTATGACATCACAGTTTCTATGACATCATAGTGGCTATGACATTCCAATGGCCATGACATCACAGTGGCTATCTAGTTACAATGGCTATGCCATCAGAGTGGCCATGACTTTATAGTAACTCTGACGTCACAATGGCTATGGCATGAAAATGGCTATGACGTGAAATTGGCAATGACTTCAATATGTCTGTGTCATTACGGTGCCTGTGACGTTACAATGGCTGTGACATTATCGTGGCTATGACGATGCAAGTCCTGTGGCATTGTAGTAGCTCTGACTTTTCAATGGCTATGAAATTAAAGTGGGTCTGACGTCACAATGGCTACGTCATCACTATGGCTATGACTTGATAATGGCCATGACATCACAATCGCTACGAAGTCACACTTGATATGACTTCACATTTATGTGATGTCACAACAGCTATGATGGTAAAATTGCTATGTCACAATTGCTACAACCTCACAATTCCTATGGCGTTGCAATGGCTGTGATATTATCATGACTATGACGTTATAAAAGCTATGACATTATAGTGGGTAGGACGTCCCAGTGGCTACGAAGTTACAATGGCTCTGATGTTATGATGGCTACGACGTGACGATGGCTATATTGAGAATGGCTACGCCGACACAATGGCTATGATATTACAAATATTATTACTTTCCAATGTCTAGGACCTTACAAATGCTACGCCGTCTCAATGGCTGTGACGGGATAGTGGCTATGAGGTCACAATGGCTATGATATCACAATGGGTATGAAGGCACAATGGTTATGGCACTAGAGTGGCTAGGCCATTACTATGGATCCGATGTTTCATTGGCTATGACATTACAGTAGCTATGATATTGCAAGAGCCATGACTTTCCAGTAGATATGATGTGCAAGTGGCTATGACATCACAAATGGTATGAAGTCACAATTGACAAGCCTTCACAATGACTATGATATCACAAGGGCTACGATGTTCCCATTGCTATGACGTCACAATTGCTACGACGTCACAAAGGCTATGACAATACCTTGGGAATGACTTCACTATATCTATTGCATGGTAGTGCCTAAGATATTGCATTGGCTGTGACATTATAGTGGCCAGGACGTCACGGTTGCTGTAACGTCATGATGGCAATGACATCGCAATTGCTATGAAGTCACAAATGGCATGACTTCACAATGACTATGACATCACAAGGGCTATGAGGTTACAGTGGCTGTGATGTCACAATGGCTATGAGGACACAATGGCTATAACGGTCCAATGTCTGTGATATTATTGTGACTATGACTTTACAAAGGCTATGACATTATTGTGGTTATGATGTCGTAGTAGCTATGACGTTACCACGGCTCTGATGTTTTCATGGCCGTGATGACGACGGCTATGATGACAATGAGTATGCCGACACAATGGCTAGGATATTACAAATGCGATGACTTTACAATGTATATGATATTACCACGGTCACGACGTTTCAATGGCGATGACATTAATGTGGCTATGAGGTTTCAATGGCTATGACGTCACAATGCCTATGACATAACAATGGCTATGACGTCACAATGGCGATTACAGGAAAGTGGAAATGACTATACTATCTCTATGACACTGTGGTGCCTATCACGTTACCTTGGCTGTGACATTATAGTGGCTATGCCATCACAATGTCTATGACATCATGATGGTTATGAAGTCAACGGCGATGACATAACAATGTCTATGAAACTACAGTGGCTTTGACCTTACAATATATATGCTGTTACAGTCGCTGTGATGTCACAATGGCTATGACATCACAATGGCTATGACATCACAGTTTCTATGACATCATAGTGGCTATGACATTCCAATGGCCATGACATCACAGTGGCTATCTAGTTACAATGCCTATGCCATCAGAGTGGCCATGACTTTATAGTAACTCTGACGTCACAATGGCTATGGCATGAAAATGGCTATGACGTGAAATTGGCAATGACTTCAATATGTCTGTGTCATTACGGTGCCTGTGACGTTACAATGGCTGTGACATTATCGTGGCTATGACGATGCAAGTCCTGTGGCATTGTAGTAGCTCTGACTTTTCAATGGCTATGAAATTAAAGTGGGTCTGACGTCACAATGGCTACGTCATCACTATGGCTATGACTTGATAATGGCCATGACATCACAATCGCTACGAAGTCACACTTGATATGACTTCACATTTATGTGATGTCACAACAGCTATGATGGTAAAATTGCTATGTCACAATTGCTACAACCTCACAATTCCTATGGCGTTGCAATGGCTGTGATATTATCATGACTATGACGTTATAAAAGCTATGACATTATAGTGGGTAGGACGTCCCAGTGGCTACGAAGTTACAATGGCTCTGATGTTATGATGGCTACGACGTGACGATGGCTATATTGAGAATGGCTACGCCGACACAATGGCTATGATATTACAAATATTATTACTTTCCAATGTCTAGGACCTTACAAATGCTACGCCGTCTCAATGGCTGTGACGGGATAGTGGCTATGAGGTCACAATGGCTATGATATCACAATGGGTATGAAGGCACAATGGTTATGGCACTAGAGTGGCTAGGCCATTACTATGGATCTGATGTTTCATTGGCTATGACATTACAGTAGCTATGATATTGCAAGAGCCATGAGTTTCCAGCAGATATGATGTGCTAGTGGCTATGACATCACAAATGGTATGAAGTCACAATTGACAAGCCTTCACTATGACTATGATATCACAAGGGCTACGATGTTCCCATTGCTATGACGTCACAATTGCTACGACGTCGCAAAGGCTATGACAATACCTTGGGAATGACTTCACTATATCTATTGCATGGTAGTGCCTAAGATATTACATTGGCTGTGACATTATAGTGGCCAGGACGTCACGGTTGCTGTAACGTCCTGATGGCAATGACATCGCAATTGTTATGAAGTCACAAATGGCATGACTTCACAATGACTATGACATCACAAGGGCTATGAGGTTACAGTGGCTATGATGTCACAATGGCTATAACGGTCCAATGTCTGTGATATTATTGTGACTATGACTTTACAAAGGCTATGACATTATTGTGGTTATGATGTCGTAGTAGCTATGACGTTACCACGGCTCTGATGTTTTCATGGCCGTGATGACGACGGCTATGATGACAATGAGTATGCCGACACAATGGCTAGGATATTACAAATGCGATGACTTTACAATGTATATGATATTACCACGGTGACGATGTTTCAATGGCGATGACATTAATGTGGCTATGAGGTTTCAATGGCTATGACGTCACAATGCCTATGACATAACAATGGCTATGACGTCACAATGGCGATTACAGGACAGTGGAAATGACTATACTATCTCTATGACACTGTGGTGCCTATCACGTTACGTTGGCTGTGACATTATAGTGGCTATGCCATCACAATGTCTATGACATCATGATGGTTATGAAGTCAACGGCGATGACATAACAATGTCTATGAAACTACAGTGGCTTTGACCTTACAATATATATGCTGTTACAGTCGCTGTGATGTCACAATGGCTATGACATCACAATGGCTATGACATCACAGTTTCTATGACATCATAGTGGCTATGACATTCCAATGGCCATGACATCACAGTGGCTATCTAGTTACAATGGCTATGCCATCAGAGTGGCCATGACTTTATAGTAACTCTGACGTCACAATGGCTATGGCATGAAAATGGCTATGACGTGAAATTGGCAATGACTTCAATATGTCTGTGTCATTACGGTGCCTGTGACGTTACAATGGCTGTGACATTATCGTGGCTATGACGATGCAAGTCCTGTGGCATTGTAGTAGCTCTGACTTTTCAATGGCTATGAAATTAAAGTGGGTCTGACGTCACAATGGCTACGTCATCACTATGGCTATGACTTGATAATGGCCATGACATCACAATCGCTACGAAGTCACACTTGATATGACTTCACATTTATGTGATGTCACAACAGCTATGATGGTAAAATTGCTATGTCACAATTGCTACAACCTCACAATTCCTATGGCGTTGCAATGGCTGTGATATTATCATGACTATGACGTTATAAAAGCTATGACATTATAGTGGGTAGGACGTCCCAGTGGCTACGAAGTTACAATGGCTCTGATGTTATGATGGCTACGACGTGACGATGGCTATATTGAGAATGGCTACTCCGACACAATGGCTATGATATTACAAATATTATTACTTTCCAATGTCTATGACCTTACAAATGCTACGCCGTCTCAATGGCTGTGACGGGATAGTGGCTATGAGGTCACAATGGCTATGATATCACAATGGGTATGAAGGCACAATGGTTATGGCACTAGAGTGGCTAGGCCATTACTATGGATCCGATGTTTCATTGGCTATGACATTACAGTAGCTATGATATTGCAAGAGCCATGACTTTCCAGCAGATATGATGTGCTAGTGGCTATGACATCACAAATGGTATGAAGTCACAATTGACAAGCCTTCACAATGACTATGATATCACAAGGGCTACGATGTTCCCATTGCTATGACGTCACAATTGCTACGACGTCACAATGGCTATGACAATACCTTGGGAATGACTTCACTATATCTATTGCATGGTAGTGCCTAAGATATTACATTGGCTGTGACATTATAGTGGCCAGGACGTCACGGTTGCTGTAACGTCCTGATGGCAATGACATCGCAATTGCTATGAAGTCACAAATGGCATGACTTCACAATGACTATGACATCACAAGGGCTATGAGGTTAAAGTGGCTGTGATGTCACAATGGCTATGAGGACACAATGGCTATAACGGTCCAATGTCTGTGATATTATTGTGACTATGACTTTACAAAGGCTATGACATTATTGTGGTTATGATGTCGTAGTAGCTATGACGTTACCACGGCTCTGATGTTTTCATGGCCGTGATGACGACGGCTATGATGACAATGAGTATGCCGACACAATGGCTAGGATATTACAAATGCGATGACTTTACAATGTATATGATATTACCACGGTCACGACGTTTCAATGGCGATGACATTAATGTGGCTATGAGGTTTCAATGGCTATGACGTCACAATGCCTATGACATAACAATGGCTATGACGTCACAATGGCGATTACAGGAAAGTGGAAATGACTATACTATCTCTATGACACTGTGGTGCCTATCACGTTACCTTGGCTGTGACATTATAGTGGCTATGCCATCACAATGGTATGACATCATGATGGTTATGAAGTCAACGGCGATGACATAACAATGTCTATGAAACTACAGTGGCTTTGACCTTACAATATATATGCTGTTACAGTCGCTGTGATGTCACAATGGCTATGACATCACAATGGCTATGACATCACAGTTTCTATGACATCATAGTGGCTATGACATTCCAATGGCCATGACATCACAGTGGCTATCTAGTTACAATGGCTATGCCATCAGAGTGGCCATGACTTTATAGTAACTCTGACGTCACAATGGCTATGGCATGAAAATGGCTATGACGTGAAATTGGCAATGACTTCAATATGTCTGTGTCATTACGGTGCCTGTGACGTTACAATGGCTGTGACATTATCGTGGCTATGACGATGCAAGTCCTGTGGCATTGTAGTAGCTCTGACTTTTCAATGGCTATGAAATTAAAGTGGGTCTGACGTCACAATGGCTACGTCATCACTATGGCTATGACTTGATAATGGCCATGACATCACAATCGCTACGAAGTCACACTTGATATGACTTCACATTTATGTGATGTCACAACAGCTATGATGGTAAAATTGCTATGTCACAATTGCTACAACCTCACAATTCCTATGGCGTTGCAATGGCTGTGATATTATCATGACTATGACGTTATAAAAGCTATGACATTATAGTGGGTAGGACGTCCCAGTGGCTACGAAGTTACAATGGCTCTGATGTTATGATGGCTACGACGTGACGATGGCTATATTGAGAATGGCTACGCCGACACAATGGCTATGATATTACAAATATTATTACTTTCCAATGTCTAGGACCTTACAAATGCTACGCCGTCTCAATGGCTGTGACGGGATAGTGGCTATGAGGTCACAATGGCTATGATATCACAATGGGTATGAAGGCACAATGGTTATGGCACTAGAGTGGCTAGGCCATTACTATGGATCCGATGTTTCATTGGCTATGACATTACAGTAGCTATGATATTGCAAGAGCCATGACTTTCCAGTAGATATGATGTGCAAGTGGCTATGACATCACAAATGGTATGAAGTCACAATTGACAAGCCTTCACAATGACTATGATATCACAAGGGCTACGATGTTCCCATTGCTATGACGTCACAATTGCTACGACGTCACAAAGGCTATGACAATACCTTGGGAATGACTTCACTATATCTATTGCATGGTAGTGCCTAAGATATTGCATTGGCTGTGACATTATAGTGGCCAGGACGTCACGGTTGCTGTAACGTCATGATGGCAATGACATCGCAATTGCTATGAAGTCACAAATGGCATGACTTCACAATGACTATGACATCACAAGGGCTATGAGGTTACAGTGGCTGTGATGTCACAATGGCTATGAGGACACAATGGCTATAACGGTCCAATGTCTGTGATATTATTGTGACTATGACTTTACAAAGGCTATGACATTATTGTGGTTATGATGTCGTAGTAGCTATGACGTTACCACGGCTCTGATGTTTTCATGGCCGTGATGACGACGGCTATGATGACAATGAGTATGCCGACACAATGGCTAGGATATTACAAATGCGATGACTTTACAATGTATATGATATTACCACGGTGACGACGTTTCAATGGCGATGACATTAATGTGGCTATGAGGTTTCAATGGCTATGACGTCACAATGCCTATGACATAACAATGGCTATGACGTCACAATGGCGATTACAGGACAGTGGAAATGACTATACTATCTCTATGACACTGTGGTGCCTATCACGTTACCTTGGCTGTGACATTATAGTGGCTATGCCATCACAATGTCTATGACATCATGATGGTTATGAAGTCAACGGCGATGACATAACAATGTCTATGAAACTACAGTGGCTTTGACCTTACAATATATATGCTGTTACAGTCGCTGTGATGTCACAATGGCTATGACATCACAATGGCTATGACATCACAGTTTCTATGACATCATAGTGGCTATGACATTCCAATGGCCATGACATCACAGTGGCTATCTAGTTACAATGGCTATGCCATCAGAGTGGCCATGACTTTATAGTAACTCTGACGTCACAATGGCTATGGCATGAAAATGGCTATGACGTGAAATTGGCAATGACTTCAATATGTCTGTGTCATTACGGTGCCTGTGACGTTACAATGGCTGTGACATTATCGTGGCTATGACGATGCAAGTCCTGTGGCATTGTAGTAGCTCTGACTTTTCAATGGCTATGAAATTAAAGTGGGTCTGACGTCACAATGGCTACGTCATCACTATGGCTATGACTTGATAATGGCCATGACATCACAATCGCTACAAAGTCACACTTGATATGACTTCACATTTATGTGATGTCACAACAGCTATGATGGTAAAATTGCTATGTCACAATTGCTACAACCTCACAATTCCTATGGCGTTGCAATGGCTGTGATATTATCATGACTATGACGTTATAAAAGCTATGACATTATAGTGGGTAGGACGTCCCAGTGGCTACGAAGTTACAATGGCTCTGATGTTATGATGGCTACGACGTGACGATGGCTATATTGAGAATGGCTACGCCGACACAATGGCTATGATATTACAAATATTATTACTTTCCAATGTCTATGACCTTACAAATGCTACGCCGTCTCAATGGCTGTGACGGGATAGTGGCGATGAGGTCACAATGGCTATGATATCACAATGGGTATGAAGGCACAATGGTTATGGCACTAGAGTGGCTAGGCCATTACTATGGATCCGATGTTTCATTGGCTATGACATTACAGTAGCTATGATATTGCAAGAGCCATGACTTTCCAGCAGATATGATGTGCTAGTGGCTATGACATCACAAATGGTATGAAGTCACAATTGACAAGCCTTCACAATGACTATGATATCACAAGGGCTACGATGTTCCCATTGCTATGACGTCACAATTGCTACGACGTCACAATGGCTATGACAATACCTTGGGAATGACTTCACTATATCTATTGCATGGTAGTGCCTAAGATATTACATTGGCTGTGACATTATAGTGGCCAGGACGTCACGGTTGCTGTAGCGTCCTGATGGCAATGACATCGCAATTGCTATGAAGTCACAAATGGCATGACTTCACAATGACTATGACATCACAAGGGCTATGAGGTTAAAGTGGCTGTGATGTCACAATGGCTATGAGGACACAATGGCTATAACGGTCCAATGTCTGTGATATTATTGTGACTATGACTTTACAAATGCTATGACATTATTGTGGTTATGATGTCGTAGTAGCTATGACGTTACCACGGCTCTGATGTTTTCATGGCCGTGATGACGACGGCTATGATGACAATGAGTATGCCGACACAATGGCTAGGATATTACAAATGCGATGACTTTACAATGTATATGATATTACCACGGTGACGACGTTTCAATGGCGATGACATTAATGTGGCTATGAGGTTTCAATGGCTATGACGTCACAATGCCTATGACATAACAATGGCTATGACGTCACAGTGGCGATTACAGGAAAGTGGAAATGACTATACTATCTCTATGACACTGTGGTGCCTATCACGTTACCTTGGCTGTGACATTATAGTGGCTATGCCATCACAATGTCTATGACATCATGATGGTTATGAAGTCAACGGCGATGACATAACAATGTCTATGAAACTACAGTGGCTTTGACCTTACAATATATATGCTGTTACAGTCGCTGTGATGTCACAATGGCTATGACATCACAATGGCTATGACATCACAGTTTCTATGACATCATAGTGGCTATGACATTCCAATGGCCATGACATCACAGTGGCTATCTAGTTACAATGCCTATGCCATCAGAGTGGCCATGACTTTATAGTAACTCTGACGTCACAATGGCTATGGCATGAAAATGGCTATGACGTGAAATTGGCAATGACTTCAATATGTCTGTGTCATTACGGTGCCTGTGACGTTACAATGGCTGTGACATTATCGTGGCTATGACGATGCAAGTCCTGTGGCATTGTAGTAGCTCTGACTTTTCAATGGCTATGAAATTAAAGTGGGTCTGACGTCACAATGGCTACGTCATCACTATGGCTATGACTTGATAATGGCCATGACATCACAATCGCTACGAAGTCACACTTGATATGACTTCACATTTATGTGATGTCACAACAGCTATGATGGTAAAATTGCTATGTCACAATTGCTACAACCTCACAATTCCTATGGCGTTGCAATGGCTGTGATATTATCATGACTATGACGTTATAAAAGCTATGACATTATAGTGGGTAGGACGTCCCAGTGGCTACGAAGTTACAATGGCTCTGATGTTATGATGGCTACGACGTGACGATGGCTATATTGAGAATGGCTACGCCGACACAATGGCTATGATATTACAAATATTACTTTCCAATGTCTATGACCTTACAAATGCTACGCCGTCTCAATGGCTGTGACGGGATAGTGGCTATGAGGTCACAATGGCTATGATATCACAATGGGTATGAAGGCACAATGGTTATGGCACTAGAGTGGCTAGGCCATTACTATGGATCCGATGTTTCATTGGCTATGACATTACCGTAGCTATGATATTGCAAGAGCCATGAGTTTCCAGTAGATATGATGTGCTAATGGCTATGACATCACAAATGGTATGAAGTCACAATTGATAAGCCTTCACAATGACTATGATATCACAAGGGCTACGATGTTCCCATTGCTATGACGTCACAATTGCTACGACGTCACAATGGCTATGACAATACCGTGGGAATGACTTCACTATATCTATTGCATGGTAGTGCCTAAGATATTACATTGGCTGTGACATTATAGTGGCCAGGACGTCACGGTTGCTGTAACGTCATGATGGCAATGACATCGCAATTGCTATGAAGTCACAAATGGCATGACTTCACAATGACTATGACATCACAAGGGCTATGAGGTTACAGTGGCTGTGATGTCACAATGGCTATGAGGACACAATGGCTATAACGGTCCAATGTCTGTGATATTATTGTGACTATGACTTTACAAAGGCTATGACATTATTGTGGTTATGATGTCGTAGTAGCTATGACGTTACCACGGCTCTGATGTTTTCATGGCCGTGATGACGACGGCTATGATGACAATGAGTATGCCGACACAATGGCTAGGATATTACAAATGCGATGACTTTACAATGTATATGATATTACCACGGTCACGACGTTTCAATGGCGATGACATTAATGTGGCTATGAGGTTTCAATGGCTATGACGTCACAATGCCTATGACATAACAATGGCTATGACGTCACAATGGCGATTACAGGAAAGTGGAAATGACTATACTATCTCTATGACACTGTGGTGCCTATCACGTTACCTTGGCTGTGACATTATAGTGGCTATGCCATCACAATGTCTATGACATCATGATGGTTATGAAGTCAACGGCGATGACATAACAATGTCTATGAAACTACAGTGGCTTTGACCTTACAATATATATGCTGTTACAGTCGCTGTGATGTCACAATGGCTATGACATCACAATGGCTATGACATCACAGTTTCTATGACATCATAGTGGCTATGACATTCCAATGGCCATGACATCACAGTGGCTATCTAGTTACAATGGCTATGCCATCAGAGTGGCCATGACTTTATAGTAACTCTGACGTCACAATGGCTATGGCATGAAAATGGCTATGACGTGAAATTGGCAATGACTTCAATATGTCTGTGTCATTACGGTGCCTGTGACGTTACAATGGCTGTGACATTATCGTGGCTATGACGATGCAAGTCCTGTGGCATTGTAGTAGCTCTGACTTTTCAATGGCTATGAAATTAAAGTGGGTCTGACGTCACAATGGCTACGTCATCACTATGGCTATGACTTGATAATGGCCATGACATCACAATCGCTACGAAGTCACACTTGATATGACTTCACATTTATGTGATGTCACAACAGCTATGATGGTAAAATTGCTATGTCACAATTGCTACAACCTCACAATTCCTATGGCGTTGCAATGGCTGTGATATTATCATGACTATGACGTTATAAAAGCTATGACATTATAGTGGGTAGGACGTCCCAGTGGCTACGAAGTTACAATGGCTCTGATGTTATGATGGCTACGACGTGACGATGGCTATATTGAGAATGGCTACGCCGACACAATGGCTATGATATTACAAATATTATTACTTTCCAATGTCTAGGACCTTACAAATGCTACGCCGTCTCAATGGCTGTGACGGGATAGTGGCTATGAGGTCACAATGGCTATGATATCACAATGGGTATGAAGGCACAATGGTTATGGCACTAGAGTGGCTAGGCCATTACTATGGATCCGATGTTT
Source organism: Myotis yumanensis (assembly GCF_028538775.1). Classification (NCBI taxonomy): domain Eukaryota; kingdom Metazoa; phylum Chordata; class Mammalia; order Chiroptera; family Vespertilionidae; genus Myotis; species Myotis yumanensis. The sequence goes on from NW_027223786.1 coordinate 212,785, forward strand.
CATTGGCTATGACATTACAGTAGCTATGATATTGCAAGAGCCATGACTTTCCAGTAGATATGATGTGCAAGTGGCTATGACATCACAAATGGTATGAAGTCACAATTGACAAGCCTTCACAATGACTATGATATCACAAGGGCTACGATGTTCCCATTGCTATGACGTCACAATTGCTACGACGTCACAAAGGCTATGACAATACCTTGGGAATGACTTCACTATATCTATTGCATGGTAGTGCCTAAGATATTGCATTGGCTGTGACATTATAGTGGCCAGGACGTCACGGTTGCTGTAACGTCATGATGGCAATGACATCGCAATTGCTATGAAGTCACAAATGGCATGACTTCACAATGACTATGACATCACAAGGGCTATGAGGTTACAGTGGCTGTGATGTCACAATGGCTATGAGGACACAATGGCTATAACGGTCCAATGTCTGTGATATTATTGTGACTATGACTTTACAAAGGCTATGACATTATTGTGGTTATGATGTCGTAGTAGCTATGACGTTACCACGGCTCTGATGTTTTCATGGCCGTGATGACGACGGCTATGATGACAATGAGTATGCCGACACAATGGCTAGGATATTACAAATGCGATGACTTTACAATGTATATGATATTACCACGGTCACGACGTTTCAATGGCGATGACATTAATGTGGCTATGAGGTTTCAATGGCTATGACGTCACAATGCCTATGACATAACAATGGCTATGACGTCACAATGGCGATTACAGGAAAGTGGAAATGACTATACTATCTCTATGACACTGTGGTGCCTATCACGTTACCTTGGCTGTGACATTATAGTGGCTATGCCATCACAATGTCTATGACATCATGATGGTTATGAAGTCAACGGCGATGACATAACAATGTCTATGAAACTACAGTGGCTTTGACCTTACAATATATATGCTGTTACAGTCGCTGTGATGTCACAATGGCTATGACATCACAATGGCTATGACATCACAGTTTCTATGACATCATAGTGGCTATGACATTCCAATGGCCATGACATCACAGTGGCTATCTAGTTACAATGCCTATGCCATCAGAGTGGCCATGACTTTATAGTAACTCTGACGTCACAATGGCTATGGCATGAAAATGGCTATGACGTGAAATTGGCAATGACTTCAATATGTCTGTGTCATTACGGTGCCTGTGACGTTACAATGGCTGTGACATTATCGTGGCTATGACGATGCAAGTCCTGTGGCATTGTAGTAGCTCTGACTTTTCAATGGCTATGAAATTAAAGTGGGTCTGACGTCACAATGGCTACGTCATCACTATGGCTATGACTTGATAATGGCCATGACATCACAATCGCTACGAAGTCACACTTGATATGACTTCACATTTATGTGATGTCACAACAGCTATGATGGTAAAATTGCTATGTCACAATTGCTACAACCTCACAATTCCTATGGCGTTGCAATGGCTGTGATATTATCATGACTATGACGTTATAAAAGCTATGACATTATAGTGGGTAGGACGTCCCAGTGGCTACGAAGTTACAATGGCTCTGATGTTATGATGGCTACGACGTGACGATGGCTATATTGAGAATGGCTACGCCGACACAATGGCTATGATATTACAAATATTATTACTTTCCAATGTCTAGGACCTTACAAATGCTACGCCGTCTCAATGGCTGTGACGGGATAGTGGCTATGAGGTCACAATGGCTATGATATCACAATGGGTATGAAGGCACAATGGTTATGGCACTAGAGTGGCTAGGCCATTACTATGGATCTGATGTTTCATTGGCTATGACATTACAGTAGCTATGATATTGCAAGAGCCATGAGTTTCCAGCAGATATGATGTGCTAGTGGCTATGACATCACAAATGGTATGAAGTCACAATTGACAAGCCTTCACTATGACTATGATATCACAAGGGCTACGATGTTCCCATTGCTATGACGTCACAATTGCTACGACGTCGCAAAGGCTATGACAATACCTTGGGAATGACTTCACTATATCTATTGCATGGTAGTGCCTAAGATATTACATTGGCTGTGACATTATAGTGGCCAGGACGTCACGGTTGCTGTAACGTCCTGATGGCAATGACATCGCAATTGTTATGAAGTCACAAATGGCATGACTTCACAATGACTATGACATCACAAGGGCTATGAGGTTACAGTGGCTATGATGTCACAATGGCTATAACGGTCCAATGTCTGTGATATTATTGTGACTATGACTTTACAAAGGCTATGACATTATTGTGGTTATGATGTCGTAGTAGCTATGACGTTACCACGGCTCTGATGTTTTCATGGCCGTGATGACGACGGCTATGATGACAATGAGTATGCCGACACAATGGCTAGGATATTACAAATGCGATGACTTTACAATGTATATGATATTACCACGGTGACGATGTTTCAATGGCGATGACATTAATGTGGCTATGAGGTTTCAATGGCTATGACGTCACAATGCCTATGACATAACAATGGCTATGACGTCACAATGGCGATTACAGGACAGTGGAAATGACTATACTATCTCTATGACACTGTGGTGCCTATCACGTTACGTTGGCTGTGACATTATAGTGGCTATGCCATCACAATGTCTATGACATCATGATGGTTATGAAGTCAACGGCGATGACATAACAATGTCTATGAAACTACAGTGGCTTTGACCTTACAATATATATGCTGTTACAGTCGCTGTGATGTCACAATGGCTATGACATCACAATGGCTATGACATCACAGTTTCTATGACATCATAGTGGCTATGACATTCCAATGGCCATGACATCACAGTGGCTATCTAGTTACAATGGCTATGCCATCAGAGTGGCCATGACTTTATAGTAACTCTGACGTCACAATGGCTATGGCATGAAAATGGCTATGACGTGAAATTGGCAATGACTTCAATATGTCTGTGTCATTACGGTGCCTGTGACGTTACAATGGCTGTGACATTATCGTGGCTATGACGATGCAAGTCCTGTGGCATTGTAGTAGCTCTGACTTTTCAATGGCTATGAAATTAAAGTGGGTCTGACGTCACAATGGCTACGTCATCACTATGGCTATGACTTGATAATGGCCATGACATCACAATCGCTACGAAGTCACACTTGATATGACTTCACATTTATGTGATGTCACAACAGCTATGATGGTAAAATTGCTATGTCACAATTGCTACAACCTCACAATTCCTATGGCGTTGCAATGGCTGTGATATTATCATGACTATGACGTTATAAAAGCTATGACATTATAGTGGGTAGGACGTCCCAGTGGCTACGAAGTTACAATGGCTCTGATGTTATGATGGCTACGACGTGACGATGGCTATATTGAGAATGGCTACTCCGACACAATGGCTATGATATTACAAATATTATTACTTTCCAATGTCTATGACCTTACAAATGCTACGCCGTCTCAATGGCTGTGACGGGATAGTGGCTATGAGGTCACAATGGCTATGATATCACAATGGGTATGAAGGCACAATGGTTATGGCACTAGAGTGGCTAGGCCATTACTATGGATCCGATGTTTCATTGGCTATGACATTACAGTAGCTATGATATTGCAAGAGCCATGACTTTCCAGCAGATATGATGTGCTAGTGGCTATGACATCACAAATGGTATGAAGTCACAATTGACAAGCCTTCACAATGACTATGATATCACAAGGGCTACGATGTTCCCATTGCTATGACGTCACAATTGCTACGACGTCACAATGGCTATGACAATACCTTGGGAATGACTTCACTATATCTATTGCATGGTAGTGCCTAAGATATTACATTGGCTGTGACATTATAGTGGCCAGGACGTCACGGTTGCTGTAACGTCCTGATGGCAATGACATCGCAATTGCTATGAAGTCACAAATGGCATGACTTCACAATGACTATGACATCACAAGGGCTATGAGGTTAAAGTGGCTGTGATGTCACAATGGCTATGAGGACACAATGGCTATAACGGTCCAATGTCTGTGATATTATTGTGACTATGACTTTACAAAGGCTATGACATTATTGTGGTTATGATGTCGTAGTAGCTATGACGTTACCACGGCTCTGATGTTTTCATGGCCGTGATGACGACGGCTATGATGACAATGAGTATGCCGACACAATGGCTAGGATATTACAAATGCGATGACTTTACAATGTATATGATATTACCACGGTCACGACGTTTCAATGGCGATGACATTAATGTGGCTATGAGGTTTCAATGGCTATGACGTCACAATGCCTATGACATAACAATGGCTATGACGTCACAATGGCGATTACAGGAAAGTGGAAATGACTATACTATCTCTATGACACTGTGGTGCCTATCACGTTACCTTGGCTGTGACATTATAGTGGCTATGCCATCACAATGGTATGACATCATGATGGTTATGAAGTCAACGGCGATGACATAACAATGTCTATGAAACTACAGTGGCTTTGACCTTACAATATATATGCTGTTACAGTCGCTGTGATGTCACAATGGCTATGACATCACAATGGCTATGACATCACAGTTTCTATGACATCATAGTGGCTATGACATTCCAATGGCCATGACATCACAGTGGCTATCTAGTTACAATGGCTATGCCATCAGAGTGGCCATGACTTTATAGTAACTCTGACGTCACAATGGCTATGGCATGAAAATGGCTATGACGTGAAATTGGCAATGACTTCAATATGTCTGTGTCATTACGGTGCCTGTGACGTTACAATGGCTGTGACATTATCGTGGCTATGACGATGCAAGTCCTGTGGCATTGTAGTAGCTCTGACTTTTCAATGGCTATGAAATTAAAGTGGGTCTGACGTCACAATGGCTACGTCATCACTATGGCTATGACTTGATAATGGCCATGACATCACAATCGCTACGAAGTCACACTTGATATGACTTCACATTTATGTGATGTCACAACAGCTATGATGGTAAAATTGCTATGTCACAATTGCTACAACCTCACAATTCCTATGGCGTTGCAATGGCTGTGATATTATCATGACTATGACGTTATAAAAGCTATGACATTATAGTGGGTAGGACGTCCCAGTGGCTACGAAGTTACAATGGCTCTGATGTTATGATGGCTACGACGTGACGATGGCTATATTGAGAATGGCTACGCCGACACAATGGCTATGATATTACAAATATTATTACTTTCCAATGTCTAGGACCTTACAAATGCTACGCCGTCTCAATGGCTGTGACGGGATAGTGGCTATGAGGTCACAATGGCTATGATATCACAATGGGTATGAAGGCACAATGGTTATGGCACTAGAGTGGCTAGGCCATTACTATGGATCCGATGTTTCATTGGCTATGACATTACAGTAGCTATGATATTGCAAGAGCCATGACTTTCCAGTAGATATGATGTGCAAGTGGCTATGACATCACAAATGGTATGAAGTCACAATTGACAAGCCTTCACAATGACTATGATATCACAAGGGCTACGATGTTCCCATTGCTATGACGTCACAATTGCTACGACGTCACAAAGGCTATGACAATACCTTGGGAATGACTTCACTATATCTATTGCATGGTAGTGCCTAAGATATTGCATTGGCTGTGACATTATAGTGGCCAGGACGTCACGGTTGCTGTAACGTCATGATGGCAATGACATCGCAATTGCTATGAAGTCACAAATGGCATGACTTCACAATGACTATGACATCACAAGGGCTATGAGGTTACAGTGGCTGTGATGTCACAATGGCTATGAGGACACAATGGCTATAACGGTCCAATGTCTGTGATATTATTGTGACTATGACTTTACAAAGGCTATGACATTATTGTGGTTATGATGTCGTAGTAGCTATGACGTTACCACGGCTCTGATGTTTTCATGGCCGTGATGACGACGGCTATGATGACAATGAGTATGCCGACACAATGGCTAGGATATTACAAATGCGATGACTTTACAATGTATATGATATTACCACGGTGACGACGTTTCAATGGCGATGACATTAATGTGGCTATGAGGTTTCAATGGCTATGACGTCACAATGCCTATGACATAACAATGGCTATGACGTCACAATGGCGATTACAGGACAGTGGAAATGACTATACTATCTCTATGACACTGTGGTGCCTATCACGTTACCTTGGCTGTGACATTATAGTGGCTATGCCATCACAATGTCTATGACATCATGATGGTTATGAAGTCAACGGCGATGACATAACAATGTCTATGAAACTACAGTGGCTTTGACCTTACAATATATATGCTGTTACAGTCGCTGTGATGTCACAATGGCTATGACATCACAATGGCTATGACATCACAGTTTCTATGACATCATAGTGGCTATGACATTCCAATGGCCATGACATCACAGTGGCTATCTAGTTACAATGGCTATGCCATCAGAGTGGCCATGACTTTATAGTAACTCTGACGTCACAATGGCTATGGCATGAAAATGGCTATGACGTGAAATTGGCAATGACTTCAATATGTCTGTGTCATTACGGTGCCTGTGACGTTACAATGGCTGTGACATTATCGTGGCTATGACGATGCAAGTCCTGTGGCATTGTAGTAGCTCTGACTTTTCAATGGCTATGAAATTAAAGTGGGTCTGACGTCACAATGGCTACGTCATCACTATGGCTATGACTTGATAATGGCCATGACATCACAATCGCTACAAAGTCACACTTGATATGACTTCACATTTATGTGATGTCACAACAGCTATGATGGTAAAATTGCTATGTCACAATTGCTACAACCTCACAATTCCTATGGCGTTGCAATGGCTGTGATATTATCATGACTATGACGTTATAAAAGCTATGACATTATAGTGGGTAGGACGTCCCAGTGGCTACGAAGTTACAATGGCTCTGATGTTATGATGGCTACGACGTGACGATGGCTATATTGAGAATGGCTACGCCGACACAATGGCTATGATATTACAAATATTATTACTTTCCAATGTCTATGACCTTACAAATGCTACGCCGTCTCAATGGCTGTGACGGGATAGTGGCGATGAGGTCACAATGGCTATGATATCACAATGGGTATGAAGGCACAATGGTTATGGCACTAGAGTGGCTAGGCCATTACTATGGATCCGATGTTTCATTGGCTATGACATTACAGTAGCTATGATATTGCAAGAGCCATGACTTTCCAGCAGATATGATGTGCTAGTGGCTATGACATCACAAATGGTATGAAGTCACAATTGACAAGCCTTCACAATGACTATGATATCACAAGGGCTACGATGTTCCCATTGCTATGACGTCACAATTGCTACGACGTCACAATGGCTATGACAATACCTTGGGAATGACTTCACTATATCTATTGCATGGTAGTGCCTAAGATATTACATTGGCTGTGACATTATAGTGGCCAGGACGTCACGGTTGCTGTAGCGTCCTGATGGCAATGACATCGCAATTGCTATGAAGTCACAAATGGCATGACTTCACAATGACTATGACATCACAAGGGCTATGAGGTTAAAGTGGCTGTGATGTCACAATGGCTATGAGGACACAATGGCTATAACGGTCCAATGTCTGTGATATTATTGTGACTATGACTTTACAAATGCTATGACATTATTGTGGTTATGATGTCGTAGTAGCTATGACGTTACCACGGCTCTGATGTTTTCATGGCCGTGATGACGACGGCTATGATGACAATGAGTATGCCGACACAATGGCTAGGATATTACAAATGCGATGACTTTACAATGTATATGATATTACCACGGTGACGACGTTTCAATGGCGATGACATTAATGTGGCTATGAGGTTTCAATGGCTATGACGTCACAATGCCTATGACATAACAATGGCTATGACGTCACAGTGGCGATTACAGGAAAGTGGAAATGACTATACTATCTCTATGACACTGTGGTGCCTATCACGTTACCTTGGCTGTGACATTATAGTGGCTATGCCATCACAATGTCTATGACATCATGATGGTTATGAAGTCAACGGCGATGACATAACAATGTCTATGAAACTACAGTGGCTTTGACCTTACAATATATATGCTGTTACAGTCGCTGTGATGTCACAATGGCTATGACATCACAATGGCTATGACATCACAGTTTCTATGACATCATAGTGGCTATGACATTCCAATGGCCATGACATCACAGTGGCTATCTAGTTACAATGCCTATGCCATCAGAGTGGCCATGACTTTATAGTAACTCTGACGTCACAATGGCTATGGCATGAAAATGGCTATGACGTGAAATTGGCAATGACTTCAATATGTCTGTGTCATTACGGTGCCTGTGACGTTACAATGGCTGTGACATTATCGTGGCTATGACGATGCAAGTCCTGTGGCATTGTAGTAGCTCTGACTTTTCAATGGCTATGAAATTAAAGTGGGTCTGACGTCACAATGGCTACGTCATCACTATGGCTATGACTTGATAATGGCCATGACATCACAATCGCTACGAAGTCACACTTGATATGACTTCACATTTATGTGATGTCACAACAGCTATGATGGTAAAATTGCTATGTCACAATTGCTACAACCTCACAATTCCTATGGCGTTGCAATGGCTGTGATATTATCATGACTATGACGTTATAAAAGCTATGACATTATAGTGGGTAGGACGTCCCAGTGGCTACGAAGTTACAATGGCTCTGATGTTATGATGGCTACGACGTGACGATGGCTATATTGAGAATGGCTACGCCGACACAATGGCTATGATATTACAAATATTACTTTCCAATGTCTATGACCTTACAAATGCTACGCCGTCTCAATGGCTGTGACGGGATAGTGGCTATGAGGTCACAATGGCTATGATATCACAATGGGTATGAAGGCACAATGGTTATGGCACTAGAGTGGCTAGGCCATTACTATGGATCCGATGTTTCATTGGCTATGACATTACCGTAGCTATGATATTGCAAGAGCCATGAGTTTCCAGTAGATATGATGTGCTAATGGCTATGACATCACAAATGGTATGAAGTCACAATTGATAAGCCTTCACAATGACTATGATATCACAAGGGCTACGATGTTCCCATTGCTATGACGTCACAATTGCTACGACGTCACAATGGCTATGACAATACCGTGGGAATGACTTCACTATATCTATTGCATGGTAGTGCCTAAGATATTACATTGGCTGTGACATTATAGTGGCCAGGACGTCACGGTTGCTGTAACGTCATGATGGCAATGACATCGCAATTGCTATGAAGTCACAAATGGCATGACTTCACAATGACTATGACATCACAAGGGCTATGAGGTTACAGTGGCTGTGATGTCACAATGGCTATGAGGACACAATGGCTATAACGGTCCAATGTCTGTGATATTATTGTGACTATGACTTTACAAAGGCTATGACATTATTGTGGTTATGATGTCGTAGTAGCTATGACGTTACCACGGCTCTGATGTTTTCATGGCCGTGATGACGACGGCTATGATGACAATGAGTATGCCGACACAATGGCTAGGATATTACAAATGCGATGACTTTACAATGTATATGATATTACCACGGTCACGACGTTTCAATGGCGATGACATTAATGTGGCTATGAGGTTTCAATGGCTATGACGTCACAATGCCTATGACATAACAATGGCTATGACGTCACAATGGCGATTACAGGAAAGTGGAAATGACTATACTATCTCTATGACACTGTGGTGCCTATCACGTTACCTTGGCTGTGACATTATAGTGGCTATGCCATCACAATGTCTATGACATCATGATGGTTATGAAGTCAACGGCGATGACATAACAATGTCTATGAAACTACAGTGGCTTTGACCTTACAATATATATGCTGTTACAGTCGCTGTGATGTCACAATGGCTATGACATCACAATGGCTATGACATCACAGTTTCTATGACATCATAGTGGCTATGACATTCCAATGGCCATGACATCACAGTGGCTATCTAGTTACAATGGCTATGCCATCAGAGTGGCCATGACTTTATAGTAACTCTGACGTCACAATGGCTATGGCATGAAAATGGCTATGACGTGAAATTGGCAATGACTTCAATATGTCTGTGTCATTACGGTGCCTGTGACGTTACAATGGCTGTGACATTATCGTGGCTATGACGATGCAAGTCCTGTGGCATTGTAGTAGCTCTGACTTTTCAATGGCTATGAAATTAAAGTGGGTCTGACGTCACAATGGCTACGTCATCACTATGGCTATGACTTGATAATGGCCATGACATCACAATCGCTACGAAGTCACACTTGATATGACTTCACATTTATGTGATGTCACAACAGCTATGATGGTAAAATTGCTATGTCACAATTGCTACAACCTCACAATTCCTATGGCGTTGCAATGGCTGTGATATTATCATGACTATGACGTTATAAAAGCTATGACATTATAGTGGGTAGGACGTCCCAGTGGCTACGAAGTTACAATGGCTCTGATGTTATGATGGCTACGACGTGACGATGGCTATATTGAGAATGGCTATGCCGACAAAATGGCTATGATATTACAAATATTATTACTTTCCAATGTCTATGACCTTACAAATGCTACGCCGTCTCAATGACTGTGACGGGATAGTGGCTATGAGGTCACAATGGCTATGATATCACAATGGGTATGAAGGCACAATGGTTATGGCACTAGAGTGGCTAGGCCATTACTATGGATCCGATGTTTCATTGGCTATGACATTACAGTAGCTATGATATTACAAGAGCCAAGACTTTCCAGTAGATATGTGCTAGTGGCAATGACATCACAAATGGTATGAAGTCACAATTGACAAGCCTTCACAATGACTATGATATCACAAGGGCTACGATGTTCCAATTCCTATGACGTCACAATTGCTACGACGTCACAATGGCTATGACAATACCGTGGGAATGACTTCACTATGTCTATTGCATGGTAGTGCCTAAGACATTACATTGGCTGTGACATTATACTGGCCAGGACCTCACGGTTGCTGTAACGTCCTGATGGCATTGACATCGCAATTGCTATGAAGTCACAAATGGCATGACTTCACAATGACTATGACATCACAAGGGCTATGAGGTTACAGTGGCTATGATGTCACAATGGCTATAACGGTCCAATGTCTGTGATATTATTGTGACTATGACTTTACAAAGGCTATGACATTATTGTGGTTATGATGTCGTAGTAGCTATGACGTTACCACGGCTCTGATGTTTTCATGGCCGTGATGACGACGGCTATGATGAGAATGAGTATGCCAACACAATGGCTAGGATATTACAAATTCGATGACTTTACAATGTATATGATATTACCACGGTGACGACGTTTCAATGGCGATGACCTTAATGTGGCTATGACGTCACAATGCCTATGACATAACAATGGCTATGACGTCACAATGGCGATTACAGGACAGTGGAAATGACTATACTATCTCTATGACACTGTGGTGCCTATCACGTTACCTTGGCTGTGACATTATAGTGGCTATGCCATCACAATGTCTATGACATCATGATGGTTATGAAGTCAACAGCGATGACATAACAATGTCTATGAAACTACAGTGGCTTTGACCTTACAATATATATGCTGTTACAGTCGCTGTGATGTCACAATGGATATGACATCACAATGGCTATGACATCACATTTTCTATGACATCATAGTGGCTATGACATTCCAATGGCCATGACATCACAGTGGCTATCTAGTTACAATGGCTATGCCATCAGAGTGGCCATGACTTTATAGTAACTCTGACGTCACAATGGCTATGGCATGAAAATGGCTATGACGTGAAATTGGCAATGACTTCAATATGTCTGTGTCATTACGGTGCCTGTGACATTACAATGGCTGTGACATTATCGTGGCTATGACGATGCAAGTCCTGTGGCATTGTAGTAGCTCTGACTTTTCAATGGCTATGAAATTAAAGTGGGTCTGACGTCACAATGGCTACGTCATCACTATGGCTATGACTTGATAATGGCCATGACATCACAATCGCTACGAAGTCACACTTGATATGACTTCACATTTATGTGATGTCACAACAGCTATGATGGTAAAATTGCTATGTCACAATTGCTACAACCTCACAATTCCTATGGCGTTGCAATGGCTGTGATATTATCATGACTATGACGTTATAAAAGCTATGACATTATAGTGGGTAGGACGTCCCAGTGGCTATGAAGTTACAATGGCTCTGATGTTATGATGGCTACGACGTGACGATGGCTATATTGAGAATGGCTACGCCGACACAATGGCTATGATATTACAAATATTATTACTTTCCAATGTCTATGACCTTACAAATGCTACGCCGTCTCAATGGCTGTGACGGGATAGTGGCTATGAGGTCACAATGGCTATGATATCACAATGGGTATGAAGGCACAATGGTTATGGCACTAGAGTGGCTAGGCCATTACTATGGATCCGATGTTTCATTGGCTATGACATTACAGTAGCTATGATATTGCAAGAGCCATGACTTTCCAGTAGATATGATGTGCTAGTGGCTATGACATCACAAATGGTATGAAGTCACAATTGACAAGCCTTCACAATGACTATGATATCACAAGGGCTACGATGTTCCAATTGCTATGACGTCACAATTGCTACGACGTCACAATGGCTATGACAATACCGTGGGAATGACTTCACTATATCTATTGCATGGTAGTGCCTAAGATATTACATTGGCTGTGACATTATAGTGGCCAGGACGTCACGGTTGCTGTAACGTCATGATGGCAATGACATCGCAATTGCTATGAAGTCACAAATGGCATGACTTCACAATGACTATGACATCACAAGGGCTGTGAGGTTACAGTGGCTGTGATGTCACAATGGCTATGAGGACACAATGGCTATAACGGTCCAATGTCTGTGATATTATTGTGACTATGACTTTACAAAGGCTATGACATTATTGTGGTTATGATGTCGTAGTAGCTATGACTTTACCACGGCTCTGATGTTTTCATGGCCGTGATGACGACGGCTATGATGACAATGAGTATGCCTACACAATGGCTAGGATATTACAAATGCGATGACTTTACAATGTATATGATATTACCACGGTGACGACGTTTCAATGGCGATGACCTTAATGTGGCTATGAGGTTTCAATGGCTATGACGTCACAATGCCTATGACATAACAATGGCTATGACGTCACAATGGCGATTACAGGACAGTGGAAATGACTATACTATCTCTATGACACTGTGGTGCCTATCACGTTACGTTGGCTGTGACATTATAGTGGCTATGCCATCACAATGTCTATGACATCATGATGGTTATGAAGTCGACAGCGATGACATAACAATGTCTATGAAAGTACAATGGCTTTGACCTTACAATATATATGCTGTTACAGTCGCTGTGATGTCACAATGGCTATGACATCACAGTTTCTATGACATCATAGTGGCTATGACATTCCAATGGCCATGACATCACAGTGGCTATCTACTTACAATGGCTATGCCATCAGAGTGGCCATGACTTTATAGTAACTCTGACGTCACAATGGCTATGGCATGAAAATGGCTATGACGTGAAATTGGCAATGACTTCAATATGTCTGTGTCATTACGGTGCCTGTGACGTTACAATGGCTGTGACATTATCGTGGCTATGACGATGCAGGTCCTGTGGCATTGTAGTAGCTCTGACTTTTCAATGGCTATGAAATTAAAGTGGGTCTGACGTCACAATGGCTACGTCATCACTATGGCTATGACTTGATAATGGCCATGACATCACAATCGCTACGAAGTCACACTTGATATGACTTCACATTTATGTGATGTCACAACAGCTATGATGGTAAAATTGCTATGTCACAATTGCTACAACCTCACAATTCCTATGGCGTTGCAATGGCTGTGATATTATCATGACTATGACGTTATAAAAGCTATGACATTATAGTGGGTAGGACGTCCCAGTGGCTACGAAGTTACAATGGCTCTGATGTTATGATGGCTACGACGTGACGATGGCTATATTGAGAATGGCTACGCCGACACAATGGCTATGATATTACAAATATTATTACTTTCCAATGTCTATGACCTTACAAATGCTACGCCGTCTCAATGGCTGTGACGGGATAGTGGCTATGAGGTCACAATGGCTATGATATCACAATGGGTATGAAGGCACAATGGTTATGGCACTAGAGTGGCTAGGCCATTACTATGGATCCGATGTTTCATTGGCTATGACATTACAGTAGCTATGATATTGCAAGAGCCATGACTTTCCAGTAGATATGATGTGCTAGTGGCTATGACATCACAAATGGTATGAAGTCACAATTGACAAGCCTTCACAATGACTATGATATCACAAGGGCTACGATGTTCCAATTGCTATGACGTCACAATTGCTACGACGTCACAATGGCTATGACAATACCGTGGGAATGACTTCACTATATCTATTGCATGGTAGTGCCTAAGATATTACATTGGCTGTGACATTATAGTGGCCAGGACATCACGGTTGCTGTAACGTCATGATGGCAATGACATCGCAATTGCTATGAAGTCACAAATGGCATGACTTCACAATGACTATGACATCACAAGGGCTATGAGGTTACAGTGGCTGTGATGTCACAATGGCTATGAGGACACAATGGCTATAACGGTCCAATGTCTGTGATATTATTGTGACTATGACTTTACAAAGGCTATGACATTATTGTGGTTATGATGTCGTAGTAGCTATGACGTTACCACGGCTCTGATGTTTTCATGGCCGTGATGACGACGGCTATGATGACAATGAGTATGCCTACACAATGGCTAGGATATTACAAATGCGATGACTTTACAATGTATATGATATTACCACGGTGAAGACGTTTCAATGGCGATGACCTTAATGTGGCTATGAGGTTTCAATGCCTATGACGTCACAATGCCTATGACATAACAATGGCTTTGACGTCACAATGGCGATTACAGGACAGTGGAAATGACTATACTATCTCTATGACACTGTGGTGCCTATCACGTTACGTTGGCTGTGACATTATAGTGGCTATGCCATCACAATGTCTATGACATCATGATGGTTATGAAGTCAACAGCGATGACATAACAATGTCTATGAAACTACAGTGGCTTTGACCTTACAATATATATGCTGTTACAGTCGCTGTGATGTCACAATGGCTATGACATCACAATGGCTATGACATCACAGTTTCTATGACATCATAGTGGCTATGACATTCCAATGGCCATGACATCACAGTGGCTATCTAGTTACAATGGCTATGCCATCAGAGTGGCCATGACTTTATAGTAACTCTGACGTCACAATGGCTATGGCATGAAAATGGCTATGACGTGAAATTGGCAATGACTTCAATATGTCTGTGTCATTACGGTGCCTGTGACGTTACAATGGCTGTGACATTATCGTGGCTATGACGATGCAAGTCCTGTGGCATTGTAGTAGCTCTGACTTTTCAATGGCTATGAAATTAAAGTGGGTCTGACGTCACAATGGCTACGTCATCACTATGGCTATGACTTGATAATGGCCATGACATCACAATCGCTACGAAGTCACACTTTTTATGACATCACATTTATGTGATGTCACAACAGCTATGATGGTAAAATTGCTATGTCACAATTGCTACAACCTCACAATTCCTATGGCGTTGCAATGGCTGTGATATTATCATGACTATGACGTTATAAAAGCTATGACGTTATAGTGGGTAGGACGTCCCAGTGGCTACGAAGTTACAATGGCTCTGATGTTATGATGGCTACGACGTGACGATGGCTATATTGAGAATGGCTACGCCGACACAATGGCTATGATATTACAAATATTATTACTTTCCAATGTCTATGACCTTACAAATGCTACGCCGTCTCAATGGCTGTGACGGGATAGTGGCTATGAGGTCACAATGGCTATGATATCACAATGGGTATGAAGGCACAATGGTTATGGCACTAGAGTGGCTAGGCCATTACTATGGATCCGATGTTTCATTGGCTATGACATTACAGTAGCTATGATATTGCAAGAGCCATGACTTTCCAGTAGATATGATGTGCTAGTGGCTATGACATCACAAATGGTATGAAGTCACAATTGACAAGCCTTCACAATGACTATGATATCACAAGGGCTACGATGTTCCAATTGCTATGACGTCACAATTGCTACGACGTCACAATGGCTATGACAATACCGTGGGAATGACTTCACTATATCTATTGCATGGTAGTGCCTAAGATATTACATTGGCTGTGACATTATAGTGGCCAGGACATCACGGTTGCTGTAACGTCATGATGGCAATGACATCGCAATTGCTATGAAGTCACAAATGGCATGACTTCACAATGACTATGACATCACAAGGGCTATGAGGTTACAGTGGCTGTGATGTCACAATGGCTATGAGGACACAATGGCTATAACGGTCCAATGTCTGTGATATTATTGTGACTATGACTTTACAAAGGCTATGACATTATTGTGGTTATGATGTCGTAGTAGCTATGACGTTACCACGGCTCTGATGTTTTCATGGCCGTGATGACGACGGCTATGATGACAATGAGTATGCCTACACAATGGCTAGGATATTACAAATGCGATGACTTTACAATGTATATGATATTACCACGGTGAAGACTTTTCAATGGCGATGACCTTAATGTGGCTATGAGGTTTCAATGCCTATGACGTCACAATGCCTATGACATAACAATGGCTTTGACGTCACAATGGCGATTACAGGACAGTGGAAATGACTATACTATCTCTATGACACTGTGGTGCCTATCACGTTACGTTGGCTGTGACATTATAGTGGCTATGCCATCACAATGTCTATGACATCATGATGGTTATGAAGTCAACAGCGATGACATAACAATGTCTATGAAACTACAGTGGCTTTGACCTTACAATATATATGCTGTTACAGTCGCTGTGATGTCACAATGGCTATGACATCACAATGGCTATGACATCACAGTTTCTATGACATCATAGTGGCTATGACATTCCAATGGCCATGACATCACAGTGGCTATCTAGTTACAATGGCTATGCCATCAGAGTGGCCATGACTTTATAGTAACTCTGACGTCACAATGGCTATGTCATGAAAATGGCTATGACGTGAAATTGGCAATGACTTCAATATGTCTGTGTCATTACGGTGCCTGTGACGTTACAATGGCTGTGACATTATCGTGGCTATGACGATGCAAGTCCTGTGGCATTGTAGTAGCTCTGACTTTTCAATGGCTATGAAATTAAAGTGGGTCTGACGTCACAATGGCTACGTCATCACTATGGCTATGACTTGATAATGGCCATGACATCACAATCGCTACGAAGTCACACTTTTTATGACATCACATTTATGTGATGTCACAACAGCTATGATGGTAAAATTGCTATGTCACAATTGCTACAACCTCACAATTCCTATGGCGTTGCAATGGCTGTGATATTATCATGACTATGACGTTATAAAAGCTATGACATTATAGTGGGTAGGACGTCCCAGTGGCTACGAAGTTACAATGGCTCTGATGTTATGATGGCTACGACGTGACGATGGCTATATTGAGAATGGCTACGCCGACACAATGGCTATGATATTACAAATATTATTACTTTCCAATGTCTATGACCTTACAAATGCTACGCCGTCTCAATGGCTGTGACGGGATAGTGGCTATGAGGTCACAATGGCTATGATATCACAATGGGTATGAAGGCACAATGGTTATGGCACTAGAGTGGCTAGGCCATTACTATGGATCCGATGTTTCATTGGCTATGACATTACAGTAGCTATGATATTGCAAGAGCCATGACTTTCCAGCAGATATGATGTGCTAGTGGCTATGACATCACAAATGGTATGAAGTCACAATTGACAAGCCTTCACAATGACTATGATATCACAAGGGCTACGATGTTCCAATTGCTATGACGTCACAATTGCTACGACGTCACAATGGCTATGACAATACCGTGGGAATGACTTCACTATGTCTATTGCATGGTAGTGCCTAAGATATTACATTGGCTGTGAGATTATAGTGGCCAGGACATCACGGTTGCTGTAACGTCCTGATGGCAATGACATCGCAATTGCTATGAAGTCACAAATGGCATGACTTCACAATGACTATGACATCACAAGGGCTATGAGGTTACAGTGGCTATGATGTCACACTGGCTATAACGGTCCAATGTCTGTGATATTATTGTGACTATGACTTTACAAAGGCTATGACATTATTGTGGTTATGATGTCGTAGTAGCTATGACGTTACCACGGCTCTGATGTTTTCATGGCCGTGATGACGACGGCTATGATGAGAATGAGTATGCCGACACAATGGCTAGGATATTACAAATGCGATGACTTTACAATGTATATGATATTACCACGGTGACGACGTTTCAATGGCGATGACATTAATGTGGCTATGAGGTTTCAATGGCTATGACGTCACAATGCCTATGACATAACAATGGCTATGACGTCACAATGGCGATTACAGGACAGTGGAAATGACTATACTATCTCTATGACACTGTGGTGCCTATCACATTACGTTGGCTGTGACATTATAGTGGCTATGCCATCACAATATCTATGACATCATGATGGTTATGAAGTCAACAGCGATGACATAACAATGTCTATGAAACTACAGTGGCTTTGACCTTACAATATATATGCTGTTACAGTCGCTGTGATGTCACAATGGCTATGACATCACAATGGCTATGACATCACAGTTTCTATGACATCATAGTGGCTATGACATTCCAATGGCCATGACATCACAGTGGCTATCTAGTTACAATGGCTATGCCATCAGAGTGGCCATGACTTTATAGTAACTCTGACGTCACAATGGCTATGGCATGAAAATGGCTATGACGTGAAATTGGCAATGACTTCAATATGTCTGTGTCATTACGGTGCCTGTGACGTTACAATGGCTGTGACATTATCGTGGCTATGACGATGCAAGTCCTGTGGCATTGTAGTAGCTCTGACTTTTCAATGGCTATGAAATTAAAGTGGGTCTGACGTCACAATGGCTACGTCATCACTATGGCTATGACTTGATAATGGCCATGACATCACAATCGCTACGAAGTCACACTTGATATGACTTCACATTTATGTGATGTCACAACAGCTATGATGGTAAAATTGCTATGTCACAATTGCTACAACCTCACAATTCCTATGGCGTTGCAATGGCTGTGATATTATCATGACTATGACGTTACAAAAGCTATGACATTATAGGGGGTAGGACGTCCCAGTGGCTACGAAGTTACAATGGCTCTGATGTTATGATGGCTACGACGTGACGATGGCTATATTGAGAATGGCTACGCCGACACAATGGCTATGATATTACAAATATTATTACTTTCCAATGTCTATGACCTTACAAATGCTACGCCGTCTCAATGGCTGTGACGGGATAGTGGCTATGAGGTCACAATGGCTATGATATCACAATGGGTATGAAGGCACAATGGTTATGGAACTAGAGTGGCTAGGCCATTACTATGGATCCGATGTTTCATTGGCTATGACATTACAGTAGCTATGATATTGCAAGAGCCATGACTTTCCAGTAGATATGATGTGCTAGTGGCTATGACATCACAAATGGTATGAAGTCACAATTGACAAGCCTTCACAATGACTATGATATCACAAGGGCTACGATGTTCCAATTGCTATGACGTCACAATTGCTACGACGTCACAATGGCTATGACAATACCGTGGGAATGACTTCACTATGTCTATTGCATGGTAGTGCCTAAGATATTACACTGGCTGTGACATTATAGTGGCCAGGACGTCACGGTTGCTGTAACGTCCTGATGGCAATGACATCGCAATTGCTATGAAGTCACAAATGGCATGACTTCACAATGACTATGACATCACAAGGGCTATGAGGTTACAGTGGCTATGATGTCACACTGGCTATAACGGTCCAATGTCTGTGATATTATTGTGACTATGACTTTACAAAGGCTATGACATTATTGTGGTTATGATGTCGTAGTAGCTATGACGTTACCACGGCTCTGATGTTTTCATGGCCGTGATGACGACGGCTATGATGACAATGAGTATGCCGACACAATGGCTAGGATATTACAAATGCGATGACTTTACAATGTATATGATATTACCACGGTGACGACGTTTCAATGGCGATGACATTAATGTGGCTATGAGGTTTCAATGGCTATGACGTCACAATGCCTATGACATAACAATGGCTATGACGTCACAATGGCGATTACAGGACAGTGGAAATGACTATACTATCTCTATGACACTGTGGTGCCTATCACATTACGTTGGCTGTGACATTATAGTGGCTATGCCATCACAATATCTATGACATCATGATGGTTATGAAGTCAACAGCGATGACATAACAATGTCTATGAAACTACAGTGGCTTTGACCTTACAATATATATGCTGTTACAGTCGCTGTGATGTCACAATGGCTATGACATCACAATGGCTATGACATCACAGTTTCTATGACATCATAGTGGCTATGACATTCCAATGGCCATGACATCACAGTGGCTATCTAGTTACAATGGCTATGCCATCAGAGTGGCCATCACTTTATACTAACTCTGACGTCACAATGGCTATGGCATGAAAATGGCTATGACGTGAAATTGGCAATGACTTCAATATGTCTGTGTCATTACGGTGCCTGTGACGTTACAATGGCTGTGACATTATCGTGGCTATGACGATGCAAGTCCTGTGGCATTGTAGTAGCTCTGACTTTTCAATGGCTATGAAATTAAAGTGGGTCTGACGTCACAATGGCTACGTCATCACTTTGGCTATGACTTGATAATGGCCATGACATCACAATCGCTACGAAGTCACACTTGATATGACTTCACATTTATGTGATGTCACAACAGCTATGATGGTAAAATTGCTATGTCACAATTGCTACAACCTCACAATTCCTATGGCGTTGCAATGGCTGTGATATTATCATGACTATGACGTTATAAAAGCTATGACATTATAGGGGGTAGGACGTCCCAGTGGCTACGAAGTTACAATGGCTCTGATGTTATGATGGCTACGACGTGACGATGGCTATATTGAGAATGGCTATGCCGACACAATGGCTATGATATTACAAATATTATTACTTTCCAATGTCTATGAACTTACAAATGCTACGCCGTCTCAATGGCTGTGACGGGATAGTGGCTATGAGGTCACAATGGCTATGATATCACAATGGGTATGAAGGCACAATGGTTATGGCACTAGAGTGGCTAGGCCTTTACTATGGATCCGATGTTTCATTGGCTATGATATTACAGTAGCTATGATATTGCAAGAGCCATGACTTTCCAGTAGATATGATGTGCTAGTGGCTATGACATCACAAATGGTATGAAGTCACAATTGACAAGCCTTCACAATGACTATGATATCACAAGGGCTACGATGTTCCAATTGCTATGACGTCACAATTGCTACGACGTCACAATGGCTATGACAATACCGTGGGAATGACTTCACTATGTCTATTGCATGGTAGTGCCTAAGATATTACATTGGCTGTGACATTATAGTGGCCAGGACGTCACGGTTGCTGTAACGTCATGATGGCAATGACATCGCAATTGCTATGAAGTCACAAATGGCATGACTTCACAATGACTATGACATCACAAGGGCTATGAGGTTACAGTGGCTGTGATGTCACAATGGCTATGAGGACACAATGGCTATAACGGTCCAATGTCTGTGATATTATTGTGACTATGACTTTACAAAGGCTATGACATTATTGTGGTTATGATGTCATAGTAGCTATGACGTTACCACGGCTCTGATGTTTTCATGGCCGTGATGACGACGGCTATCATGACAATGAGTATGCCGACACAATGGCTAGGATATTACAAATGCGATGACTTTACAATGTATATGATATTACCACGGTCACGACGTTTCAATGGCGATGACATTAATGTGGCTATGAGGTTTCAATGGCTATGACGTCACAATGCCTATGACATAACAATGGCTATGACGTCACAATGGCGATTACAGGAAAGTGGAAATGACTATACTATCTCTATGACACTGTGGTGCCTATCACGTTACCTTGGCTGTGACATTATAGTGGCTATGCCATCACAATGTCTATGACATCATGATGGTTATGAAGTCAACAGCGATGACATAACAATGTCTATGAAACTACAGTGGCTTTGACCTTACAATATATATGCTCTTACAGTCGCTGTGATGTCACAATGGCTATGACATCACAATGGCTATGACATCACAGTTTCTATGACATCATAGTGGCTATGACATTCCAATGGCCATGACATCACAGTGGCTATCTAGTTACAATGGCTATGCCATCAGAGTGGCCATGACTTTATAGTAACTCTGACGTCACAATGGCTATGGCATGAAAATGGCTATGACGTGAAATTGGCAATGACTTCAATATGTCTGTGTCATTACGGTGCCTGTGACGTTACAATGGCTGTGACATTATCGTGGCTATGACGATGCAAGTCCTGTGGCATTGTAGTAGCTCTGACTTTTCAATGGCTATGAAATTAAAGTGGGTCTGACGTCACAATGGCTACGTCATCACTATGGCTATGACTTGATAATGGCCATGACATCACAATCGCTACGAAGTCACACTTGATATGACTTCACATTTATGTGATGTCACAACAGCTATGATGGTAAAATTGCTATGTCACAATTGCTACAACCTCACAATTCCTATGGCATTGCAATGGCTGTGATATTATCATGACTATGACGTTATAAAAGCTATGACATTATAGTGGGTAGGACGTCCCAGTGGCTACGAAGTTACAATGGCTCTGATGTTATGATGGCTACGACGTGACGATGGCTATATTGAGAATGGCTACGCCGACACAATGGCTATGATATTACAAATATTATTACTTTCCAATGTCTAGGACCTTACAAATGCTACGCCGTCTCAATGGCTGTGACGGGATAGTGGCTATGAGGTCACAATGGCTATGATATCACAATGGGTATGAAGGCACAATGGTTATGGCACTAGAGTGGCTAGGCCATTACTATGGATCCGATGTTTCATTGGCTATGACATTACAGTAGCTATGATATTGCAAGAGCCATGACTTTCCAGTAGATATGATGTGCTAGTGGCTATGACATCACAAATGGTATGAAGTCACAATTGACAAGCCTTCACAATGACTATGATATCACAAGGGCTACGATGTTCCCATTGCTATGACGTCACAATTGCTACGACGTCACAAAGGCTATGACAATACCTTGGGAATGACTTCACTATATCTATTGCATGGTAGTGCCTAAGATATTACATTGGCTGTGACATTATAGTGGCCAGGACGTCACGGTTGCTGTAACGTCATGATGGCAATGACATCGCAATTGCTATGAAGTCACAAATGGCATGACTTCACAATGACTATGACATCACAAGGGCTATGAGGTTACAGTGGCTGTGATGTCACAATGGCTATGAGGACACAATGGCTATAACGGTCCAATGTCTGTGATATTATTGTGACTATGACTTTACAAAGGCTATGACATTATTGTGGTTATGATGTCGTAGTAGCTATGACGTTACCACGGCTCTGATGTTTTCATGGCCGTGATGACGACGGCTATGATGACAATGAGTATGCCGACACAATGGCTAGGATATTACAAATGCGATGACTTTACAATGTATATGATATTACCACGGTGACGACGTTTCAATGGCGATGACATTAATGTGGCTATGAGGTTTCAATGGCTATGACGTCACAATGCCTATGACATAACAATGGCTATGACGTCACAATGGCGATTACAGGAAAGTGGAAATGACTATACTATCTCTATGACACTGTGGTGCCTATCACGTTACGTTGGCTGTGACATTATAGTGGCTATGCCATCACAATGTCTATGACATCATGATGGTTATGAAGTCAACGGCGATGACATAACAATGTCTATGAAACTACAGTGGCTTTGACCTTACAATATATATGCTGTTACAGTCGCTGTGATGTCACAATGGCTATGACATCACAATGGCTATGACATCACAGTTTCTATGACATCATAGTGGCTATGACATTCCAATGGCCATGACATCACAGTGGCTATCTAGTTACAATGGCTATGCCATCAGAGTGGCCATGACTTTATAGTAACTCTGACGTCACAATGGCTATGGCATGAAAATGGCTATGACGTGAAATTGGCAATGACTTCAATATGTCTGTGTCATTACGGTGCCTGTGACGTTACAATGGCTGTGACATTATCGTGGCTATGACGATGCAAGTCCTGTGGCATTGTAGTAGCTCTGACTTTTCAATGGCTATGAAATTAAAGTGGGTCTGACGTCACAATGGCTACGTCATCACTATGGCTATGACTTGATAATGGCCATGACATCACAATCGCTACAAAGTCACACTTGATATGACTTCACATTTATGTGATGTCACAACAGCTATGATGGTAAAATTGCTATGTCACAATTGCTACAACCTCACAATTCCTATGGCGTTGCAATGGCTGTGATATTATCATGACTATGACGTTATAAAAGCTATGACATTATAGTGGGTAGGACGTCCCAGTGGCTACGAAGTTACAATGGCTCTGATGTTATGATGGCTACGACGTGACGATGGCTATATTGAGAATGGCTACTCCGACACAATGGCTATGATATTACAAATATTATTACTTTCCAATGTCTATGACCTTACAAATGCTACGCCGTCTCAATGGCTGTGACGGGATAGTGGCGATGAGGTCACAATGGCTATGATATCACAATGGGTATGAAGGCACAATGGTTATGGCACTAGAGTGGCTAGGCCATTACTATGGATCCGATGTTTCATTGGCTATGACATTACAGTAGCTATGATATTGCAAGAGCCATGACTTTCCAGCAGATATGATGTGCTAGTGGCTATGACATCACAAATGGTATGAAGTCACAATTGACAAGCCTTCACAATGACTATGATATCACAAGGGCTACGATGTTCCCATTGCTATGACGTCACAATTGCTACGACGTCACAATGGCTATGACAATACCTTGGGAATGACTTCACTATATCTATTGCTTGGTAGTGCCTAAGATATTACATTGGCTGTGACATTATAGTGGCCAGGACGTCACGGTTGCTGTAACGTCCTGATGGCAATGACATCGCAATTGCTATGAAGTCACAAATGGCATGACTTCACAATGACTATGACATCACAAGGGCTATGAGGTTACAGTGGCTGTGATGTCACAATGGCTATGAGGACACAATGGCTATAACGGTCCAATGTCTGTGATATTATTGTGACTATGACTTTACAAAAGCTATGACATTATTGTGGTTATGATGTCGTAGTAGCTATGACGTTACCACGGCTCTGATGTTTTCATGGCCGTGATGACGACGGCTATGATGACAATGAGTATGCCGACACAATGGCTAGGATATTACAAATGCGATGACTTTACAATGTATATGATATTACCACGGTCACGACGTTTCAATGGCGATGACATTAATGTGGCTATGAGGTTTCAATGGCTATGACGTCACAATGCCTATGACATAACAATGGTTATGACGTCACAATGGCGATTACAGGAAAGTGGAAATGACTATACTATCTCTGTGACACTGTGGTGCCTATCACGTTACGTTGGCTGTGACATTATAGTGGCTATGCCATCACAATGTCTATGACATCATGATGGTTATGAAGTCAAGGCGATGACATAACAATGTCTATGAAACTACAGTGGCTTTGACCTTACAATATATATGCTGTTACAGTCGCTGTGATGTCACAATGGCTATGACATCACAATGGCTATGACATCACAGTTTCTATGACATCATAGTGGCTATGACATTCCAATGGCCATGACATCACAGTGGCTATCTAGTTACAATGGCTATGCCATCAGAGTGGCCATGACTTTATAGTAACTCTGACGTCACAATGGCTATGGCATGAAAATGGCTATGACGTGAAATTGGCAATGACTTCAATATGTCTGTGTCATTACGGTGCCTGTGACGTTACAATGGCTGTGACATTATCGTGGCTATGACGATGCAAGTCCTGTGGCATTGTAGTAGCTCTGACTTTTCAATGGCTATGAAATTAAAGTGGGTCTGACGTCACAATGGCTACGTCATCACTATGGCTATGACTTGATAATGGCCATGACATCACAATCGCTACGAAGTCACACTTGATATGACTTCACATTTATGTGATGTCACAACAGCTATGATGGTAAAATTGCTATGTCACAATTGCTACAACCTCACAATTCCTATGGCGTTGCAATGGCTGTGATATTATCATGACTATGACGTTATAAAAGCTATGACATTATAGTGGGTAGGACGTCCCAGTGGCTACGAAGTTACAATGGCTCTGATGTTATGATGGCTACGACGTGACGATGGCTATATTGAGAATGGCTACGCCGACACAATGGCTATGATATTACAAATATTATTACTTTCCAATGTCTAGGACCTTACAAATGCTACGCCGTCTCAATGGCTGTGACGGGATAGTGGCTATGAGGTCACAATGGCTATGATATCACAATGGGTATGAAGGCACAATGGTTATGGCACTAGAGTGGCTAGGCCATTACTATAGATCTGATGTTTCATTGGCTATGACATTACAGTAGCTATGATATTGCAAGAGCCATGAGTTTCCAGCAGATATGATGTGCTAGTGGCTATGACATCACAAATGGTATGAAGTCACAATTGACAAGCCTTCACAATGACTATGATATCACAAGGGCTACGATGTTCCCATTGCTATGACGTCACAATTGCTACGACGTCACAAAGGCTATGACAATACCTTGGGAATGACTTCACTATATCTATTGCATGGTAGTGCCTAAGATATTACATTGGCTGTGACATTATAGTGGCCAGGACGTCACGGTTGCTGTAACGTCCTGATGGCAATGACATCGCAATTGCTATGAAGTCACAAATGGCATGACTTCACAATGACTATGACATCACAAGGGCTATGAGGTTACAGTGGCTATGATGTCACAATGGCTATAACGGTCCAATGTCTGTGATATTATTGTGACTATGACTTTACAAAGGCTATGACATTATTGTGGTTATGATGTCGTAGTAGCTATGACGTTACCACGGCTCTGATGTTTTCATGGCCGTGATGACGACGGCTATGATGACAATGAGTATGCCGACACAATGGCTAGGATATTACAAATGCGATGACTTTACAATGTATATGATATTACCACGGTGACGACGTTTCAATGGCTATGACATTAATGTGGCTATGAGGTTTCAATGGCTATGACGTCACAATGCCTATGACATAACAATGGCTATGACGTCACAATGGCGATTACAGGAAAGTGGAAATGACTATACTATCTCTATGACACTGTGGTGCCTATCACGTTACGTTGGCTGTGACATTATAGTGGCTATGCCATCACAATGTCTATGACATCATGATGGTTATGAAGTCAACGGCGATGACATAACAATGTCTATGAAACTACAGTGGCTTTGACCTTACAATATATATGCTGTTACAGTCGCTGTGATGTCACAATGGCTATGACATCACAATGGCTATGACATCACAGTTTCTATGACATCATAGTGGCTATGACATTCCAATGGCCATGACATCACAGTGGCTATCTAGTTACAATGGCTATGCCATCAGAGTGGCCATGACTTTATAGTAACTCTGACGTCACAATGGCTATGGCATGAAAATGGCTATGACGTGAAATTGGCAATGACTTCAATATGTCTGTGTCATTACGGTGCCTGTGACGTTACAATGGCTGTGACATTATCGTGGCTATGACGATGCAAGTCCTGTGGCATTGTAGTAGCTCTGACTTTTCAATGGCTATGAAATTAAAGTGGGTCTGACGTCACAATGGCTACGTCATCACTATGGCTATGACTTGATAATGGCCATGACATCACAATCGCTACAAAGTCACACTTGATATGACTTCACATTTATGTGATGTCACAACAGCTATGATGGTAAAATTGCTATGTCACAATTGCTACAACCTCACAATTCCTATGGCGTTGCAATGGCTGTGATATTATCATGACTATGACGTTATAAAAGCTATGACATTATAGTGGGTAGGACGTCCCAGTGGCTACGAAGTTACAATGGCTCTGATGTTATGATGGCTACGACGTGACGATGGCTATATTGAGAATGGCTACTCCGACACAATGGCTATGATATTACAAATATTATTACTTTCCAATGTCTATGACCTTACAAATGCTACGCCGTCTCAATGGCTGTGACGGGATAGTGGCGATGAGGTCACAATGGCTATGATATCACAATGGGTATGAAGGCACAATGGTTATGGCACTAGAGTGGCTAGGCCATTACTATGGATCCGATGTTTCATTGGCTATGACATTACAGTAGCTATGATATTGCAAGAGCCATGACTTTCCAGCAGATATGATGTGCTAGTGGCTATGACATCACAAATGGTATGAAGTCACAATTGACAAGCCTTCACAATGACTATGATATCACAAGGGCTACGATGTTCCCATTGCTATGACGTCACAATTGCTACGACGTCACAATGGCTATGACAATACCTTGGGAATGACTTCACTATATCTATTGCTTGGTAGTGCCTAAGATATTACATTGGCTGTGACATTATAGTGGCCAGGACGTCACGGTTGCTGTAACGTCCTGATGGCAATGACATCGCAATTGCTATGAAGTCACAAATGGCATGACTTCACAATGACTATGACATCACAAGGGCTATGAGGTTACAGTGGCTGTGATGTCACAATGGCTATGAGGACACAATGGCTATAACGGTCCAATGTCTGTGATATTATTGTGACTATGACTTTACAAAAGCTATGACATTATTGTGGTTATGATGTCGTAGTAGCTATGACGTTACCACGGCTCTGATGTTTTCATGGCCGTGATGACGACGGCTATGATGACAATGAGTATGCCGACACAATGGCTAGGATATTACAAATGCGATGACTTTACAATGTATATGATATTACCACGGTCACGACGTTTCAATGGCGATGACATTAATGTGGCTATGAGGTTTCAATGGCTATGACGTCACAATGCCTATGACATAACAATGGTTATGACGTCACAATGGCGATTACAGGAAAGTGGAAATGACTATACTATCTCTGTGACACTGTGGTGCCTATCACGTTACGTTGGCTGTGACATTATAGTGGCTATGCCATCACAATGTCTATGACATCATGATGGTTATGAAGTCAAGGCGATGACATAACAATGTCTATGAAACTACAGTGGCTTTGACCTTACAATATATATGCTGTTACAGTCGCTGTGATGTCACAATGGCTATGACATCACAATGGCTATGACATCACAGTTTCTATGACATCATAGTGGCTATGACATTCCAATGGCCATGACATCACAGTGGCTATCTAGTTACAATGGCTATGCCATCAGAGTGGCCATGACTTTATAGTAACTCTGACGTCACAATGGCTATGGCATGAAAATGGCTATGACGTGAAATTGGCAATGACTTCAATATGTCTGTGTCATTACGGTGCCTGTGACGTTACAATGGCTGTGACATTATCGTGGCTATGACGATGCAAGTCCTGTGGCATTGTAGTAGCTCTGACTTTTCAATGGCTATGAAATTAAAGTGGGTCTGACGTCACAATGGCTACGTCATCACTATGGCTATGACTTGATAATGGCCATGACATCACAATCGCTACGAAGTCACACTTGATATGACTTCACATTTATGTGATGTCACAACAGCTATGATGGTAAAATTGCTATGTCACAATTGCTACAACCTCACAATTCCTATGGCGTTGCAATGGCTGTGATATTATCATGACTATGACGTTATAAAAGCTATGACATTATAGTGGGTAGGACGTCCCAGTGGCTACGAAGTTACAATGGCTCTGATGTTATGATGGCTACGACGTGACGATGGCTATATTGAGAATGGCTACGCCGACACAATGGCTATGATATTACAAATATTATTACTTTCCAATGTCTAGGACCTTACAAATGCTACGCCGTCTCAATGGCTGTGACGGGATAGTGGCTATGAGGTCACAATGGCTATGATATCACAATGGGTATGAAGGCACAATGGTTATGGCACTAGAGTGGCTAGGCCATTACTATAGATCTGATGTTTCATTGGCTATGACATTACAGTAGCTATGATATTGCAAGAGCCATGAGTTTCCAGCAGATATGATGTGCTAGTGGCTATGACATCACAAATGGTATGAAGTCACAATTGACAAGCCTTCACAATGACTATGATATCACAAGGGCTACGATGTTCCCATTGCTATGACGTCACAATTGCTACGACGTCACAAAGGCTATGACAATACCTTGGGAATGACTTCACTATATCTATTGCATGGTAGTGCCTAAGATATTACATTGGCTGTGACATTATAGTGGCCAGGACGTCACGGTTGCTGTAACGTCCTGATGGCAATGACATCGCAATTGCTATGAAGTCACAAATGGCATGACTTCACAATGACTATGACATCACAAGGGCTATGAGGTTACAGTGGCTATGATGTCACAATGGCTATAACGGTCCAATGTCTGTGATATTATTGTGACTATGACTTTACAAAGGCTATGACATTATTGTGGTTATGATGTCGTAGTAGCTATGACGTTACCACGGCTCTGATGTTTTCATGGCCGTGATGACGACGGCTATGATGACAATGAGTATGCCGACACAATGGCTAGGATATTACAAATGCGATGACTTTACAATGTATATGATATTACCACGGTGACGACGTTTCAATGGCTATGACATTAATGTGGCTATGAGGTTTCAATGGCTATGACGTCACAATGCCTATGACATAACAATGGCTATGACGTCACAATGGCGATTACAGGAAAGTGGAAATGACTATACTATCTCTATGACACTGTGGTGCCTATCACGTTACCTTGGCTGTGACATTATACTGGCTATGCCATCACAATGTCTATGACATCATGATGGTTATGAAGTCAACGGCGATGACATAACAATGTCTATGAAACTACAGTGGCTTTGACCTTACAATATATATGCTGTTACAGTCGCTGTGATGTCACAATGGCTATGACATCACAATGGCTATGACATCACAGTTTCTATGACATCATAGTGGCTATGACATTCCAATGGCCATGACATCACAGTGGCTATCTAGTTACAATGGCTATGCCATCAGAGTGGCCATGACTTTATAGTAACTCTGACCTCACAATGGCTATGGCATGAAAATGGCTATGACGTGAAATTGGCAATGACTTCAATATGTCTGTGTCATTACGGTGCCTGTGACGTTACAATGGCTGTGACATTATCGTGGCTATGACGATGCAAGTCCTGTGGCATTGTAGTAGCTCTGACTTTTCAATGGCTATGAAATTAAAGTGGGTCTGACGTCACAATGGCTATGTCATCACTATGGCTATGACTTGATAATGGCCATGACATCACAATCGCTACGAAGTCACACTTGATATGACTTCACATTTATGTGATGTCACAACAGCTATGATGGTAAAATTGCTATGTCACAATTGCTACAACCTCACAATTCCTATGGCGTTGCAATGGCTGTGATATTATCATGACTATGACGTTATAAAAGCTATGACATTATAGTGGGTAGGACGTCCCAGTGGCTACGAAGTTACAATGGCTCTGATGTTATGATGGCTACGACGTGACGATGGCTATATTGAGATGGCTACGCCGACACAATGGCTATGATATTACAAATATTATTACTTTCCAATGTCTATGACCTTACAAATGCTACGCCGTCTCAATGGCTGTGACGGGATAGTGGCGATGAGGTCACAATGGCTATGATATCACAATGGGTATGAAGGCACAATGGTTATGGCACTAGAGTGGCTAGGCCATTACTATGGATCCGATGTTTCATTGGCTATGACATTACAGTAGCTATGATATTGCAAGAGCCATGACTTTCCAGCAGATATGATGTGCTAGTGGCTATGACATCACAAATGGTATGAAGTCACAATTGACAAGCCTTCACAATGACTATGATATCACAAGGGCTACGATGTTCCCATTGCTATGACGTCACAATTGCTACGACGTCACAATGGCTATGACAATACCTTGGGAATGACTTCACTATATCTATTGCATGGTAGTGCCTAAGATATTACATTGGCTGTGACATTATAGTGGCCAGGACGTCACGGTTGCTGTAACGTCATGATGGCAATGACATCGCAATTGCTATGAAGTCACAAATGGCATGACTTCACAATGACTATGACATCACAAGGGCTATGAGGTTAAAGTGGCTGTGATGTCACAATGGCTATGAGGACACAATGGCTATAACGGTCCAATGTCTGTGATATTATTGTGACTATGACTTTACAAAGGCTATGACATTATTGTGGTTATGATGTCGTAGTAGCTATGACGTTACCACGGCTCTGATGTTTTCATGGCCGTGATGACGACGGCTATGATGACAATTAGTATGCCGACACAATGGCTAGGATATTACAAATGCGATGACTTTACAATGTATATGATATTACCACGGTCACGACGTTTCAATGGCGATGACATTAATGTGGCTATGAGGTTTCAATGGCTATGACGTCACAATGCCTATGACATAACAATGGCTATGACGTCACAATGGCGATTACAGGAAAGTGGAAATGACTATACTATCTCTATGACACTGTGGTGCCTATCACGTTACCTTGGCTGTGACATTATAGTGGCTATGCCATCACAATGTCTATGACATCATGATGGTTATGAAGTCAACGGCGATGACATAACAATGTCTATGAAACTACAGTGGCTTTGACCTTACAATATATATGCTGTTACAGTCGCTGTGATGTCACAATGGCTATGACATCACAATGGCTATGACATCACAGTTTCTATGACATCATAGTGGCTATGACATTCCAATGGCCATGACATCACAGTGGCTATCTAGTTACAATGGCTATGCCATCAGAGTGGCCATGACTTTATAGTAACTCTGACGTCACAATGGCTATGGCATGAAAATGGCTATGACGTGAAATTGGCAATGACTTCAATATGTCTGTGTCATTACGGTGCCTGTGACGTTACAATGGCTGTGACATTATCGTGGCTATGACGATGCAAGTCCTGTGGCATTGTAGTAGCTCTGACTTTTCAATGGCTATGAAATTAAAGTGGGTCTGACGTCACAATGGCTACGTCATCACTATGGCTATGACTTGATAATGGCCATGACATCACAATCGCTACGAAGTCACACTTGATATGACTTCACATTTATGTGATGTCACAACAGCTATGATGGTAAAATTGCTATGTCACAATTGCTACAACCTCACAATTCCTATGGCGTTGCAATGGCTGTGATATTATCATGACTATGACGTTATAAAAGCTATGACATTATAGTGGGTAGGACGTCCCAGTGGCTACGAAGTTACAATGGCTCTGATGTTATGATGGCTACGACGTGACGATGGCTATATTGAGAATGGCTACTCCGACACAATGGCTATGATATTACAAATATTATTACTTTCCAATGTCTATGACCTTACAAATGCTACGCCGTCTCAATGGCTGTGACGGGATAGTGGCGATGAGGTCACAATGGCTATGATATCACAATGGGTATGAAGGCACAATGGTTATGGCACTAGAGTGGCTAGGCCATTACTATGGATCCGATGTTTCATTGGCTATGACATTACAGTAGCTATGATATTGCAAGAGCCATGACTTTCCAGCAGATATGATGTGCTAGTGGCTATGACATCACAAATGGTATGAAGTCACAATTGACAAGCCTTCACAATGACTATGATATCACAAGGGCTACGATGTTCCCATTGCTATGACGTCACAATTGCTACGACGTCACAATGGCTATGACAATACCTTGGGAATGACTTCACTATATCTATTGCTTGGTAGTGCCTAAGATATTACATTGGCTGTGACATTATAGTGGCCAGGACGTCACGGTTGCTGTAACGTCCTGATGGCAATGACATCGCAATTGCTATGAAGTCACAAATGGCATGACTTCACAATGACTATGACATCACAAGGGCTATGAGGTTACAGTGGCTGTGATGTCACAATGGCTATGAGGACACAATGGCTATAACGGTCCAATGTCTGTGATATTATTGTGACTATGACTTTACAAAAGCTATGACATTATTGTGGTTATGATGTCGTAGTAGCTATGACGTTACCACGGCTCTGATGTTTTCATGGCCGTGATGGCGACGGCTATGATGACAATGAGTATGCCGACACAATGGCTAGGATATTACAAATGCGATGACTTTACAATGTATATGATATTACCACGGTCACGACGTTTCAATGGCGATGACATTAATGTGGCTATGAGGTTTCAATGGCTATGACGTCACAATGCCTATGACATAACAATGGTTATGACGTCACAATGGCGATTACAGGAAAGTGGAAATGACTATACTATCTCTGTGACACTGTGGTGCCTATCACGTTACGTTGGCTGTGACATTATAGTGGCTATGCCATCACAATGTCTATGACATCATGATGGTTATGAAGTCAAGGCGATGACATAACAATGTCTATGAAACTACAGTGGCTTTGACCTTACAATATATATGCTGTTACAGTCGCTGTGATGTCACAATGGCTATGACATCACAATGGCTATGACATCACAGTTTCTATGACATCATAGTGGCTATGACATTCCAATGGCCATGACATCACAGTGGCTATCTAGTTACAATGGCTATGCCATCAGAGTGGCCATGACTTTATAGTAACTCTGACGTCACAATGGCTATGGCATGAAAATGGCTATGACGTGAAATTGGCAATGACTTCAATATGTCTGTGTCATTACGGTGCCTGTGACGTTACAATGGCTGTGACATTATCGTGGCTATGACGATGCAAGTCCTGTGGCATTGTAGTAGCTCTGACTTTTCAATGGCTATGAAATTAAAGTGGGTCTGACGTCACAATGGCTACGTCATCACTATGGCTATGACTTGATAATGGCCATGACATCACAATCGCTACGAAGTCACACTTGATATGACTTCACATTTATGTGATGTCACAACAGCTATGATGGTAAAATTGCTATGTCACAATTGCTACAACCTCACAATTCCTATGGCGTTGCAATGGCTGTGATATTATAATGACTATGACGTTATAAAAGCTATGACATTATAGTGGGTAGGACGTCCCAGTGGCTACGAAGTTACAATGGCTCTGATGTTATGATGGCTACGACGTGACGATGGCTATATTGAGAATGGCTACGCCGACACAATGGCTATGATATTACAAATATTATTACTTTCCAATGTCTAGGACCTTACAAATGCTACGCCGTCTCAATGGCTGTGACGGGATAGTGGCTATGAGGTCACAATGGCTATGATATCACAATGGGTATGAAGGCACAATGGTTATGGCACTAGAGTGGCTAGGCCATTACTATGGATCTGATGTTTCATTGGCTATGACATTACAGTAGCTATGATATTGCAAGAGCCATGAGTTTCCAGCAGATATGATGTGCTAGTGGCTATGACATCACAAATGGTATGAAGTCACAATTGACAAGCCTTCACAATGACTATGATATCACAAGGGCTACGATGTTCCCATTGCTATGACGTCACAATTGCTACGACGTCACAAAGGCTATGACAATACCTTGGGAATGACTTCACTATATCTATTGCATGGTAGTGCCTAAGATATTACATTGGCTGTGACATTATAGTGGCCAGGACGTCACGGTTGCTGTAACGTCCTGATGGCAATGACATCGCAATTGCTATGAAGTCACAAATGGCATGACTTCACAATGACTATGACATCACAAGGGCTATGAGGTTACAGTGGCTATGATGTCACAATGGCTATAACGGTCCAATGTCTGTGATATTATTGTGACTATGACTTTACAAAGGCTATGACATTATTGTGGTTATGATGTCGTAGTAGCTATGACGTTACCACGGCTCTGATGTTTTCATGGCCGTGATGACGACGGCTATGATGACAATGAGTATGCCGACACAATGGCTAGGATATTACAAATGCGATGACTTTACAATGTATATGATATTACCACGGTGACGACGTTTCAATGGCTATGACATTAATGTGGCTATGAGGTTTCAATGGCTATGACGTCACAATGCCTATGACATAACAATGGCTATGACGTCACAATGGCGATTACAGGAAAGTGGAAATGACTATACTATCTCTATGACACTGTGGTGCCTATCACGTTACCTTGGCTGTGACATTATACTGGCTATGCCATCACAATGTCTATGACATCATGATGGTTATGAAGTCAACGGCGATGACATAACAATGTCTATGAAACTACAGTGGCTTTGACCTTACAATATATATGCTGTTACAGTCGCTGTGATGTCACAATGGCTATGACATCACAATGGCTATGACATCACAGTTTCTATGACATCATAGTGGCTATGACATTCCAATGGCCATGACATCACAATGGCTATCTAGTTACAATGGCTATGCCATCAGAGTGGCCATGACTTTATAGTAACTCTGACCTCACAATGGCTATGGCATGAAAATGGCTATGACGTGAAATTGGCAATGACTTCAATATGTCTGTGTCATTACGGTGCCTGTGACGTTACAATGGCTGTGACATTATCGTGGCTATGACGATGCAAGTCCTGTGGCATTGTAGTAGCTCTGACTTTTCAATGGCTATGAAATTAAAGTGGGTCTGACGTCACAATGGCTATGTCATCACTATGGCTATGACTTGATAATGGCCATGACATCACAATCGCTACGAAGTCACACTTGATATGACTTCACATTTATGTGATGTCACAACAGCTATGATGGTAAAATTGCTATGTCACAATTGCTACAACCTCACAATTCCTATGGCGTTGCAATGGCTGTGATATTATCATGACTATGACGTTATAAAAGCTATGACATTATAGTGGGTAGGACGTCCCAGTGGCTACGAAGTTACAATGGCTCTGATGTTATGATGGCTACGACGTGACGATGGCTATATTGAGATGGCTACGCCGACACAATGGCTATGATATTACAAATATTATTACTTTCCAATGTCTATGACCTTACAAATGCTACGCCGTCTCAATGGCTGTGACGGGATAGTGGCGATGAGGTCACAATGGCTATGATATCACAATGGGTATGAAGGCACAATGGTTATGGCACTAGAGTGGCTAGGCCATTACTATGGATCCGATGTTTCATTGGCTATGACATTACAGTAGCTATGATATTGCAAGAGCCATGACTTTCCAGCAGATATGATGTGCTAGTGGCTATGACATCACAAATGGTATGAAGTCACAATTGACAAGCCTTCACAATGACTATGATATCACAAGGGCTACGATGTTCCCATTGCTATGACGTCACAATTGCTACGACGTCACAATGGCTATGACAATACCTTGGGAATGACTTCACTATATCTATTGCATGGTAGTGCCTAAGATATTACATTGGCTGTGACATTATAGTGGCCAGGACGTCACGGTTGCTGTAACGTCATGATGGCAATGACATCGCAATTGCTATGAAGTCACAAATGGCATGACTTCACAATGACTATGACATCACAAGGGCTATGAGGTTAAAGTGGCTGTGATGTCACAATGGCTATGAGGACACAATGGCTATAACGGTCCAATGTCTGTGATATTATTGTGACTATGACTTTACAAAAGCTATGACATTATTGTGGTTATGATGTCGTAGTAGCTATGACGTTACCACGGCTCTGATGTTTTCATGGCCGTGATGACGACGGCTATGATGACAATTAGTATGCCGACACAATGGCTAGGATATTACAAATGCGATGACTTTACAATGTATATGATATTACCACGGTCACGACGTTTCAATGGCGATGACATTAATGTGGCTATGAGGTTTCAATGGCTATGACGTCACAATGCCTATGACATAACAATGGCTATGACGTCACAATGGCGATTACAGGAAAGTGGAAATGACTATACTATCTCTATGACACTGTGGTGCCTATCACGTTACCTTGGCTGTGACATTATAGTGGCTATGCCATCACAATGTCTATGACATCATGATGGTTATGAAGTCAACGGCGATGACATAACAATGTCTATGAAACTACAGTGGCTTTGACCTTACAATATATATGCTGTTACAGTCGCTGTGATGTCACAATGGCTATGACATCACAATGGCTATGACATCACAGTTTCTATGACATCATAGTGGCTATGACATTCCAATGGCCATGACATCACAGTGGCTATCTAGTTACAATGCCTATGCCATCAGAGTGGCCATGACTTTATAGTAACTCTGACGTCACAATGGCTATGGCATGAAAATGGCTATGACGTGAAATTGGCAATGACTTCAATATGTCTGTGTCATTACGGTGCCTGTGACGTTACAATGGCTGTGACATTATCGTGGCTATGACGATGCAAGTCCTGTGGCATTGTAGTAGCTCTGACTTTTCAATGGCTATGAAATTAAAGTGGGTCTGACGTCACAATGGCTACGTCATCACTATGGCTATGACTTGATAATGGCCATGACATCACAATCGCTACGAAGTCACACTTGATATGACTTCACATTTATGTGATGTCACAACAGCTATGATGGTAAAATTGCTATGTCACAATTGCTACAACCTCACAATTCCTATGGCGTTGCAATGGCTGTGATATTATCATGACTATGACGTTATAAAAGCTATGACATTATAGTGGGTAGGACGTCCCAGTGGCTACGAAGTTACAATGGCTCTGATGTTATGATGGCTACGACGTGACGATGGCTATATTGAGAATGGCTACGCCGACACAATGGCTATGATATTACAAATATTATTACTTTCCAATGTCTAGGACCTTACAAATGCTACGCCGTCTCAATGGCTGTGACGGGATAGTGGCTATGAGGTCACAATGGCTATGATATCACAATGGGTATGAAGGCACAATGGTTATGGCACTAGAGTGGCTAGGCCATTACTATGGATCTGATGTTTCATTGGCTATGACATTACAGTAGCTATGATATTGCAAGAGCCATGAGTTTCCAGCAGATATGATGTGCTAGTGGCTATGACATCACAAATGGTATGAAGTCACAATTGACAAGCCTTCACTATGACTATGATATCACAAGGGCTACGATGTTCCCATTGCTATGACGTCACAATTGCTACGACGTCGCAAAGGCTATGACAATACCTTGGGAATGACTTCACTATATCTATTGCATGGTAGTGCCTAAGATATTACATTGGCTGTGACATTATAGTGGCCAGGACGTCACGGTTGCTGTAACGTCCTGATGGCAATGACATCGCAATTGTTATGAAGTCACAAATGGCATGACTTCACAATGACTATGACATCACAAGGGCTATGAGGTTACAGTGGCTATGATGTCACAATGGCTATAACGGTCCAATGTCTGTGATATTATTGTGACTATGACTTTACAAAGGCTATGACATTATTGTGGTTATGATGTCGTAGTAGCTATGACGTTACCACGGCTCTGATGTTTTCATGGCCGTGATGACGACGGCTATGATGACAATGAGTATGCCGTCACAATGGCTAGGATATTACAAATGCGATGACTTTACAATGTATATGATATTACCACGGTGACGACGTTTCAATGGCGATGACATTAATGTGGCTATGAGGTTTCAATGGCTATGACGTCACAATGCCTATGACATAACAATGGCTATGACGTCACAATGGCGATTACAGGACAGTGGAAATGACTATACTATCTCTATGACACTGTGGTGCCTATCACGTTACGTTGGCTGTGACATTATAGTGGCTATGCCATCACAATGTCTATGACATCATGATGGTTATGAAGTCAACGGCGATGACATAACAATGTCTATGAAACTACAGTGGCTTTGACCTTACAATATATATGCTGTTACAGTCGCTGTGATGTCACAATGGCTATGACATCACAATGGCTATGACATCACAGTTTCTATGACATCATAGTGGCTATGACATTCCAATGGCCATGACATCACAGTGGCTATCTAGTTACAATGGCTATGCCATCAGAGTGGCCATGACTTTATAGTAACTCTGACGTCACAATGGCTATGGCATGAAAATGGCTATGACGTGAAATTGGCAATGACTTCAATATGTCTGTGTCATTACGGTGCCTGTGACGTTACAATGGCTGTGACATTATCGTGGCTATGACGATGCAAGTCCTGTGGCATTGTAGTAGCTCTGACTTTTCAATGGCTATGAAATTAAAGTGGGTCTGACGTCACAATGGCTACGTCATCACTATGGCTATGACTTGATAATGGCCATGACATCACAATCGCTACGAAGTCACACTTGATATGACTTCACATTTATGTGATGTCACAACAGCTATGATGGTAAAATTGCTATGTCACAATTGCTACAACCTCACAATTCCTATGGCGTTGCAATGGCTGTGATATTATCATGACTATGACGTTATAAAAGCTATGACATTATAGTGGGTAGGACGTCCCAGTGGCTACGAAGTTACAATGGCTCTGATGTTATGATGGCTACGACGTGACGATGGCTATATTGAGAATGGCTACTCCGACACAATGGCTATGATATTACAAATATTATTACTTTCCAATGTCTATGACCTTACAAATGCTACGCCGTCTCAATGGCTGTGACGGGATAGTGGCTATGAGGTCACAATGGCTATGATATCACAATGGGTATGAAGGCACAATGGTTATGGCACTAGAGTGGCTAGGCCATTACTATGGATCCGATGTTTCATTGGCTATGACATTACAGTAGCTATGATATTGCAAGAGCCATGACTTTCCAGCAGATATGATGTGCTAGTGGCTATGACATCACAAATGGTATGAAGTCACAATTGACAAGCCTTCACAATGACTATGATATCACAAGGGCTACGATGTTCCCATTGCTATGACGTCACAATTGCTACGACGTCACAATGGCTATGACAATACCTTGGGAATGACTTCACTATATCTATTGCATGGTAGTGCCTAAGATATTACATTGGCTGTGACATTATAGTGGCCAGGACGTCACGGTTGCTGTAACGTCCTGATGGCAATGACATCGCAATTGCTATGAAGTCACAAATGGCATGACTTCACAATGACTATGACATCACAAGGGCTATGAGGTTAAAGTGGCTGTGATGTCACAATGGCTATGAGGACACAATGGCTATAACGGTCCAATGTCTGTGATATTATTGTGACTATGACTTTACAAAGGCTATGACATTATTGTGGTTATGATGTCGTAGTAGCTATGACGTTACCACGGCTCTGATGTTTTCATGGCCGTGATGACGACGGCTATGATGACAATGAGTATGCCGACACAATGGCTAGGATATTACAAATGCGATGACTTTACAATGTATATGATATTACCACGGTCACGACGTTTCAATGGCGATGACATTAATGTGGCTATGAGGTTTCAATGGCTATGACGTCACAATGCCTATGACATAACAATGGCTATGACGTCACAATGGCGATTACAGGAAAGTGGAAATGACTATACTATCTCTAAGACACTGTGGTGCCTATCACGTTACCTTGGCTGTGACATTATAGTGGCTATGCCATCACAATGTCTATGACATCATGATGGTTATGAAGTCAACGGCGATGACATAACAATGTCTATGAAACTACAGTGGCTTTGACCTTACAATATATATGCTGTTACAGTCGCTGTGATGTCACAATGGCTATGACATCACAATGGCTATGACATCACAGTTTCTATGACATCATAGTGGCTATGACATTCCAATGGCCATGACATCACAGTGGCTATCTAGTTACAATGGCTATGCCATCAGAGTGGCCATGACTTTATAGTAACTCTGACGTCACAATGGCTATGGCATGAAAATGGCTATGACGTGAAATTGGCAATGACTTCAATATGTCTGTGTCATTACGGTGCCTGTGACGTTACAATGGCTGTGACATTATCGTGGCTATGACGATGCAAGTCCTGTGGCATTGTAGTAGCTCTGACTTTTCAATGGCTATGAAATTAAAGTGGGTCTGACGTCACAATGGCTACGTCATCACTATGGCTATGACTTGATAATGGCCATGACATCACAATCGCTACGAAGTCACACTTGATATGACTTCACATTTATGTGATGTCACAACAGCTATGATGGTAAAATTGCTATGTCACAATTGCTACAACCTCACAATTCCTATGGCATTGCAATGGCTGTGATATTATCATGACTATGACGTTATAAAAGCTATGACATTATAGTGGGTAGGACGTCCCAGTGGCTACGAAGTTACAATGGCTCTGATGTTATGATGGCTACGACGTGACGATGGCTATATTGAGAATGGCTACGCCGACACAATGGCTATGATATTACAAATATTATTACTTTCCAATGTCTAGGACCTTACAAATGCTACGCCGTCTCAATGGCTGTGACGGGATAGTGGCTATGAGGTCACAATGGCTATGATATCACAATGGGTATGAAGGCACAATGGTTATGGCACTAGAGTGGCTAGGCCATTACTATGGATCCGATGTTTCATTGGCTATGACATTACAGTAGCTATGATATTGCAAGAGCCATGACTTTCCAGTAGATATGATGTGCAAGTGGCTATGACATCACAAATGGTATGAAGTCACAATTGACAAGCCTTCACAATGACTATGATATCACAAGGGCTACGATGTTCCCATTGCTATGACGTCACAATTGCTACGACGTCACAAAGGCTATG
Organism: Myotis yumanensis; assembly: GCF_028538775.1. Lineage (NCBI taxonomy): Eukaryota > Metazoa > Chordata > Mammalia > Chiroptera > Vespertilionidae > Myotis > Myotis yumanensis. The sequence goes on from NW_027223786.1 coordinate 256,169, forward strand.
ACAATACCTTGGGAATGACTTCACTATATCTATTGCATGGTAGTGCCTAAGATATTGCATTGGCTGTGACATTATAGTGGCCAGGACGTCACGGTTGCTGTAACGTCATGATGGCAATGACATCGCAATTGCTATGAAGTCACAAATGGCATGACTTCACAATGACTATGACATCACAAGGGCTATGAGGTTACAGTGGCTGTGATGTCACAATGGCTATGAGGACACAATGGCTATAACGGTCCAATGTCTGTGATATTATTGTGACTATGACTTTACAAAGGCTATGACATTATTGTGGTTATGATGTCGTAGTAGCTATGACGTTACCACGGCTCTGATGTTTTCATGGCCGTGATGACGACGGCTATGATGACAATGAGTATGCCGACACAATGGCTAGGATATTACAAATGCGATGACTTTACAATGTATATGATATTACCACGGTGACGACGTTTCAATGGCGATGACATTAATGTGGCTATGAGGTTTCAATGGCTATGACGTCACAATGCCTATGACATAACAATGGCTATGACGTCACAATGGCGATTACAGGACAGTGGAAATGACTATACTATCTCTATGACACTGTGGTGCCTATCACGTTACGTTGGCTGTGACATTATAGTGGCTATGCCATCACAATGTCTATGACATCATGATGGTTATGAAGTCAACGGCGATGACATAACAATGTCTATGAAACTACAGTGGCTTTGACCTTACAATATATATGCTGTTACAGTCGCTGTGATGTCACAATGGCTATGACATCACAATGGCTATGACATCACAGTTTCTATGACATCATAGTGGCTATGACATTCCAATGGCCATGACATCACAGTGGCTATCTAGTTACAATGGCTATGCCATCAGAGTGGCCATGACTTTATAGTAACTCTGACGTCACAATGGCTATGGCATGAAAATGGCTATGACGTGAAATTGGCAATGACTTCAATATGTCTGTGTCATTACGGTGCCTGTGACGTTACAATGGCTGTGACATTATCGTGGCTATGACGATGCAAGTCCTGTGGCATTGTAGTAGCTCTGACTTTTCAATGGCTATGAAATTAAAGTGGGTCTGACGTCACAATGGCTACGTCATCACTATGGCTATGACTTGATAATGGCCATGACATCACAATCGCTACAAAGTCACACTTGATATGACTTCACATTTATGTGATGTCACAACAGCTATGATGGTAAAATTGCTATGTCACAATTGCTACAACCTCACAATTCCTATGGCGTTGCAATGGCTGTGATATTATCATGACTATGACGTTATAAAAGCTATGACATTATAGTGGGTAGGACGTCCCAGTGGCTACGAAGTTACAATGGCTCTGATGTTATGATGGCTACGACGTGACGATGGCTATATTGAGAATGGCTACGCCGACACAATGGCTATGATATTACAAATATTATTACTTTCCAATGTCTATGACCTTACAAATGCTACGCCGTCTCAATGGCTGTGACGGGATAGTGGCGATGAGGTCACAATGGCTATGATATCACAATGGGTATGAAGGCACAATGGTTATGGCACTAGAGTGGCTAGGCCATTACTATGGATCCGATGTTTCATTGGCTATGACATTACAGTAGCTATGATATTGCAAGAGCCATGACTTTCCAGCAGATATGATGTGCTAGTGGCTATGACATCACAAATGGTATGAAGTCACAATTGACAAGCCTTCACAATGACTATGATATCACAAGGGCTACGATGTTCCCATTGCTATGACGTCACAATTGCTACGACGTCACAATGGCTATGACAATACCTTGGGAATGACTTCACTATATCTATTGCATGGTAGTGCCTAAGATATTACATTGGCTGTGACATTATAGTGGCCAGGACGTCACGGTTGCTGTAGCGTCCTGATGGCAATGACATCGCAATTGCTATGAAGTCACAAATGGCATGACTTCACAATGACTATGACATCACAAGGGCTATGAGGTTAAAGTGGCTGTGATGTCACAATGGCTATGAGGACACAATGGCTATAACGGTCCAATGTCTGTGATATTATTGTGACTATGACTTTACAAAGGCTATGACATTATTGTGGTTATGATGTCGTAGTAGCTATGACGTTACCACGGCTCTGATGTTTTCATGGCCGTGATGACGACGGCTATGATGACAATGAGTATGCCGACACAATGGCTAGGATATTACAAATGCGATGACTTTACAATGTATATGATATTACCACGGTGACGACGTTTCAATGGCGATGACATTAATGTGGCTATGAGGTTTCAATGGCTATGACGTCACAATGCCTATGACATAACAATGGCTATGACGTCACAATGGCGATTACAGGAAAGTGGAAATGACTATACTATCTCTATGACACTGTGGTGCCTATCACGTTACCTTGGCTGTGACATTATAGTGGCTATGCCATCACAATGTCTATGACATCATGATGGTTATGAAGTCAACGGCGATGACATAACAATGTCTATGAAACTACAGTGGCTTTGACCTTACAATATATATGCTGTTACAGTCGCTGTGATGTCACAATGGCTATGACATCACAATGGCTATGACATCACAGTTTCTATGACATCATAGTGGCTATGACATTCCAATGGCCATGACATCACAGTGGCTATCTAGTTACAATGCCTATGCCATCAGAGTGGCCATGACTTTATAGTAACTCTGACGTCACAATGGCTATGGCATGAAAATGGCTATGACGTGAAATTGGCAATGACTTCAATATGTCTGTGTCATTACGGTGCCTGTGACGTTACAATGGCTGTGACATTATCGTGGCTATGACGATGCAAGTCCTGTGGCATTGTAGTAGCTCTGACTTTTCAATGGCTATGAAATTAAAGTGGGTCTGACGTCACAATGGCTACGTCATCACTATGGCTATGACTTGATAATGGCCATGACATCACAATCGCTACGAAGTCACACTTGATATGACTTCACATTTATGTGATGTCACAACAGCTATGATGGTAAAATTGCTATGTCACAATTGCTACAACCTCACAATTCCTATGGCGTTGCAATGGCTGTGATATTATCATGACTATGACGTTATAAAAGCTATGACATTATAGTGGGTAGGACGTCCCAGTGGCTACGAAGTTACAATGGCTCTGATGTTATGATGGCTACGACGTGACGATGGCTATATTGAGAATGGCTACGCCGACACAATGGCTATGATATTACAAATATTACTTTCCAATGTCTATGACCTTACAAATGCTACGCCGTCTCAATGGCTGTGACGGGATAGTGGCTATGAGGTCACAATGGCTATGATATCACAATGGGTATGAAGGCACAATGGTTATGGCACTAGAGTGGCTAGGCCATTACTATGGATCCGATGTTTCATTGGCTATGACATTACCGTAGCTATGATATTGCAAGAGCCATGAGTTTCCAGTAGATATGATGTGCTAATGGCTATGACATCACAAATGGTATGAAGTCACAATTGATAAGCCTTCACAATGACTATGATATCACAAGGGCTACGATGTTCCCATTGCTATGACGTCACAATTGCTACGACGTCACAATGGCTATGACAATACCGTGGGAATGACTTCACTATATCTATTGCATGGTAGTGCCTAAGATATTACATTGGCTGTGACATTATAGTGGCCAGGACGTCACGGTTGCTGTAACGTCATGATGGCAATGACATCGCAATTGCTATGAAGTCACAAATGGCATGACTTCACAATGACTATGACATCACAAGGGCTATGAGGTTACAGTGGCTGTGATGTCACAATGGCTATGAGGACACAATGGCTATAACGGTCCAATGTCTGTGATATTATTGTGACTATGACTTTACAAAGGCTATGACATTATTGTGGTTATGATGTCGTAGTAGCTATGACGTTACCACGGCTCTGATGTTTTCATGGCCGTGATGACGACGGCTATGATGACAATGAGTATGCCGACACAATGGCTAGGATATTACAAATGCGATGACTTTACAATGTATATGATATTACCACGGTCACGACGTTTCAATGGCGATGACATTAATGTGGCTATGAGGTTTCAATGGCTATGACGTCACAATGCCTATGACATAACAATGGCTATGACGTCACAATGGCGATTACAGGAAAGTGGAAATGACTATACTATCTCTATGACACTGTGGTGCCTATCACGTTACCTTGGCTGTGACATTATAGTGGCTATGCCATCACAATGTCTATGACATCATGATGGTTATGAAGTCAACGGCGATGACATAACAATGTCTATGAAACTACAGTGGCTTTGACCTTACAATATATATGCTGTTACAGTCGCTGTGATGTCACAATGGCTATGACATCACAATGGCTATGACATCACAGTTTCTATGACATCATAGTGGCTATGACATTCCAATGGCCATGACATCACAGTGGCTATCTAGTTACAATGGCTATGCCATCAGAGTGGCCATGACTTTATAGTAACTCTGACGTCACAATGGCTATGGCATGAAAATGGCTATGACGTGAAAATGGCAATGACTTCAATATGTCTGTGTCATTACGGTGCCTGTGACGTTACAATGGCTGTGACATTATCGTGGCTATGACGATGCAATTCCTGTGGCATTGTAGTAGCTCTGACTTTTCAATGGCTATGAAATTAAAGTGGGTCTGACGTCACAATGGCTACGTCATCACTATGGCTATGACTTGATAATGGCCATGACATCACAATCGCTACGAAGTCACACTTGATATGACTTCACATTTATGTGATGTCACAACAGCTATGATGGTAAAATTGCTATGTCACAATTGCTACAACCTCACAATTCCTATGGCGTTGCAATGGCTGTGATATTATCATGACTATGACGTTATAAAAGCTATGACATTATAGTGGGTAGGACGTCCCAGTGGCTACGAAGTTACAATGGCTCTGATGTTATGATGGCTACGACGTGACGATGGCTATATTGAGAATGGCTACGCCGACACAATGGCTATGATATTACAAATATTATTACTTTCCAATGTCTAGGACCTTACAAATGCTACGCCGTCTCAATGGCTGTGACGGGATAGTGGCTATGAGGTCACAATGGCTATGATATCACAATGGGTATGAAGGCACAATGGTTATGGCACTAGAGTGGCTAGGCCATTACTATGGATCCGATGTTTCATTGGCTATGACATTACAGTAGCTATGATATTGCAAGAGCCATGACTTTCCAGTAGATATGATGTGCTAGTGGCTATGACATCACAAATGGTATGAAGTCACAATTGACAAGCCTTCACAATGACTATGATATCACAAGGGCTACGATGTTCCCATTGCTATGACGTCACAATTGCTACGACGTCACAATGGCTATGACAATACCTTGGGAATGACTTCACTATATCTATTGCATGGTAGTGCCTAAGATATTACATTGGCTGTGACATTATAGTGGCCAGGACGTCACGGTTGCTGTAACGTCATGATGGCAATGACATCGCAATTGCTATGAAGTCACAAATGGCATGACTTCACAATGACTATGACATCACAAGGGCTATGAGGTTAAAGTGGCTGTGATGTCACAATGGCTATGAGGACACAATGGCTATAACGGTCCAATGTCTGTGATATTATTGTGACTATGACTTTACAAAGGCTATGACATTATTGTGGTTATGATGTCGTAGTAGCTATGACGTTACCACGGCTCTGATGTTTTCATGGCCGTGATGACGACGGCTATGATGACAATGAGTATGCCGACACAATGGCTAGGATATTACAAATGCGATGACTTTACAATGTATATGATATTACCACGGTGACGACGTTTCAATGGCGATGACATTAATGTGGCTATGAGGTTTCAATGGCTATGACGTCACAATGCCTATGACATAACAATGGCTATGACGTCACAATGGCGATTACAGGAAAGTGGAAATGACTATACTATCTCTATGACACTGTGGTGCCTATCAAGTTACGTTGGCTGTGACATTATAGTGGCTATGCCATCACAATGTCTATGACATCATGATGGTTATGAAGTCAACGGCGATGACATAACAATGTCTATGAAACTACAGTGGCTTTGACCTTACAATATATATGCTGTTACAGTCGCTGTGATGTCACAATGGCTATGACATCACAATGGCAATGACATCACAGTTTCTATGACATCATAGTGGCTATGACATTCCAATGGCCATGACATCACAGTGGCTATCTAGTTACAATGGCTATGCCATCAGAGTGGCCATGACTTTATAGTAACTCTGACGTCACAATGGCTATGGCATGAAAATGGCTATGACGTGAATTTGGCAATGACTTCAATATGTCTGTGTCATTACGGTGCCTGTGACGTTACAATGGCTGTGACATTATCGTGGCTATGACGATGCAAGTCCTGTGGCATTGTAGTAGCACTGACTTTTCAATGGCTATGAAATTAAAGTGGGTCTGACGTCACAATGGCTACGTCATCACTATGGCTATGACTTGATAATGGCCATGACATCACAATCGCTACGAAGTCACACTTGATATGACTTCACATTTATGTGATGTCACAACAGCTATGATGGTAAAATTGCTATGTCACAATTTTTACAACCTCACAATTCCTATGGCGTTGCAATGGCTGTGATATTATCATGACTATGACGTTATAAAAGCTATGACATTATAGTGGGTAGGACGTCCCAGTGGCTACGAAGTTACAATGGCTCTGATGTTATGATGGCTACGACGTGACGATGGCTATATTGAGAATGGCTACGCCGACACAATGGCTATGATATTACAAATATTATTACTTTCCAATGTCTATGACCTTACAAATGCTACGCCGTCTCAATGGCTGTGACGGGATAGTGGCTATGAGGTCACAATGGCTATGATATCACAATGGGTATGAAGGCACAATGGTTATGGCACTAGAGTGGCTAGGCCATTACTATGGATCCGATGTTTCATTGGCTATGACATTACAGTAGCTATGATATTGCAAGAGCCATGAGTTTCCAGTAGATATGATGTGCTAGTGGCTATGACATCACAAATGGTATGAAGTCACAATTGATAAGCCTTCACAATGACTATGATATCACAAGGGCTACGATGTTCCCATTGCTATGACGTCACAATTGCTACGACGTCACAATGGCTATGACAATACCGTGGGAATGACTTCACTATATCTATTGCATGGTAGTGCCTAAGATATTACATTGGCTGTGACATTATAGTGGCCAGGACGTCACGGTTGCTGTAACGTCATGATGGCAATGACATCGCAATTGCTATGAAGTCACAAATGGCATGACTTCACAATGACTATGACATCACAAGGGCTATGAGGTTACAGTGGCTCTGATGTCACAATGGCTATAACGGTCCAATGTCTGTGATATTATTGTGACTATGACTTTACAAAGGCTATGACATTATTGTGGTTATGATGTCGTAGTAGCTATGACGTTACCACGGCTCTGATGTTTTCATGGCCGTGATGACGACGGCTATGATGACAATGAGTATGCCGAAACAATGGCCAGGATATTACAAATGCGATGACTTTACAATGTATATGATATTACCACGGTGACGACGTTTCAATGGCGATGACCTTAATGTGGCTATGAGGTTTCAATGGCTATGACGTCACAATGCCTATGACATAACAATGGCTATGACGTCACAATGGCGATTACAGGACAGTGGAAATGACTATACTATCTCTATGACACTGTGGTGCCTATCAAGTTACTTTGGCTGTGACATTATAGTGGCTATGCCATCACAATGTCTATGACATCATGATGGTTATGAAGTAAACGGCGATGACATAACAATGTCTATGAAACTACAGTGGCTTTGACCTTACAATATATATGCTGTTACAGACGCTGTGATGTCACAATGGCTATGACATCACAATGGCTATGACATCACAGTTTCTATGACATCATAGTGGCTATGACATTCCAATGGCCATGACATCACAGTGGCTATCTAGTTACAATGGCTATGCCATCAGAGTGGCCATGACTTTATAGTAACTCTGACGTCACAATGGCTATGGCATGAAAATGGCTATGACGTGAATTTGGCAATGACTTCAATATGTCTGTGTCATTACGGTGCCTGTGACGTTACAATGGCTGTGACATTATCGTGGCTATGACGATGCAAGTCCTGTGGCATTGTAGTAGCTCTGACTTTTCAATGGCTATGAAATTAAAGTGGGTCTGACGTCACAATGGCTACGTCATCACTATGGCTATGACTTGATAATGGCCATGACATCACAATCGCTACGAAGTCACACTTGATATGACTTCACATTTATGTGATGTCACAACAGCTATGATGGTAAAATTGCTATGTCACAATTGCTACAACCTCACAATTCCTATGGCGTTGCAATGGCTGTGATATTATCATGACTATGACGTTATAAAAGCTATGACATTATAGTGGGTAGGACGTCCCAGTGGCTACGAAGTTACAATGGCTCTGATGTTATGATGGCTACGACGTGACGATGGCTATATTGAGAATGGCTACGCCGACACAATGGCTATGATATTACAAATATTATTACTTTCCAATGTCTATGACCTTACAAATGCTACGCCGTCTCAATGGCTGTGACGGGATAGTGGCTATGAGGTCACAATGGCTATGATATCACAATGGGTATGAAGGCACAATGGTTATGGCACTAGAGTGCTAGGCCATTACTATGGATCCGATGTTTCATTGGCTATGACATTACAGTAGCTATGATATTGCAAGAGCCATGACTTTCCAGTAGATATGATGTGCTAGTGGCTATGACATCACAAATGGTATGAAGTCACAATTGACAAGCCTTCACAATGACTATGATATCACAAGGGCTACGATGTTCCCATTGCTATGACGTCACAATTGCTACGACGTCACAATGGCTATGACAATACCTTGGGAATGACTTCACTATATCTATTGCATGGTAGTGCCTAAGATATTACATTGGCTGTGACATTATAGTGGCCAGGACGTCACGGTTGCTGTAACGTCATGATGGCAATGACATCGCAATTGCTATGAAGTCACAAATGGCATGACTTCACAATGACTATGACATCACAAGGGCTATGAGGTTAAAGTGGCTGTGATGTCACAATGGCTATGAGGACACAATGGCTATAACGGTCCAATGTCTGTGATATTATTGTGACTATGACTTTACAAAGGCTATGACATTATTGTTGTTATGATGTCGTAGTAGCTATGACGTTACCACGGCTCTGATGTTTTCATGGCCGTGATGACGACGGCTATGATGACAATGAGTATGCCTACACAATGGCTAGGATATTACAAATGCGATGACTTTACAATGTATATGATATTACCACGGTGACGACGTTTCAATGGCGATGACCTTAATGTGGCTATGAGGTTTCAATGGCTATGACGTCACAATGCCTATGACATAACAATGGCTATGACGTCACAATGGCGATAACAGGACAGTGGAAATGACTATACTATCTCTATGACACTGTGGAGCCTATCACGTTACGTTGGCTGTGACATTATAGTGGCTATTCCATCACAATGTCTATGACATCATGATGGTTATGAAGTAAACGGCGATTACATAACAATGTCTATGAAACTACAGTGGCTTTGACCTTACAATATATATGCTGTTACAGTCGCTGTGATGTCACAATGGCTATGACATCACAATGGCTATGACATCACAGTTTCTATGACATCATAGTGGCTATGACATTCCAATGGCCATGACATCACAGTGGCTATCTAGTTACAATGGCTTTGCCATCAGAGTGGCCATGACTTTATAGTAACTCTGACGTCACAATGGCTATGGCATGAAAATGGCTATGACGTGAAATTGGCAATGACTTCAATATGTCTGTGTCATTACGGTGCCTGTGACGTTACAATGGCTGTGACATTATCGTGGCTATGACGATGCAAGTCCTGTGGCATTGTAGTAGCTCTGACTTTTCAATGGCTATGAAATTAAAGTGGGTCTGACGTCACAATGGCTACGTCATCACTATGGCTATGACTTGATAATGGCCATGACATCACAATCGCTACGAAGTCACACTTGATATGACTTCACATTTATGTGATGTCACAACAGCTATGATGGAAAATTGCTATGTCACAATTGCTACAACCTCACAATTCCTATGGCGTTGCAATGGCTGTGATATTATCATGACTATGACGTTATAAAAGCTATGACATTATAGTGGGTAGGACGTCCCAGTGGCTACGAAGTTACAATGGCTCTGATGTTATGATGGCTACGACGTGACGATGGCTATATTGAGAATGGCTATGCCGACACAATGGCTATGATATTACAAATATTACTTTCCAATGTCTATGACCTTACAAATGCTACGCCGTCTCAATGGCTGTGACGGGATAGTGGCTATGAGGTCACAATGGCTATGATATCACAATGGGTATGAAGGCACAATGGTTATGGCACTAGAGTGGCTAGGCCATTACTATGGATCCGATGTTTCATTGGCTATGACATTACCGTAGCTATGATATTGCAAGAGCCATGAGTTTCCAGTAGATATGATGTGCTAATGGCTATGACATCACAAATGGTATGAAGTCACAATTGATAAGCCTTCACAATGACTATGATATCACAAGGGCTACGATGTTCCCATTGCTATGACGTCACAATTGCTACGACGTCACAATGGCTATGACAATACCGTGGGAATGACTTCACTATATCTATTGCATGGTAGTGCCTAAGATATTACATTGGCTGTGACATTATAGTGGCCAGGACGTCACGGTTGCTGTAACGTCATGATGGCAATGACATCGCAATTGCTATGAAGTCACAAATGGCATGACTTCACAATGACTATGACATCACAAGGGCTATGAGGTTACAGTGGCTGTGATGTCACAATGGCTATAACGGTCCAATGTCTGTGATATTATTGTGACTATGACTTTACAAAGGCTATGACATTATTGTGGTTATGATGTCGTAGTAGCTATGACGTTACCACGGCTCTGATGTTTTCATGGCCGTGATGACGACGGCTATGATGACAATGAGTATGCCGAAACAATGGCCAGGATATTACAAATCCGATGACTTTACAATGTATATGATATTACCACGGTTACGACGTTTCAATGGCGATGACCTTAATGTGGCTATGAGGTTTCAATGGCTATGACGTCACAATGCCTATGACATAACAATGGCTATGACGTCACAATGGCGATTACAGGACAGTGGAAATGACTATACTATCTCTATGACACTGTGGTGCCTATCAAGTTACTTTGGCTGTGACATTATAGTGGCTATGCCATCACAATGCCTATGACATCATGATGGTTATGAAGTAAACGGCGATGACATAACAATGTCTATGAAACTACAGTGGCTTTGACCTTACAATATATATGCTGTTACAGTCGCTGTGATGTCACAATGGCTATGACATCACAATGGCTATGACATCACAGTTTCTATGACATCATAGTGGCTATGACATTCCAATGGCCATGACATCACAGTGGCTATCTAGTTACAATGCCTATGCCATCAGAGTGGCCATGACTTTATAGTAACTCTGACGTCACAATGGCTATGGAATGAAAATGGCTATGACGTGAATTTGGCCATGACTTCAAAATGTCTGTGTCATTACGGTGCCTGTGACGTTACAATGGCTGTGACATTATCGTGGCTATGACGATGCAAGTCCTGTGGCATTGTAGTAGCTCTGACTTTTCAATGGCTATGAAATTAAAGTGGGTCTGACGTCACAATGGCTACGTCATCACTATGGCTATGACTTGATAATGGCCATGACATCACAATCGCTACGAAGTCACACTTGATATGACTTCACATTTATGTGATGTCACAACAGCTATAATGGTAAAATTGCTATGTCACAATTGCTACAAACTCACAATTCCTATGGCGTTGCAATGGCTGTGATATTATCATGACTATGACGTTATAAAAGCTATGACATTATAGTGGGTAGGACGTCCCAGTGGCTACGAAGTTACAATGGCTCTGATGTTATGATGGCTACGACGTGACGATGGCTATATTGAGAATGGCTACGCCGACACAATGGCTATGATATTACAAATATTATTACTTTCCAATGTCTATGACCTTACAAATGCTACGCCGTCTCAATGGCTGTGACGGGATAGTGGCTATGAGGTCACAATGGCTATGATATCACAATGGGTATGAAGGCACAATGGTTATGGCACTAGAGTGGCTAGGCCATTACTATGGATCCGATGTTTCATTGGCTATGACATTACAGTAGCTATGATATTGCAAGAGCCATGAGTTTCCAGTAGATATGATGTGCTAGTGGCTATGACATCACAAATGGTATGAAGTCACAATTGACAAGCCTTCACAATGACTATGATATCACAAGGGCTACGATGTTCCCATTGCTATGACGTCACAATTGCTACGACGTCACAATGGCTATGACAATACCGTGGGAATGACTTCACTATATCTATTGCATGGTAGTGCCTAAGATATTACATTGGCTGTGACATTATAGTGGCCAGGACGTCACGGTTGCTGTAACGTCATGATGGCAATGACATCGCAATTGCTATGAAGTCACAAATGGCATGACTTCACAATGACTATGACATCACAAGGGCTATGAGGTTACAGTGGCTGTGATGTCACAATGGCTATAACGGTCCAATGTCTGTGATATTATTGTGACTATGACTTTACAAAGGCTATGACATTATTGTGGTTATGATGTCGTAGTAGCTATGACGTTACCACGGCTCTGATATTTTCATGGCCGTGATGACGACGGCTATGATGACAATGAGTATGCCTACACAATGGCTAGGATATTACAAATGCGATGACTTTACAATGTATATGATATTACCACGGTGACGACGTTTCAATGGCGATGACCTTAATGTGGCTATGAGGATTCAATGGCTATGACGTCACAATGCCTATGACATAACAATGGCTATGACGTCACAATGGCGATTACAGGACAGTGGAAATGACTATACTATCTCTATGACACTGTGGTGCCTATCACGTTACGTTGGCTGTGACATTATAGTGGCTATTCCATCACAATGTCTATGACATCATGATGGTTATGAAGTAAACGGCGATGACATAACAATGTCTATGAAACTCCAGTGGCTTTGACCTTACAATATATATGCTGTTATAGTCGCTGTGATGTCACAATGGCTATGACATCACAATGGCTATGACATCACAGTTTCTATGACATCATAGTGGCTATGACATTCCAATGGCCATGACATCACAGTGGCTATCTAGTTACAATGGCTATGCCATCAGAGTGGCCATGACTTTATAGTAACTCTGACGTCACAATGGCTATGGCATGAAAATGGCTATGACGTGAAATTGGCAATGACTTCAATATGTCTGTGTCATTACGGTGCCTGTGACGTTACAATGGCTGTGCATTATCGTGGCTATGACGATGCAAGTCCTGTGGCATTGTAGTAGCTCTGACTTTTCAATGGCTATGAAATTAAAGTGGGTCTGACGTCACAATGGCTACGTCATCACTATGGCTATGACTTGATAATGGCCATGACATCACAATCGCTACGAAGTCACACTTGATATGACTTCACATTTATGTGATGTCACAACAGCTATGATGGTAAAATTGCTATGTCACAATTTTTACAACCTCACAATTCCTATGGCGTTGCAATGGCTGTGATATTATCATAACTATGACGTTATAAAAGCTATGACATTATAGTGGGTAGGACGTCCCAGTGGCTACGAAGTTACAATGGCTCTGATGTTATGATGGCTACGACGTGACGATGGCTATATTGAGAATGGCTACGCCGACACAATGGCTATGATATTACAAATATTATTACTTTCCAATGTCTATGACCTTACAAATGCTAAGCCGTCTCAATGGCTGTGACGGGATAGTGGCTATGAGGTCACAATGGCTATGATATCACAATGGGTATGAAGGCACAATGGTTATGGCACTAGAGTGGCTAGGCCATTACTATGGATCCGATGTTTCATTGGCTATGACATTACAGTAGCTATGATATTGCAAGAGCCATGAGTTTCCAGTAGATATGATGTGCTAGTGGCTATGACATCACAAATGGTATGAAGTCACAATTGACAAGCCTTCACAATGACTATGATATCACAAGGGCTACGATGTTCCCATTGCTATGACGTCACAATTGCTACGACGTCACAATGGCTATGACAATACCGTGGGAATGACTTCACTATATCTATTGCATGGTAGTGCCTAAGATATTACATTGGCTGTGACATTATAGTGGCCAGGACGTCACGGTTGCTGTAACGTCCTGATGGCAATGACATCGCAATTGCTATGAAGTCACAAATGGCATGACTTCACAATGACTATGACATCACAAGGGCTATGAGGTTACAGTGGCTGTGATGTCACAATGGCTATAACGGTCCAATGTCTGTGATATTATTGTGACTATGACTTAACAAAGGCTATGACAATATTGTGGTTATGATGTCGTAGTAGCTATGACGTTACCACGGCTCTGATGTTTTCATGGCCGTGATGACGACGGCTATGATGACAATGAGTATGCCGACACAATGGCTAGGATATTACAAATGCGATGACTTTACAATGTATATGATATTACCACGGAGACGCCGTATCAATGGCGATGACATTAATGTGGCTATGAGGTTTCAATGGCTATGACGTCACAATGCCTATGACATAACAATGGCTATGACGTCACAATGGCGATTACAGGACAGTGGAAATGACTATACTATCTCTATGACACTGCGGTGCCTATCACGTTACGTTGGCTGTGACACTATAGTGGCTATGCCATCACAATGTCTATGACATCATGATGGTTATGAAGTCAACGGCGATGACATAACAATGTCTATGTAACTACAGTGGCTTTGACCTTACAATATATATGCTGTTACAGTCGCTGTGATGTCACAATGGCTATGACATCACAATGGCTATGACATCACAGTTTCTATGACATCATAGTGGCTATGACATTCCAATGGCCATGACATCACAGTGGCTATCTAGTTACAATGGCTATGCCATCAGAGTGGCCATCACTTTATACTAACTCTGACGTCACAATGGCTATGGCATGAAAATGGCTATGACGTGAAATTGGCAATGACTTCAATATGTCTGTGTCATTACGGTGCCTGTGACGTTACAATGGCTGTGACATTATCGTGGCTATGACGATGCAAGTCCTGTGGCATTGTAGTAGCTCTGACTTTTCAATGGCTATGAAATTAAAGTGGGTCTGACGTCACAATGGCTACGTCATCACTATGGCTATGACTTGATAATGGCCATGACATCACAATCGCTACGAAGTCACACTTGATATGACTTCACATTTATGTGATGTCACAACAGCTATGATGGTAAAATTGCTATGTCACAATTGCTACAACCTCACAATTCCTATGGCGTTGCAATGGCTGTGATATTATCATGACTATGACATTATAAAAGCTATGACATTATAGTGGGTAGGACGTCCCAGTGGCTACGAAGTTACAATGGCTCTGATGTTATGATGGCTACGACGTGACGATGGCTATATTGAGAATGGCTACGCCGACACAATGGCTATGATATTACAAATATTATTACTTTCCAATGTCTATGACCTTACAAATGCTACGCCGTCTCAATGGCTGTGACGGGATAGTGGCTATGAGGTCACAATGGCTATGATATCACAATGGGTATGAAGGCACAATGGTTATGGCACTAGAGTGGCTAGGCCATTACTATGGATCCGATGTTTCATTGGCTATGACATTACAGTAGCTATGATATTGCAAGAGCCATGACTTTCCAGTAGATATGATGTGCTAGTGGCTATGACATCACAAATGGTATGAAGTCACAATTGACAAGCCTTCACAATGACTATGATATCACAAGGGCTACGATGTTCCAATTGCTATGACGTCACAATTGCTACGACGTCACAATGGCTATGACAATACCGTGGGAATGACTTCACTATATCTATTGCATGGTAGTGCCTAAGATATTACATTGGCTGTGACATTATAGTGGCCAGGACGTCACGGTTGCTGTAACGTCATGATGGCAATGACATCGCAATTGCTATGAAGTCACAAATGGCATGACTTCACAATGACTATGACATCACAAGGGCTATGAGGTTACAGTGGCTATGATGTCACAATGGCTATAACGGTCCAATGTCTGTGATATTATTGTGACTATGACTTTACAAAGGCTATGACATTATTGTGGTTATGATGTCGTAGTAGCTATGACGTTACCACGACTCTGATGTTTTCATGGCCGTGATGACGACGGCTATGATGACAATGAGTATGCCTACACAATGGCTAGGATATTACAAATGCGATGACTTTACAATGTATATGATATTACCACGGTGACGACATTTCAATGGCGATGACCTTAATGTGGCTATGAGGTTTCAATGGCTATGACGTCACAATGCCTATGACATAACAATGGCTATGACGTCACAATGGCGATTACAGGACAGTGGAAATGACTATACTATCTCTATGACACTGTGGTGCCTATCACGTTACGTTGGCTGTGACATTATAGTGGCTATGCCATCACAATGTCTATGACATCATGATGGTTATGAAGTCAACAGCGATGACATAACAATGTCTATGAAACTACAGTGGCTTTGACCTTACAATATATATGCTGTTACAGTCGCTGTGATGTCACAATGGCTATGACATCACAATGGCTATGACATCACAGTTTCTATGACATCATAGTGGCTATGACATTCCAATGGCCATGACATCACAGTGGCTATCTAGTTACAATGGCTATGCCATCAGAGTGGCCATGACTTTATAGTAACTCTGACGTCACAATGGCTATGCCATGAAAATGGCTATGACGTGAAAATGGCAATGACTTCAATATGTCTGTGTCATTACGGTGCCTGTGACGTTACAATGGCTGTGACATTATCGTGGCTATGACGATGCAAGTCCTGTGGCATTGTAGTAGCTCTGACTTTTAAATGGCTATGAAATTAAGGTGGGTCTGACGTCACAATGGCTACGTCATCACTATGGCTATGACTTGATAATGGCCATGACATCACAATCGCTACGAAGTCACACTTGATATGACTTCACATTTATGTGATGTCACAACAGCTATGATGGTAAAATTGCTATGTCACAATTGCTACAACCTCACAATTCCTATGGCGTTGCAATGGCTGTGATATTATCATGACTATGACGTTATAAAAGCTATGACATTATAGTGGGTAGGACGTACCAGTGGCTACGAAGTTACAATGGCTCTGATGTTATGATGGCTACGACGTGACGATGGCTATATTGAGAATGGCTACGCCGACACAATGGCTATGATATTACAAATATTATTACTTTCCAATGTCTATGACCTTAAAAATGCTACGCCGTCTCAATGGCTGTGACGGGATAGTGGCTATGAGGTCACAATGGCTATGATATCACAATGGGTATGAAGGCACAATGGTTATGGCACTAGAGTGGCTAGGCCATTATTATGGATCCGATGTTTCATTGGCTATGACATTACAGTAGCTATGATATTGCAAGAGCCATGACTTTCCAGTAGATATGATGTGCTAATGGCTATGACATCACAAATGGTATGAAGTCACAACTGACAAGCCTTCACAATGACTATGACATCACAAGGGCTACGATGTTCCAATTGCTATGACGTCACAATTCCTACGACATCACAATGCTATGACAATACCGTGGGAATGACTTCACTATGTCTATTGCATGGTAGTGCCTAAGATATTACATTGGCTGTGACATTATAGTGGCCAAGACGTCACGGTTGCTGTAACGTCATGATGACAATGACATCGCAATTGCTATGAAGTCACAAATGGCATGACTTCACAATGACTATGACATCACAAGGGCTATGAGGTTACAGTGGCTATGATGTCACAATGGCTATAACGGTCCAATGTCTGTGATATTATTGTGACTATGACTTTACAAAGGCTATGACATTATTGTGGTTATGATGTCGTAGTAGCTATGACGTTACCACGGCTCTGATGTTTTCATGGCCGTGATGACGACGGCTATGATGACAATGAGTATGCCTACACAATGGCTAGGATATTACAAATGCGATGACTTTACAATGTATATGATATTACCACGGTGACGACGTTTCAATGGCGATGACCTTAATGTGGCTATGAGGTTTCAATGGCTATGACGTCACAATGCCTATGACATAACAATGGCTATTACGTCACAATGGCGATTACAGGACAGTGGAAATGACTATTCTATCTCTATGACACTGTGGTGCCTATCACGTTACCTTGGCTGTGACATTATAGTGGCTATGCCATCACAATGTCTATGACATCATGATGGTTATGAAGTCAACAGCGATGACATAACAATGTCTATGAAACTACAGTGGCTTTGACCTTACAATATATATGCTGTTACAGTCGCTGTGATGTCACAATGGCTATGACATCACAATGGCTATGACATCACAGTTTCTATGACATCATAGTGGCTATGACATTCCAATGGCCATGACATCACAGTGGCTATCTAGTTACAATGGCTATGCCATCAGAGTGGCCATGACTTTATAGTAACTCTGACGTCACAATGGCTATGCCATGAAAATGGCTATGACGTTAAATTGGCAATGACTTCAATATGTCTGTGTCATTACGGTGCCTGTGACGTTACAATGGCTGTGACATTATCGTGGCTATGACGATGCAAGTCCTGTGGCATTGTAGTAGCTCTGACTTTTCAATGGCTATGAAATTAAGGTGGGTCTGACGTCACAATGGCTACGTCATCACTATGGCTATGACTTGATAATGGCCATGACATCACAATCGCTACGAAGTCACACTTGATATGACTTCACATTTATGTGATGTCACAACAGCTATGATGGTAAAATTGCTATGTCACAATTGCTACAACCTCACAATTCCTATGGCGTTGCAATGGCTGTGATATTATCATGACTATGACATTATAAAAGCTATGACATTATAGTGGGTAGGACGTCCCAGTGGCTACGAAGTTACAATGGCTCTGATGTTATGATGGCTACGACGTGACGATGGCTATATTGAGAATGGCTACGCCGACACAATGGCTATGATATTACAAATATTATTACTTTCCAATGTCTATGACCTTACAAATGCTACGCCGTCTCAATGGCTGTGACGGGATAGTGGCTATGAGGTCACAATGGCTATGATATCACAATGGGTATGAAGGCACAATGGTTATGGCACTAGAGTGGCTAGGCCATTACTATGGATCCGATGTTTCATTGGCTATGACATTACAGTAGCTATGATATTGCAAGAGCCATGACTTTCCAGTAGATATGATGTGCTAGTGGCTATGACATCACAAATGGTATAAAGTCACAATTGACAAGCCTTCACAATGACTATGATATCACAAGGGCTACGATGTTCCAATTGCTATGACGTCACAATTGCTACGACGTCACAATGGCTATGACAATACCGTGGGAATGACTTCACTATGTCTATTGCATGGTAGTGCCTAAGATATTACATTGGCTGTGACATTATAGTGGCCAGGACGTCACGGTTGCTGTAACGTCATGATGGCAATGACATCGCAATTGCTATGAAGTCACAAATGGCATGACTTCACAATGACTATGACATCACAAGGGCTATGAGGTTATAGTGGCTATGATGTCACAATGGCTATAACGGTCCAATGTCTGTGATATTATTGTGAGTATGACTTTACAAAGGCTATGACATTATTGTGGTTATGATGTCGTAGTAGCTATGACGTTACCACGGCTCTGATGTTTTCATGGCCGTGATGACGACGGCTATGATGACAATGAGTATGCCTACACAATGGCTAGGATATTACAAATGCGATGACTTTACAATGTATATGATATTACCACGGTGACGACATTTCAATGGCGATGACCTTAATGTGGCTATGAGGTTTCAATGGCTATGACGTCACAATGCCTATGACATAACAATGGCTATGACGTCACAATGGCGATTACAGGACAGTGGAAATGACTATACTATCTCTATGACACTGTGGTGCCTATCACGTTACGTTGGCTGTGACATTATAGTGGCTATGCCATCACAATGTCTATGACATCATGATGGTTATGAAGTCAACAGCGATGACATAACAATGTCTATGAAACTACAGTGGCTTTGACCTTACAATATATATGCTGTTACAGTCGCTGTGATGTCACAATGGCTATGACATCACAATGGCTATGACATCACAGTTTCTATGACATCATAGTGGCTATGACATTCCAATGGCCATGACATCACAGTGGCTATCTAGTTACAATGGCTATGCCATCAGAGTGGCCATGACTTTATAGTAACTCTGACGTCACAATGGCTATGCCATGAAAATGGCTATGACGTTAAATTGGCAATGACTTCAATATGTCTGTGTCATTACGGTGCCTGTGACGTTACAATGGCTGTGACATTATCGTGGCTATGACGATGCAAGTCCTGTGGCATTGTAGTAGCTCTGACTTTTCAATGGCTATGAAATTAAGGTGGGTCTGACGTCACAATGGCTACGTCATCACTATGGCTATGACTTGATAATGGCCATGACATCACAATCGCTACGAAGTCACACTTGATATGACTTCACATTTATGTGATGTCACAACAGCTATGATGGTAAAATTGCTATGTCACAATTGCTACAACCTCACAATTCCTATGGCGTTGCAATGGCTGTGATATTATCATGACTATGACGTTATAAAAGCTATGACATTATAGTGGGTAGGACGTACCAGTGGCTACGAAGTTACAATGGCTCTGATGTTATGATGGCTACGACGTGACGATGGCTATATTGAGAATGGCTACGCCGACACAATGGCTATGATATTACAAATATTATTACTTTCCAATGTCTATGACCTTAAAAATGCTACGCCGTCTCAATGGCTGTGACGGGATAGTGGCTATGAGGTCACAATGGCTATGATATCACAATGGGTATGAAGGCACAATGGTTATGGCACTAGAGTGGCTAGGCCATTATTATGGATCCGATGTTTCATTGGCTATGACATTACAGTAGCTATGATATTGCAAGAGCCATGACTTTCCAGTAGATATGATGTGCTAATGGCTATGACATCACAAATGGTATGAAGTCACAACTGACAAGCCTTCACAATGACTATGACATCACAAGGGCTACGATGTTCCAATTGCTATGACGTCACAATTCCTACGACGTCACAATGCTATGACAATACCGTGGGAATGACTTCACTATGTCTATTGCATGGTAGTGCCTAAGATATTACATTGGCTGTGACATTATAGTGGCCAAGACGTCACGGTTGCTGTAACGTCATGATGGCAATGACATCGCAATTGCTATGAAGTCACAAATGGCATGACTTCACAATGACTATGACATCACAAGGGCTATGAGGTTACAGTGGCTATGATGTCACAATGGCTATAACGGTCCAATGTCTGTGATATTATTGTGACTATGAATTTACAAAGGCTATGTCATTATTGTGGTTATGATGTCGTAGTAGCTATGACGTTACCACGACTCTGATGTTTTCATGGCCGTGATGACGACGGCTATGATGACAATGAGTATGCCTACACAATGGCTAGGATATTTCAAATGCGATGACTTTACAATGTATATGATATTACCACGGTGACGACATTTCAATGGCGATGACCTTAATGTGGCTATGAGGTTTCAATGGCTATGACGTCACAATGCCTATGACATAACAATGGCTATGACGTCACAATGGCGATTACAGGACAGTGGAAATGACTATACTATCTCTATGACACTGTGGTGCCTATCACGTTACGTTGGCTGTGACATTATAGTGGCTATGCCATCACAATGTCTATGACATCATGATGGTTATGAAGTCAACAGCGATGACATAACAATGTCTATGAAACTACAGTGGGTTTGACCTTACAATATATATGCTGTTACAGTCGCTGTGATGTCACAATGGCTATGACATCACAATGGCTATGACATCACAGTTTCTATGACATCATAGTGGCTATGACATTCCAATGGCCATGACATCACAGTGGCTATCTAGTTACAATGGCTATGCCATCAGAGTGGCCATGACTTTATAGTAACTCTGACGTCACAATGGCTATGGCACGAAAATGGCTATGACGTGAAATTGGCAATGACTTCAATATGTCTGTGTCATTACGGTGCCTGTGACGTTACAATGGCTGTGACATTATCGTGGCTATGACGATGCAAGTCCGGTGGCATTGTAGTAGCTCTGACTTTTCAATGGCTATGAAATTAAAGTGGGTCTGAGGTCACAATGGCTACGTCATCACTATGGCTATGACTTGATAATGGCCATGACATCACAATCGCTACGAAGTCACACTTGATATGACTTCACATTTATGTGATGTCACAACAGCTATGATGGTAAAATTGCTATGTCACAATTGCTACAACCTCACAATTCCTATGGCGTTGCAATGGCTGTGATATTATCATGACTATGACGTTATAAAAGCTATGACATTATAGTGGGTAGGACGTACCAGTGGCTACGAAGTTACAATGGCTCTGATGTTATGATGGCTACGACGTGACGATGGCTATATTGAGAATGGCTACGCCGACACAATGGCTATGATATTACAAATATTATTACTTTCCAATGTCTATGAACTTACAAATGCTACGCCGTCTCAATGGCTGTGACGGGATAGTGGCTATGATGTCACAATGGCTATGATATCACAATGGGTATGAAGGCACAATGGTTATGGCAGTAGAGTGGCTAGGCCATTATTATGGATCCGATGTTTCATTGGCTATGACATTACAGTAGCTATGATATTGCAAGAGCCATGACTTTCCAGTAGATATGATGTGCTAATGGCTATGACATCACAAATGGTATGAAGTCACAACTGACAAGCCTTCACAATGACTATGACATCACAAGGTCTACGATGTTCCAATTGCTATGACGCCACAATTGCTACGACGTCACAATGCTATGACAATACCGTGGGAATGACTTCACTATGTCTATTGCATGGTAGTGCCTAAGATATTACATTGGCTGTGACATTATAGTGGCCAAGACGTCACGGTTGCTGTAACGTCATGATGGCAATGACATCGCAATTGCTATGAAGTCACAAATGGCATGACTTCACAATGACTATGACATCACAAGGGCTAAGAGGTTATAGTGGCTATGATGTCACAATGGCTATAACGGTCCAATGTCTGTGATATTATTGTGACTATGACTTTACAAAGGCTATGACATTATTGTGGTTATGATGTCGTAGTAGCTATGACGTTACCACGGCTCTGATGTTTTCATGGCCGTGATGACGACGGCTATGATGACAATGAGTATGCCTACACAATGGCTAGGATATTACAAATGCGATGACTTTACAATGTATATGATATTACCACGGTGACGACATTTCAATGGCGATGACCTTAATGTGGCTATGAGGTTTCAATGGCTATGACGTCACAATGCCTATGACATAACAATGGCTATGACGTCACAATGGCGATTACAGGACAGTGGAAATGACTATACTATCTCTATGACACTGTGGTGCCTATCACGTTACGTTGGCTGTGACATTATAGTGGCTATGCCATCACAATGTCTATGACATCATGATGGTTATGAAGTCAACAGCGATGACATAACAATGTCTATGAAACTACAGTGGCTTTGACCTTACAATATATATGCTGTTACAGTCGCTGTGATGTCACAATGGCTATGACATCACAATGGCTATGACATCACAGTTTCTATGACATCATAGTGGCTATGACATTCCAATGGACATGACATCACAGTGGCTATCTAGTTACAATGGCTATGCCATCAGAGTGGCCATGACTTTATAGTAACTCTGACGTCACAATGGCTATGGCACGAAAATGGCTATGACGTGAAATTGGCAATGACTTCAATATGTCTGTGTCATTACGGTGCCTGTGACGTTACAATGGCTGTGACATTATCGTGGCTATGACGATGCAAGTCCGGTGGCATTGTAGTAGCTCTGACTTTTCAATGGCTATGAAATTAAAGTGGGTCTGAGGTCACAATGGCTACGTCATCACTATGGCTATGACTTGATAATGGCCATGACATCACAATCGCTACGAAGTCACACTTGATATGACTTCACATTTATGTGATGTCACAACAGCTATGATGGTAAAATTGCTATGTCACAATTGCTACAACCTCACAATTCCTATGGCGTTGCAATGGCTGTGATATTATCATGACTATGACGTTATAAAAGCTATGACATTATAGTGGGTAGGACGTCCCAGTGGCTACGAAGTTACAATGGCTCTGATGTTATGATGGCTACGACGTGACGATGGCTATATTGAGAATGGCTACGCCAACACAATGGCTATGATATTACAAATATTATTACTTTCCAATGTCTATGAACTTACAAATGCTACGCCGTCTCAATGGCTGTGACGGGATAGTGGCTATGAGGTCACAATGGCTATGATATCACAATGGGTATGAAGGCACAATGGTTATGGCACTAGAGTGGCTAGGCCATTACTATGTATCCGATGTTTCATTGGCTATGACATTACAGTAGCTATGATATTGCAAGAGCCATGACTTTCCAGTAGATATGATGTGCTAGTGGCTATGACATCACAAATGGTATGAAGTCACAATTGACAAGCCTTCACAATGACTATGATATCACAAGGGCTACGATGTTCCAATTGCTATGACATCACAATTGCTACGACGTCACAATGGCTATGACAATACCGTGGGAGTGACTTCACTATGTCTATTGCATGGTAGTGCCTAAGACATTACATTGGCTGTGACATTATATTGGCCAGGACGTCACGGTTGCTGTAACGTCATGATGGCAATGACATCGCAATTGCTATGAAGTCACAAATGGCATGACTTCACAATGACTATGACATCACAAGGGCTATGAGGTTACAGTGGCTATGATGTCGCAATGGCTATAACGGTCCAATGTCTGTGATATTATTGTGACTATGACTTAACAAAGGCTATGACAATATTGTGGTTATGATGTCGTAGTAGCTATGACGTTACCACGGCTCTGATGTTTTCATGGCCGTGATGACGACGGCTATGATGACAATGAGTATGCTGACACAATGGCTAGGATATTACAAATGCGATGACTTTACAATGTATATGATATTACCACGGTGACGACGTTTCAATGGCGATGACATTAATGTGGCTATGAGGTTTCAATGGCTATGACGTCACAATGCCTATGACATAACAATGGCTATGACGTCACAATGGCGATTACAGGACAGTGGAAATGACTATACTATCTCTATGACACTGTGGTGCCTATCACGTTACGTTGGCTGTGACATTATAGTGGCTATGCCATCACAATGTCTATGACATCATGATGGTTATGAAG
Source organism: Myotis yumanensis (assembly GCF_028538775.1). Lineage (NCBI taxonomy): Eukaryota > Metazoa > Chordata > Mammalia > Chiroptera > Vespertilionidae > Myotis > Myotis yumanensis. The sequence goes on from NW_027223786.1 coordinate 281,964, forward strand.
TCAACAGCGATGACATAACAATGTCTATGAAACTACAGTGGCTTTGACCTTACAATATATATGCTGTTACAGTCGCTGTGATGTCACAATGGCTATGACATCACAATGGCTATGACATCACAGTTTCTATGACATCATAGTGGCTATGACATTCCAATGGCCATGACATCACAGTGGCTATCCACTTACAATGGCTATGCCATCAGAGTGGCCATGACTTTATAGTAACTCTGCCGTCACAATGGCTATGGCATGAAAATGGCTATGACGTTAAATGGCAATGACTTCAATATGTCTGTGTCATTACGGTGCCTGTGACGTTACAATGGCTGTGACATTATCGTGGCTATGACGATGCAAGTCCTGTGGCATTGTAGTAGCTCTGACTTTTCAATGGCTATGAAATTAAGGTGGGTCTGACGTCACAATGGCTACGTCATCACTATGGCTATGACTTGATAATGGCCATGACATCACAATCGCTACGAAGTCACACTTGATATGACTTCACATTTATGTGATGTCACAACAGCTATGATGGTAAAATTGCTATGTCACAATTGCTACAACCTCACAATTCCTATGGCGTTGCAATGGCTGTGATATTATCATGACTATGACGTTATAAAAGCTATGACATTATAGTGGGTAGGACGTCCCAGTGGCTACGAAGTTACAATGGCTCTGATGTTATGATGGCTACGACGTGACGATGGCTATATTGAGAATGGCTACGCCGACACAATGGCTATGATATTACAAATATTATTACTTTCCAATGTCTATGACCTTACAAATGCTACGCCGTCTCAATGGCTGTGACGGGATAGTGGCTATGAGGTCACAATGGCTATGATATCACAATGGGTATGAAGGCACAATGGTTATGGCACTAGAGTGGCTAGGCCATTACTATGGATCCGATGTTTCATTGGCTATGACATTACAGTAGCTATGATATTGCAAGAGCCATGACTTTCCAGTAGATATGATGTGCTAGTGGCTATGACATCACAAATGGTATGAAGTCACAATTGACAAGCCTTCACAGTGACTATGATATCACAAGGGCTACGATGTTCCAATTGCTATGACGTCACAATTGCTACAACGTCACAATGGCTATGACAATACCGTGGGAATGACTTCACTATATCTATTGCATGGTAGTGCCTAAGATATTACATTGGCTGTGACATTATAGTGGCCAGGACGTCACGGTTGCTGTAACGACATGATGGCAATGACATCGCAATTGCTATGAAGTCACAAATGGCATGACTTCACAATGACTATGACATCACAAGGGCTATGAGGTTACAGTGGCTGTGATGTCACAATGGCTATAAGGACACAATGGCTATAACGGTCCAATGTCTGTGATATTATTGTGACTATGACTTTACAAAGGCTATGACATTATTGAGGTTATGATGTCGTAGTAGCTATGACGTTACCACGGCTCTGATGTTTTCATGGCCGTGGTGACGACGGCTATGATGACAATGAGTATGCCGACACAATGGCTAGGATATTACACATGCGATGACTTTACAATGTATATGATATTACCACGGTGACGACGTTTCAATGGCAATGACCTTAATGTGGCTATGAGGTTTCAATGGCTATGACGTCACAATGCCTATGACATAACAATGGCTATGACGTCACAATGGCGATTACAGGACAGTGGAAATGACTATACTATCTCTATGACACTGTGGTGCCTATCACGTTACGTTGGCTGTGACATTATAGTGGCTATTCCATCACAATGTCTATGACATCATGATGGTTATGAAGTAAACGGCGATGACATAACAATGTCTATGAAACTACAGTGGCTTTGACCTTACAATATATATGCTGTTATAGTCGCTGTGATGTCACAATGGCTATGACATCACAATGGCTATGACATCACAGTTTCTATGACATCATAGTGGCTATGACATTCCAATGGCCCTGACATCACAGTGGCTATCTAGTTACAATGGCTATGCCATCAGAGTGGCCATGACTTTATAGTAACTCTGACGTCACAATGGCTATGGCATGAAAATGGCTATGACGTGAAATTGGCAATGACTTAAATATGTCTGTGTCATTACGGTGCCTGTGACGTTACAATGGCTGTGACATTATCGTGGCTATGACGATGCAAGTCCTGTGGCATTGTAGTAGCTCTGACTTTTCAATGGCTATGAAATTAAAGTGGGTCTGACGTCACAATGGCTACGTCATCACTATGGCTATGACTTGATAATGGCCATGACATCACAATCGCTACGAAGTCACACTTGATATGACTTCACATTTATGTGATGTCACAACAGCTATGATGGTAAAATTGCTATGTCACAATTGCTACAACCTCACAATTCCTATGGCGTTGCAATGGCTGTGATATTATCATGACTATGACGTTATAAAAGCTATGACATTATAGTGGGTAGGACGTCCCAGTGGCTACGAAGTTACAATGGCTCTGATGTTATGATGGCTACGACGTGACGATGGCTATATTGAGAATGGCTACGCCGACACAATGGCTATGATATTACAAATATTATTACTTTCCAATGTCTATGACCTTACAAATGCTACACCGTCTCAATGGCTGTGACGGGATAGTGGCTATGAGGTCACAATGGCTATGATATCACAATGGGTATGAAGGCACAATGGTTATGGCACTAGAGTGGCTAGGCCATTACTATGGATCCGATGTTTCATTGGCTATGACATTACAGTAGCTATGATATTGCAAGAGCCATGACTTTCCAGTAGATATGATGTGCTAGTGGCTATGACATCACAAATGGTATGAAGTCACAATTGACAAGCCTTCACAGTGACTATGATATCACAAGGGCTACGATGTTCCAATTGCTATGACGTCACAATTGCTACAACGTCACAATGGCTATGACAATACCGTGGGAATGACTTCACTATATCTATTGCATGGTAGTGCCTAAGATATTACATTGGCTGTGACATTATAGTGGCCAGGACGTCACGGTTGCTGTAACGACATGATGGCAATGACATCGCAATTGCTATGAAGTCACAAATGGCATGACTTCACAATGACTATGACATCACAAGGGCTATGAGGTTACAGTGGCTGTGATGTCACAATGGCTATAAGGACACAATGGCTATAACGGTCCAATGTCTGTGATATTATTGTGACTATGACTTTACAAAGGCTATGACATTATTGAGGTTATGATGTCGTAGTAGCTATGACGTTACCACGGCTCTGATGTTTTCATGGCCGTGGTGACGACGGCTATGATGACAATGAGTATGCCGACACAATGGCTAGGATATTACACATGCGATGACTTTACAATGTATATGATATTACCACGGTGACGACGTTTCAATGGCAATGACCTTAATGTGGCTATGAGGTTTCAATGGCTATGACGTCACAATGCCTATGACATAACAATGGCTATGACGTCACAATGGCGATTACAGGACAGTGGAAATGACTATACTATCTCTATGACACTGTGGTGCCTATCACGTTACGTTGGCTGTGACATTATAGTGGCTATTCCATCACAATGTCTATGACATCATGATGGTTATGAAGTAAACGGCGATGACATAACAATGTCTATGAAACTACAGTGGCTTTGACCTTACAATATATATGCTGTTATAGTCGCTGTGATGTCACAATGGCTATGACATCACAATGGCTATGACATCACAGTTTCTATGACATCATAGTGGCTATGACATTCCAATGGCCCTGACATCACAGTGGCTATCTAGTTACAATGGCTATGCCATCAGAGTGGCCATGACTTTATAGTAACTCTGACGTCACAATGGCTATGGCATGAAAATGGCTATGACGTGAAATTGGCAATGACTTAAATATGTCTGTGTCATTACGGTGCCTGTGACGTTACAATGGCTGTGACATTATCGTGGCTATGACGATGCAAGTCCTGTGGCATTGTAGTAGCTCTGACTTTTCAATGGCTATGAAATTAAAGTGGGTCTGACGTCACAATGGCTACGTCATCACTATGGCTATGACTTGATAATGGCCATGACATCACAATCGCTACGAAGTCACACTTGATATGACTTCACATTTATGTGATGTCACAACAGCTATGATGGTAAAATTGCTATGTCACAATTGCTACAACCTCACAATTCCTATGGCGTTGCAATGGCTGTGATATTATCATGACTATGACGTTATAAAAGCTATGACATTATAGTGGGGAGGACGTCCCAGTGGCTACGAAGTTACAATGGCTCTGATGTTATGATGGCTACGACGTGACGATGGCTATATTGAGAATGGCTACGCCGACACAATGGCTATGATATTACAAATATTATTACTTTCCAATGTCTATGACCTTACAAATGCTACACCGTCTCAATGGCTGTGACGGGATAGTGGCTATGAGGTCACAATGGCTATGATATCACAATGGGTATGAAGGCACAATGGTTATGGCACTAGAGTGGCTAGGCCATTACTATGGATCCGATGTTTCATTGGCTATGACATTACAGTAGCTATGATATTGCAAGAGCCATGACTTTCCAGTAGATATGATGTGCTAGGGGCTATGACATCACAAATGGTATGAAGTCACAATTGACAAGCCTTCACAGTGACTATGATATCACAAGGGCTACGATGTTCCAATTGCTATGACGTCACAATTGCTACAACGTCACAATGGCTATGACAATACCGTGGGAATGACTTCACTATATCTATTGCATGGTAGTGCCTAAGATATTACATTGGCTGTGACATTATAGTGGCCAGGACGTCACGGTTGCTGTAACGACATGATGGCAATGACATCGCAATTGCTATGAAGTCACAAATGGCATGACTTCACAATGACTATGACATCACAAGGGCTATGAGGTTACAGTGGCTGTGATGTCACAATGGCTATAAGGACACAATGGCTATAACGGTCCAATGTCTGTGATATTATTGTGACTATGACTTTACAAAGGCTATGACATTATTGAGGTTATGATGTCGTAGTAGCTATGACGTTACCACGGCTCTGATGTTTTCATGGCCGTGGTGACGACGGCTATGATGACAATGAGTATGCCGACACAATGGCTAGGATATTACACATGCGATGACTTTACAATGTATATGATATTACCACGGTGACGACGTTTCAATGGCAATGACCTTAATGTGGCTATGAGGTTTCAATGGCTATGACGTCACAATGCCTATGACATAACAATGGCTATGACGTCACAATGGCGATTACAGGACAGTGGAAATGACTATACTATCTCTATGACACTGTGGTGCCTATCACGTTACGTTGGCTGTGACATTATAGTGGCTATTCCATCACAATGTCTATGACATCATGATGGTTATGAAGTAAACGGCGATGACATAACAATGTCTATGAAACTACAGTGGCTTTGACCTTACAATATATATGCTGTTATAGTCGCTGTGATGTCACAATGGCTATGACATCACAATGGCTATGACATCACAGTTTCTATGACATCATAGTGGCTATGACATTCCAATGGCCCTGACATCACAGTGGCTATCTAGTTACAATGGCTATGCCATCAGAGTGGCCATGACTTTATAGTAACTCTGACGTCACAATGGCTATGGCATGAAAATGGCTATGACGTGAAATTGGCAATGACTTCAATATGTCTGTGTCATTACGGTGCCTGTGACGTTACAATGGCTGTGACATTATCGTGGCTATGACGATGCAAGTCCTGTGGCATTGTAGTAGCTCTGACTTTTCAATGGCTATGAAATTAAAGTGGGTCTGACGTCACAATGGCTACGTCATCACTATGGCTATGACTTGATAATGGCCATGACATCACAATCGCTACGAAGTCACACTTGATATGACTTCACATTTATGTGATGTCACAACAGCTATGATGGTAAAATTGCTATGTCACAATTGCTACAACCTCACAATTCCTATGGCGTTGCAATGGCTGTGATATTATCATGACTATGACGTTATAAAAGCTATGACATTATAGTGGGTAGGACGTCCCAGTGGCTACGAAGTTACAATGGCTCTGATGTTATGATGGCTACGACGTGACGATGGCTATATTGAGAATGGCTACGCCGACACAATGGCTATGATATTACAAATATTATTACTTTCCAATGTCTATGACCTTACAAATGCTACACCGTCTCAATGGCTGTGACGGGATAGTGGCTATGAGGTCACAATGGCTATGATATCACAATGGGTATGAAGGCACAATGGTTATGGCACTAGAGTGGCTAGGCCATTACTATGGATCCGATGTTTCATTGGCTATGACATTACAGTAGCTATGATATTGCAAGAGCCATGACTTTCCAGTAGATATGATGTGCTAGGGGCTATGACATCACAAATGGTATGAAGTCACAATTGACAAGCCTTCACAGTGACTATGATATCACAAGGGCTACGATGTTCCAATTGCTATGACGTCACAATTGCTACAACGTCACAATGGCTATGACAATACCGTGGGAATGACTTCACTATATCTATTGCATGGTAGTGCCTAAGATATTACATTGGCTGTGACATTATAGTGGTCAGGACGTCACGGTTGCTGTAACGACATGATGGCAATGACATCGCAATTGCTATGAAGTCACAAATGGCATGACTTCACAATGACTATGACATCACAAGGGCTATGAGGTTACAGTGGCTGTGATGTCACAATGGCTATAAGGACACAATGGCTATAACGGTCCAATGTCTGTGATATTATTGTGACTATGACTTTACAAAGGCTATGACATTATTGAGGTTATGATGTCGTAGTAGCTATGACGTTACCACGGCTCTGATGTTTTCATGGCCGTGGTGACGACGGCTATGATGACAATGAGTATGCCGACACAATGGCTAGGATATTACACATGCGATGACTTTACAATGTATATGATATTACCACGGTGACGACGTTTCAATGGCAATGACCTTAATGTGGCTATGAGGTTTCAATGGCTATGACGTCACAATGCCTATGACATAACAATGGCTATGACGTCACAATGGCGATTACAGGACAGTGGAAGTGACTATACTATCTCTATGACACTGTGGTGCCTATCACGTTACGTTGGCTGTGACATTATACTGGCTATTCCATCACAATGTCTATGACATCATGATGGTTATGAAGTAAACGGCGATGACATAACAATGTCTATGAAACTACAGTGGCTTTGACCTTACAATATATATGCTGTTACAGTCGCTGTGATGTCACAATGGCTATGACATCACAATGGCTATGACATCACAGTTTCTATGACATCATAGTGGCTATGACATTCCAATGGCCATGACATCACAGTGGCTATCTAGTTACAATGGCTATGCCATCAGAGTGGCCATGACTTTATAGTAACTCTGACGTCACAATGGCTATGGCATGAAAATGGCTATGACGTGAAATTGGCAATGACTTCAATATGTCTGTGTCATTACGGTGCCTGTGACGTTACAATGGCTGTGACATTATCGTGGCTATGACGATGCAAGTCCTGTGGCATTGTAGTAGCTCTGACTTTTCAATGGCTATGAAATTAAAGTGGGTCTGACGTCACAATGGCTACGTCATCACTATGGCTATGACTTGATAATGGCCATGACATCACAATCGCTACGAAGTCACACTTGATATGACTTCACATTTATGTGATGTCACAACAGCTATGATGGTAAAATTGCTATGTCACAATTGCTACAACCTCACAATTCCTATGGCGTTGCAATGGCTGTGATATTATCATGACTATGACGTTATAAAAGCTATGACATTATAGTGGGTAGGACGTCCCAGTGGCTACGAAGTTACAATGGCTCTGATGTTATGATGGCTACGACGTGACGATGGCTATATTGAGAATGGCTACGCCGACACAATGGCTATGATATTACAATTATTATTACTTTCCAATGTCTATGACCTTACAAATGCTACGCCGTCTCAATGGCTGTGACGGGATAGTGGCTATGAGGTCACAATGGCTATGATATCACAATGGGTATGAAGGCACAATGGTTATGGCACTAGAGTGGCTAGGCCATTACTATGGATCCGATGTTTCATTGGCTATGACATTACAGTAGCTATGATATTGCAAGAGCCATGAATTTCCAGTAGATATGATGTGCTAGTGGCTATGACATCACAAATGGTATGAAGTCACAATTGACAAGCCTTCACAATGACTATGATATCACAAAGGCTACGATGTTCCAATTGCTATGACGTCACAATTGCTACGACGTCACAATGCTATGACAATACCGTGGGAATGACTTCACTATGTCTATTGCATGGTAGTGCCTAAGATATTACATTGGCTGTGACATTATAGTGGCCAGAACGTCACGGTTGCTGTAACGTCATGATGGCAATGACATCGCAATTGCTATGAAGTCACAAATGGCATGACTTCACAATGACTATGACATCACAAGGGCTATGAGGTTACAGTGGCTATGATGTCACAATGGCTATAACGGTCCAATGTCTGTGATATTATTTTGACTATGACTTTACAAAGGCTATGACATTATTGTGGTTATGATGTCGTAGTAGCTATGACGTTACCACGGCTCTGATGTTTTCATGGCCGTGATGACGACGGCTATGATGACAATGAGTATGCCTACACAATGGCTAGGATATTACAAATGCGATGACTTTACAATGTATATGATATTACCACGGTGACGACGTTTCAATGGCGATGACCTTAATGTGGCTATGAGGTTTCAACGGCTATGACGTCACAATGCCTATGACATAACAATGGCTATGACGTCACAATGGCGATTACAGGACAGTGGAAGTGACTATACTATCTCTATGACACTGTGGTGCCTATCACGTTACGTTGGCTGTGACATTATAGTGGCTATTCCATCACAATGTCTATGACATCATGATGGTTATGAAGTCAACGGCGATGACATAACAATGTCTATGAAACTACAGTGGCTTTGACCTTACAATATATATGCTGTTACAGTCGCTGTGATGTCACAATGGCTATGACTTCACAATGGCTATGACATCACAGTTTCTATTACATCATAGTGCCTATGACATTCCAATGGCCATGACATCACAGTGGCTATCTAGTTACAATGGCTATGCCATCAGAGTGGCCATGACTTTATAGTAACTCTGACGTCACAATGGCTATGGCATGAAAATGGTTATGACGTGAAATTGGCAATGACTTAAATATGTCTGTGTCATTACGGTGCCTGTGACGTTACAATGGCTGTGACATTATCGTGGCTATGACGATGCAAGTCCTGTGGCATTGTAGTAGCTCTGACTTTTCAATGGCTATGAAATTAAAGTGGGTCTGACGTCACAATGGCTACGTCATCACTATGGCTATGACTTGATAATGGCCATGACATCACAATCGCTACGAAGTCACACTTGATATGACTTCACATTTATGTGATGTCACAACAGCTATGATGGTAAAATTGCTATGTCACAATTGCTACAACCTCACAATTCCTATGGCGTTGCAATGGCTGTGATATTATCATGACTATGACGTTATAAAAACTATGACATTATAGTGGGTAGGACGTCCCAGTGGCTATGAAGTTACAATGGCTCTGATGTTATGATGGCTACGACGTGACGATGGCTATATTGAGAATGGCTACGCCGACACAATGGCTATGATATTACAAATATTATTACTTTCCAATGTCTATGACCTTACAAATGCTACGCCGTCTCAATGGCTGTGACGGGTTAGTGGCTATGAGGTCACAATGTCTATGATATCACAATGGGTATGAAGGCACAATGGTTATGGCACTAGAGTGGCTAGGCCATTACTATGGATCCGATGTTTCATTGGCTATGACATTACAGTAGCTATGATATTGCAAGAGCCATGAATTTCCAGTAGATATGATGTACTAGTGGCTATGACATCACAAATGGTATGAAGTCACAATTGACAAGCCTTCACAATGACTATGATATCACAAGGGCTACGATGTTCCAATTGCTATGATGTCACAATTGCTACGACGTCACAATGCTATGACAATACCGTGGGAATGACTTCACTATGTCTATTGCATGGTAGTGCCTAAGATATTACATTGGCTGTGACATTATAGTGGCCAGGACGTCACGGTTGCTGTAACGTCATGATGGCAATGACATCACAATCTCTACGAAGTCACACTTGATATGACTTCACATTTATGTGATGTCACAACAGCTATGATGGTAAAATTGCTATGTCACAATTGCTACAACCTTACAATTCCTATGGCGTTGCAATGGCTGTGATATTATCATGACTATGACGTTATAAAAGCTATGACATTATAGTGGGTAGGACGTCCCAGTGGCTACGAAGTTACAATGGCTCTGATGTTATGATGGCTATGACGTGACGATGGCTATATTGAGAATGGCTACGCCGACACAATGGCTATGAATTACAAATATTATTTCTTTCCAATGTCTATGACCTTACAAATGCTACGCGGTCTTAATGGCTGTGACGGGATAGTGGCTATGAGGTCACAATGGCTATGATATCACAATGGGTATGAAGGCACAATGGTTATGGCACTACAGTGGCTAGGCCATTACTATGGATCCGATGTTTCATTGGCTATGACATTACAGTAGCTATGATATTGCAAGAGCCATGAATTTCCAGTTGATATGATGTGCTAGTGGCTATGACATCACAAATGGTATGAAGTCACAATTGACAAGCATTCACAATGACTATGATATCACAAGGGCTACGATGTTCCAATTGCTATGACGTCACAATTGCTACGACGTCACAATGCTTTGACAATACCGTGGGAATGACTTCACTATGTCTATTGCATGGTAGTGCCTAAGATATTACATTGGCTGTGACATTATAGTGGCCAGGACGTCACGGTTGCTGTAACGTCATGATGGCAATGACATCGCAATTGCTATGAAGTCACAAATGGCATGACTTCACAATGACTATGACATCACAAGGGCTATGAGGTTACAGTGGTTATGATGTCACAATGGCTATAACGGTCCAATGTCTGTGATATTATTGTGACTATGACTTTACAAAGGCTATGACATTATTGTGGTTATGATGTCGTAGTAGCTATGACGTTACCACGGCTCTGATGTTTTCATGGCCGTGGTGACGACGGCTATGATGACAATGAGTATGCCGACACAATGGCTAGGATATTACACATGCGATGACTTTACAATGTATATGATATTACCACGGTGACGACGTTTCAATGGCAATGACCTTAATGTGGCTATGAGGTTTCAATGGCTATGACGTCACAATGCCTATGACATAACAATGGCTATGACGTCACAATGGCGATTACAGGACAGTGGAAATGACTATACTATCTCTATGACACTGTGGTGCCTATCACGTTACGTTGGCTGTGACATTATAGTGGCTATTCCATCACAATGTCTATGACATCATGATGGTTATGAAGTAAACGGCGATGACATAACAATGTCTATGAAACTACAGTGGCTTTGACCTTACAATATATATGCTGTTATAGTCGCTGTGATGTCACAATGGCTATGACATCACAATGGCTATGACATCACAGTTTCTATGACATCATAGTGGCTATGACATTCCAATGGCCCTGACATCACAGTGGCTATCTAGTTACAATGGCTATGCCATCAGAGTGGCCATGACTTTATAGTAACTCTGACGTCACAATGGCTATGGCATGAAAATGGCTATGACGTGAAATTGGCAATGACTTAAATATGTCTGTGTCATTACGGTGCCTGTGACGTTACAATGGCTGTGACATTATCGTGGCTATGACGATGCAAGTCCTGTGGCATTGTAGTAGCTCTGACTTTTCAATGGCTATGAAATTAAAGTGGGTCTGACGTCACAATGGCTACGTCATCACTATGGCTATGACTTGATAATGGCCATGACATCACAATCGCTACGAAGTCACACTTGATATGACTTCACATTTATGTGATGTCACAACAGCTATGATGGTAAAATTGCTATGTCACAATTGCTACAACCTCACAATTCCTATGGCGTTGCAATGGCTGTGATATTATCATGACTATGACGTTATAAAAGCTATGACATTATAGTGGGTAGGACGTCCCAGTGGCTACGAAGTTACAATGGCTCTGATGTTATGATGGCTATGACGTGACGATGGCTATATTGAGAATGGCTACGCCGACACAATGGCTATGATATTACAAATATTATTACTTTCCAATGTCTATGACCTTACAAATGCTACACCGTCTCAATGGCTGTGACGGGATAGTGGCTATGAGGTCACAATGGCTATGATATCACAATGGGTATGAAGGCACAATGGTTATGGCACTAGAGTGGCTAGGCCATTACTATGGATCCGATGTTTCATTGGCTATGACATTACAGTAGCTATGATATTGCAAGAGCCATGACTTTCCAGTAGATATGATGTGCTAGGGGCTATGACATCACAAATGGTATGAAGTCACAATTTACAAGCCTTCACAGTGACTATGATATCACAAGGGCTACGATGTTCCAATTGCTATGACGTCACAATTGCTACAACGTCACAATGGCTATGACAATACCGTGGGAATGACTTCACTATATCTATTGCATGGTAGTGCCTAAGATATTACATTGGCTGTGACATTATAGTGGCCAGGACGTCACGGTTGCTGTAACGTCATGATGGCAATGACATCGCAATTGCTATGAAGTCACAAATGGCATGACTTCACAATGACTATGACATCACAAGGGCTATGAGGTTACAGTGGCTGTGATGTCACAATGGCTATAAAAACACAATGGCTATAACGGTCCAATGTCTGTGATATTATTGTGACTATGACTTTACAAAGGCTATGACATTATTGTGGTTATGATGTCGTAGTAGCTATGACGTTACCACGGCTCTGATGTTTTCATGGCCGTGGTGACGACGGCTATGATGACAATGAGTATGCCGACACAATGGCTAGGATATTACAAATGCGATGACTTTACAATGTATATGATATTACCACGGTGACGACGTTTCAATGGCAATGACCTTAATGTGGCTATGAGGTTTCAATGGCTATGACGTCACAATGCCTATGACATAACAATGGCTCTGACGTCACAATGGCGATTACAGGACAGTGGAAGTGACTATACTATCTCTATGACACTGTGGTGCCTATCACGTTACGTTGGCTGTGACATTATAGTGGCTATTCCATCACAATGTCTATGACATCATGATGGTTATGAAGTAAACGGCGATGACATAACAATGTCTATGAAACTACAGTGGCTTTGACCTTACAATATATATGCTGTTACAGTCGCTGTGATGTCACAATGGCTATGACATCACAATGGCTATGACATCACAGTTTCTATGACATCATAGTGGCTATGACATTCCAATGGCCCTGACATCACAGTGGCTATCTAGTTACAATGGCTATGCCATCAGAGTGGCCATGACTTTATAGTAACTCTGACGTCACAATGGCTATGGCATGAAAATGGCTATGACGTGAAATTGGCAATGACTTCAATATGTCTGTGTCATTACGGTGCCTGTGACGTTACAATGGCTGTGACATTATCGTGGCTATGACGATGCAAGTCCTGTGGCATTGTAGTAGCTCTGACTTTTCAATGGCTATGAAATTAAAGTGGGTCTGACGTCACAATGGCTACGTCATCACTATGGCTATGACTTGATAATGGCCATGACATCACAATCGCTACGAAGTCACACTTGATATGACTTCACATTTATGTGATGTCACAACAGCTATGATGGTAAAATTGCTATGTCACAATTGCTACAACCTCACAATTCCTATGGCGTTGCAATGGCTGTGATATTATCATGACTATGACGTTATAAAAGCTATGACATTATAGTGGGTAGGACGTCCCAGTGGCTACGAAGTTACAATGGCTCTGATGTTATGATGGCTACGACGTGACGATGGCTATATTGAGAATGGCTACGCCGACACAATGGCTATGATATTACAATTATTATTACTTTCCAATGTCTATGACCTTACAAATGCTACGCCGTCTCAATGGCTGTGACGGGATAGTGGCTATGAGGTCACAATGGCTATGATATCACAATGGGTATGAAGGCACAATGGTTATGGCACTAGAGTGGCTAGGCCATTACTATGGATCCGATGTTTCATTGGCTATGACATTACAGTAGCTATGATATTGCAAGAGCCATGAATTTCCAGTAGATATGATGTGCTAGTGGCTATGACATCACAAATGGTATGAAGTCACAATTGACAAGCCTTCACAATGACTATGATATCACAAAGGCTACGATGTTCCAATTGCTATGACGTCACAATTGCTACGACGTCACAATGCTATGACAATACCGTGGGAATGACTTCACTATGTCTATTGCATGGTAGTGCCTAAGATATTACATTGGCTGTGACATTATAGTGGCCAGAACGTCACGGTTGCTGTAACGTCATGATGGCAATGACATCGCAATTGCTATGAAGTCACAAATGGCATGACTTCACAATGACTATGACATCACAAGGGCTATGAGGTTACAGTGGCTATGATGTCACAATGGCTATAACGGTCCAATGTCTGTGATATTATTTTGACTATGACTTTACAAAGGCTATGACATTATTGTGGTTATGATGTCGTAGTAGCTATGACGTTACCACGGCTCTGATGTTTTCATGGCCGTGATGACGACGGCTATGATGACAATGAGTATGCCTACACAATGGCTAGGATATTACAAATGCGATGACTTTACAATGTATATGATATTACCACGGTGACGACGTTTCAATGGCGATGACCTTAATGTGGCTATGAGGTTTCAACGGCTATGACGTCACAATGCCTATGACATAACAATGGCTATGACGTCACAATGGCGATTACAGGACAGTGGAAGTGACTATACTATCTCTATGACACTGTGGTGCCTATCACGTTACGTTGGCTGTGACATTATAGTGGCTATTCCATCACAATGTCTATGACATCATGATGGTTATGAAGTCAACGGCGATGACATAACCATGTCTATGAAACTACAGTGGCTTTGACCTTACAATATATATGCTGTTACAGTCGCTGTGATGTCACAATGGCTATGACTTCACAATGGCTATGACATCACAGTTTCTATTACATCATAGTGCCTATGACATTCCAATGGCCATGACATCACAGTGGCTATCTAGTTACAATGGCTATGCCATCAGAGTGGCCATGACTTTATAGTAACTCTGACGTCACAATGGCTATGGCATGAAAATGGTTATGACGTGAAATTGGCAATGACTTAAATATGTCTGTGTCATTACGGTGCCTGTGACGTTACAATGGCTGTGACATTATCGTGGCTATGACGATGCAAGTCCTGTGGCATTGTAGTAGCTCTGACTTTTCAATGGCTATGAAATTAAAGTGGGTCTGACGTCACAATGGCTACGTCATCACTATGGCTATGACTTGATAATGGCCATGACATCACAATCGCTACGAAGTCACACTTGATATGACTTCACATTTATGTGATATCACAACAGCTATGATGGTAAAATTGCTATGTCACAATTGCTACAACCTCACAATTCCTATGGCGTTGCAATGGCTGTGATATTATCATGACTATGACGTTATAAAAACTATGACATTATAGTGGGTAGGACGTCCCAGTGGCTATGAAGTTACAATGGCTCTGATGTTATGATGGCTACGACGTGACGATGGCTATATTGAGAATGGCTACGCCGACACAATGGCTATGATATTACAAATATTATTACTTTCCAATGTCTATGACCTTACAAATGCTACGCCGTCTCAATGGCTGTGACGGGATAGTGGCTATGAGGTCACAATGTCTATGATATCACAATGGGTATGAAGGCACAATGGTTATGGCACTAGAGTGGCTAGGCCATTACTATGGATCCGATGTTTCATTGGCTATGACATTACAGTAGCTATGATATTGCAAGAGCCATGAATTTCCAGTAGATATGATGTACTAGTGGCTATGACATCACAAATGGTATGAAGTCACAATTGACAAGCCTTCACAATGACTATGATATCACAAGGGCTACGATGTTCCAATTGCTATGACGTCACAATTGCTACGACGTCACAATGCTATGACAATACCGTGGGAATGACTTCACTATGTCTATTGCATGGTAGTGCCTAAGATATTACATTGGCTGTGACATTATAGTGGCCAGGACGTCACGGTTGCTGTAACGTCATGATGGCAATGACATCACAATCTCTACGAAGTCACACTTGATATGACTTCACATTTATGTGATGTCACAACAGCTATGATGGTAAAATTGCTATGTCACAATTGCTACAACCTTACAATTCCTATGGCGTTGCAATGGCTGTGATATTATCATGACTATGACGTTATAAAAGCTATGACATTATAGTGGGTAGGACGTCCCAGTGGCTACGAAGTTACAATGGCTCTGATGTTATGATGGCTATGACGTGACGATGGCTATATTGAGAATGGCTACGCCGACACAATGGCTATGATATTACAAATATTATTTCTTTCCAATCTCTATGACCTTACAAATGCTACGCCGTCTTAATGGCTGTGACGGGATAGTGGCTATGAGGTCACAATGGCTATGATATCACAATGGGTATGAAGGCACAATGGTTATGGCACTAGAGTGGCTAGGCCATTACTATGGATCCGATGTTTCATTGGCTATGACATTACAGTAGCTATGATATTGCAAGAGCCATGAATTTCCAGTTGATATGATGTGCTAGTGGCTATGACATCACAAATGGTATGAAGTCACAATTGACAAGCATTCACAATGACTATGATATCACAAGGGCTACGATGTTCCAATTGCTATGACGTCACAATTGCTACGACGTCACAATGCTTTGACAATACCGTGGGAATGACTTCACTATGTCTATTGCATGGTAGTGCCTAAGATATTACATTGGCTGTGACATTATAGTGGCCAGGACGTCACGGTTGCTGTAACGTCATGATGGCAATGACATCGCAATTGCTATGAAGTCACAAATGGCATGACTTCACAATGACTATGACATCACAAGGGCTATGAGGTTACAGTGGCTATGATGTCACAATGGCTATAACGGTCCAATGTCTGTGATATTATTGTGACTATGACTTTACAAAGGCTATGACATTATTGTGGTTATGATGTCGTAGTAGCTATGACGTTACCACGGCTCTAATGTTTTCATGGCCTTGATGACGATGGCTATGATGACAATGAGTATGCCTACACAATGGCTAGGATATTACAAATGCGATGACTTTACAATGTATATGATATTACCACGGTGACGACGTTTCAATGGCAATGACCTTAATGTGGCTATGAGGATTCAATGGCTATGACGTCACAATGCCTATGACATAACAATGGCTATGACGTCACAATGGCGATTACAGGAAAGTGGAAATGACTATACTATCTCTATGACACTGTGGTGCCTATCACGTTACGTTGGCTGTGACATTATAGTGGCTATTCCATCACAATGTCTATGACATCATGATGGTTATGAAGTCAACGGCGATGACATAACAATGTCTATGAAACTACAGTGGCTTTGACCTTACAATATATATGCTGTTATAGTCGCTGTGATGTCACAATGGCTATGACATCACAATGGCTATGACATCACAGTTTCTATGACATCATAGTGGCTATGACATTCCAATGGCCCTGACATCACAGTGGCTATCTAGTTACAATGGCTATGCCATCAGAGTGGCCATGACTTTATAGTAACTCTGACGTCACAATGGCTATGGCATGAAAATGGCTATGACGTGAAATTGGCAATGACTTCAATATGTCTGTGTCATTACGGTGCCTGTGACGTTACAATGGCTGTGACATTATCGTGGCTATGACGATGCAAGTCCTGTGGCATTGTAGTAGCTCTGACTTTTCAATGGCTATGAAATTAAAGTGGGTCTGACGTCACAATGGCTACGTCATCACTATGGCTATGACTTGATAATGGCCATGACATCACAATCGCTACGAAGTCACACTTGATATGACTTCACATTTATGTGATGTCACAACAGCTATGATGGTAAAATTGCTATGTCACAATTGCTACAACCTCACAATTCCTACGGCGTTGCAATGGCTGTGATATTATCATGACTATGACGTTATAAAAGCTATGACATTATAGTGGGTAGGACGTCCCAGTCGCTACGAAGTTACAATGGCTCTGATGTTATGATGGCTACGACGTGACGATGGCTATATTGAGAATGGCTACGCCGACACAATGGCTATGATATAACAAATATTATTACTTTCCAATGTCTATGACCTTACAAATGCTACGCCGTCTCAATGGCTGTGACGGGATAGTGGCTATGAGGTCACAATGGCTATGATATCACAATGGGTATGAAGGCACAATGGTTATGGCACTAGAGTGGCTAGGCCATTACTATGGATCCGATGTTTCATTGGCTATGACATTACAGTAGCTATGATATTGCAAGAGCCATGAATTTCCAGTAGATATGATGTGCTAGTGGCTATGACATCACAAATGGTATGAAGTCACAATTGACAAGCCTTCACAATGACTATGATATCACAAGGGCTACGATGTTCCAATTGCTATGACGTCACAATTCCTACGACGTCACAATGCTATGACAATACCGTGGGAATGACTTCACTATGTCTATTGCATGGTAGTGCCTAAGATATTACATTGGCTGTGACATTATACTGGCCAGGACGTCACGGTTGCTGTAACGTCATGATGGCAATGACATCGCAATTGCTATGAAGTCACAAATGGCATGACTTCACAATGACTATGATATCACAAGGGCTATGAGGTTACAGTGGCTATGATGTCACAATGGCTATAACGGTCCAATGTCTGTGATATTATTGTGACTATGACTTTACAAAGGCTATGACATTATTGTGGTTATGATGTCGTAGTAGCTATGACGTTACCACGGCTCTGATATTTTCATGGCCGTGATGACGACGGCTATGATGACAATGAGTATGCCTACACAATGGCTAGGATATTACAAATGCGATGACTTTACAATGTATATGATATTACCACGGTGACGACGTTTCAATGGCGATGACCATAATGTGGCTATGAGGTTTCAATGGCTATGACGTCACAATGCCTATGACATAACAATGGCTATGACGTCACAATGGCGATTACAGGACAGTGGAAATGACTATACTATCTCTATGACACTGTGGTGCCTATCACGTTACGTTGGCTGTGACATTATAGTGGCTATTCCATCACAATGTCTATGACATCATGATGGTTATGAAGTCAACGGCGATGACATTACAATGTCTATGAAACTACAGTGGCTTTGACCTTACAATATATATGCTGTTATAGTCGCTGTGATGTCACAATGGCTATGACTTCACAATGGCTATGACATCACAGTTTCTATGACATCATAGTGGCTATGACATTCCAATGGCCCTGACATCACAGTGGCTATCTAGTTACAATGGCTATGCCATCAGAGTGGCCATGACTTTATAGTAACTCTGACGTCACAATGGCTATGGCATGAAAATGGCTATGACGTGAAATTGGCAATGACTTCAATATGTCTGTGTCATTACGGTGCCTGTGACGTTACAATGGCTGTGACATTATCGTGGCTATGACGATGCAAGTCCTGTGGCATTGTAGTAGCTCTGACTTTTCAATGGCTATGAAATTAAAGTGGGTCTGACGTCACAATGGCTACGTCATCACTATGGCTATGACTTGATAATGGCCATGACATCACAATCGCTACGAAGTCACACTTGATATGACTTCACATTTATGTGATGTCACAACAGCTATGATGGTAAAATTGCTATGTCACAATTGCTACAACCTCACAATTCCTACGGCGTTGCAATGGCTGTGATATTATCATGACTATGACGTTATAAAAGCTATGACATTATAGTGGGTAGGACGTCCCAGTCGCTACGAAGTTACAATGGCTCTGATGTTATGATGGCTACGACGTGACGATGGCTATATTGAGAATGGCTACGCCGACACAATGGCTATGATATAACAAATATTATTACTTTCCAATGTCTATGACCTTACAAATGCTACGCCGTCTCAATGGCTGTGACGGGATAGTGGCTATGAGGTCACAATGGCTATGATATCACAATGGGTATGAAGGCACAATGGTTATGGCACTAGAGTGGCTAGGCCATTACTATGGATCCGATGTTTCATTGGCTATGACATTACAGTAGCTATGATATTGCGAGAGCCATGAATTTCCAGTAGATATGATGTGCTAGTGGCTATGACATCACAAATGGTATGAAGTCACAATTGACAAGCCTTCACAATGACTATGATATCACAAGGGCTACGATGTTCCAATTGCTATGACGTCACAATTCCTACGACGTCACAATGCTATGACAATACCGTGGGAATGACTTCACTATGTCTATTGCATGGTAGTGCCTAAGATATTACATTGGCTGTGACATTATACTGGCCAGGACGTCACGGTTGCTGTAACGTCATGATGGCAATGACATCGCAATTGCTATGAAGTCACAAATGGCATGACTTCACAATGACTATGATATCACAAGGGCTATGAGGTTACAGTGGCTATGATGTCACAATGGCTATAACGGTCCAATGTCTGTGATATTATTGTGACTATGACTTTACAAAGGCTATGACATTATTGTGGTTATGATGTCGTAGTAGCTATGACGTTACCACGGCTCTGATGTTTTCATGGCCGTGATGACGACGGCTATGATGACAATTAGTATGCCGACACAATGGCTAGGATATTACAAATGCGATGACTTTACAATGTATATGATATTACCACGGTCACGACGTTTCAATGGCGATGACATTAATGTGGCTATGAGGTTTCAATGGCTATGACGTCACAATGCCTATGACATAACAATGGCTATGACGTCACAATGGCGATTACAGGAAAGTGGAAATGACTATACTATCTCTATGACACTGTGGTGCCTATCACGTTACCTTGGCTGTGACATTATAGTGGCTATGCCATCACAATGTCTATGACATCATGATGGTTATGAAGTCAACGGCGATGACATAACAATGTCTATGAAACTACAGTGGCTTTGACCTTACAATATATATGCTGTTACAGTCGCTGTGATGTCACAATGGCTATGACATCACAATGGCTATGACATCACTGTTTCTATGACATCATAGTGGCTATGACATTCCAATGGCCCTGACATCACAGTGGCTATCTAGTTACAATGGCTATGCCTACAGAGTGGCCATGACTTTATACTAACTCTGACGTCACAATGGCTATGGCATGAAAATGGCTATGACGTGAAATTGGCAATGACTTCAATATGTCTGTGTCATTACGGTGCCTGTGACGTTACAATGGCTGTGACATTATCGTGGCTATGACGATGCAAGTCCTGTGGCATTGTAGTAGCTCTGACTTTTCAATGGCTATGAAATTAAAGTGGGTCTGACGTCACAATGGCTACGTCATCACTATGGCTATGACTTGATAATGGCCATGACATCACAATCGCTACGAAGTCACACTTGATATGACTTCACATTTATGTGATGTCACAACAGCTATGATGGTAAAATTGCTATGTCACAATTGCTACAACCTCACAATTCCTACGGCGTTGCAATGGCTGTGATATTATCATGACTATGACGTTATAAAAGCTATGACATTATAGTGGGTAGGACGTCCCAGTGGCTACGAAGTTACAATGGCTCTGATGTTATGATGGCTACGACGTGACGATGGCTATATTGAGAATGGCTACGCCGACACAATGGCTATGATATTACAAATATTATTACTTTCCAATGTCTATGACCTTACAAATGCTATGCCGTCTTAATGGCTGTGACGGGATAGTGGCTATGAGGTCACAATGGCTATGATATCACAATGGGTATGAAGGCACAATGGTTATGGCACTAGAGTGGCTAGGCCATTACTATGGATCCGATGTTTCATTGGCTATGACATTACAGTAGCTATGATATTGCAAGAGCCATGAATTTCCAGTAGATATGATGTGCTAGTGGCTATGACATCACAAATGGTATGAAGTCACAATTGACAGGCATTCACAATGACTATGATATCACAAGGGCTACGATGTTCCAATTGCTATGACGTCACAATTGCTACGACGTCACAATGCTATGACAATACCGTGGGAATGACTTCACTATGTCTATTGCATGGTAGTGCCTAAGATATTACATTGGCTGTGACATTATAGTGGCCAGAACGTCACGGTTGCTGTAACGTCATGATGGCAATGACATCGCAATTGCTATGAAGTCACAAATGGCATGACTTCACAATGACTATGACATCACAAGGGGTATGAGGTTACAGTGGCTATGATGTCACAATGGCTATAACGGTCCAATGTCTGTGATATTATTTTGACTATGACTTTACAAAGGCTATGACATTATTGTGGTTATGATGTCGTAGTAGCTATGACGTTACCACGGCTCTGATGTTTTCATGGCCGTGATGACGACGGCTATGATGACAATGAGTATGCCTACACAATGGCTAGGATATTACAAATGCGATGACTTTACAATGTATATGATATTACCACGGTGACGACGTTTCAATGGCGATGACCTTAATGTGGCTATGAGGTTTCAACGGCTATGACGTCACAATGCCTATGACATAACAATGGCTATGACGTCACAATGGCGATTACAGGACAGTGGAAGTGACTATACTATCTCTATGACACTGTGGTGCCTATCACGTTACGTTGGCTGTGACATTATAGTGGCTATTCCATCACAATGTCTATGACATCATGATGGTTATGAAGTCAACGGCGATGACATAACAATGTCTATGAAACTACAGTGGCTTTGACCTTACAATATATATGCTGTTACAGTCGCTGTGATGTCACAATGGCTATGACTTCACAATGGCTATGACATCACAGTTTCTATTACATCATAGTGCCTATGACATTCCAATGGCCATGACATCACAGTGGCTATCTAGTTACAATGGCTATGCCATCAGAGTGGCCATGACTTTATAGTAACTCTGACGTCACAATGGCTATGGCATGAAAATGGTTATGACGTGAAATTGGCAATGACTTAAATATGTCTGTGTCATTACGGTGCCTGTGACGTTACAATGGCTGTGACATTATCGTGGCTATGACGATGCAAGTCCTGTGGCATTGTAGTAGCTCTGACTTTTCAATGGCTATGAAATTAAAGTGGGTCTGACGTCACAATGGCTACGTCATCACTATGGCTATGACTTGATAATGGCCATGACATCACAATCGCTACGAAGTCACACTTGATATGACTTCACATTTATGTGATGTCACAACAGCTATGATGGTAAAATTGCTATGTCACAATTGCTACAACCTCACAATTCCTATGGCGTTGCAATGGCTGTGATATTATCATGACTATGACGTTATAAAAACTATGACATTATAGTGGGTAGGACGTCCCAGTGGCTATGAAGTTACAATGGCTCTGATGTTATGATGGCTACGACGTGACGATGGCTATATTGAGAATGGCTACGCCGACACAATGGCTATGATATTACAAATATTATTACTTTCCAATGTCTATGACCTTACAAATGCTACGCCGTCTCAATGGCTGTGACGGGTTAGTGGCTATGAGGTCACAATGTCTATGATATCACAATGGGTATGAAGGCACAATGGTTATGGCACTAGAGTGGCTAGGCCATTACTATGGATCCGATGTTTCATTGGCTATGACATTACAGTAGCTATGATATTGCAAGAGCCATGAATTTCCAGTAGATATGATGTACTAGTGGCTATGACATCACAAATGGTATGAAGTCACAATTGACAAGCCTTCACAATGACTATGATATCACAAGGGCTACGATGTTCCAATTGCTATGATGTCACAATTGCTACGACGTCACAATGCTATGACAATACCGTGGGAATGACTTCACTATGTCTATTGCATGGTAGTGCCTAAGATATTACATTGGCTGTGACATTATAGTGGCCAGGACGTCACGGTTGCTGTAACGTCATGATGGCAATGACATCACAATCTCTACGAAGTCACACTTGATATGACTTCACATTTATGTGATGTCACAACAGCTATGATGGTAAAATTGCTATGTCACAATTGCTACAACCTTACAATTCCTATGGCGTTGCAATGGCTGTGATATTATCATGACTATGACGTTATAAAAGCTATGACATTATAGTGGGTAGGACGTCCCAGTGGCTACGAAGTTACAATGGCTCTGATGTTATGATGGCTATGACGTGACGATGGCTATATTGAGAATGGCTACGCCGACACAATGGCTATGAATTACAAATATTATTTCTTTCCAATGTCTATGACCTTACAAATGCTACGCCGTCTTAATGGCTGTGACGGGATAGTGGCTATGAGGTCACAATGGCTATGATATCACAATGGGTATGAAGGCACAATGGTTATGGCACTAGAGTGGCTAGGCCATTACTATGGATCCGATGTTTCATTGGCTATGACATTACAGTAGCTATGATATTGCAAGAGCCATGAATTTCCAGTTGATATGATGTGCTAGTGGCTATGACATCACAAATGGTATGAAGTCACAATTGACAAGCATTCACAATGACTATGATATCACAAGGGCTACGATGTTCCAATTGCTATGACGTCACAATTGCTACGACGTCACAATGCTTTGACAATACCGTGGGAATGACTTCACTATGTCTATTGCATGGTAGTGCCTAAGATATTACATTGGCTGTGACATTATAGTGGCCAGGACGTCACGGTTGCTGTAACGTCATGATGGCAATGACATCGCAATTGCTATGAAGTCACAAATGGCATGACTTCACAATGACTATGACATCACAAGGGCTATGAGGTTACAGTGGTTATGATGTCACAATGGCTATAACGGTCCAATGTCTGTGATATTATTGTGACTATGACTTTACAAAGGCTATGACATTATTGTGGTTATGATGTCGTAGTAGCTATGACGTTACCACGGCTCTGATGTTTTCATGGCCGTGGTGACGACGGCTATGATGACAATGAGTATGCCGACACAATGGCTAGGATATTACACATGCGATGACTTTACAATGTATATGATATTACCACGGTGACGACGTTTCAATGGCAATGACCTTAATGTGGCTATGAGGTTTCAATGGCTATGACGTCACAATGCCTATGACATAACAATGGCTATGACGTCACAATGGCGATTACAGGACAGTGGAAATGACTATACTATCTCTATGACACTGTGGTGCCTATCACGTTACGTTGGCTGTGACATTATAGTGGCTATTCCATCACAATGTCTATGACATCATGATGGTTATGAAGTAAACGGCGATGACATAACAATGTCTATGAAACTACAGTGGCTTTGACCTTACAATATATATGCTGTTATAGTCGCTGTGATGTCACAATGGCTATGACATCACAATGGCTATGACATCACAGTTTCTATGACATCATAGTGGCTATGACATTCCAATGGCCCTGACATCACAGTGGCTATCTAGTTACAATGGCTATGCCATCAGAGTGGCCATGACTTTATAGTAACTCTGACGTCACAATGGCTATGGCATGAAAATGGCTATGACGTGAAATTGGCAATGACTTAAATATGTCTGTGTCATTACGGTGCCTGTGACGTTACAATGGCTGTGACATTATCGTGGCTATGACGATGCAAGTCCTGTGGCATTGTAGTAGCTCTGACTTTTCAATGGCTATGAAATTAAAGTGGGTCTGACGTCACAATGGCTACGTCATCACTATGGCTATGACTTGATAATGGCCATGACATCACAATCGCTACGAAGTCACACTTGATATGACTTCACATTTATGTGATGTCACAACAGCTATGATGGTAAAATTGCTATGTCACAATTGCTACAACCTCACAATTCCTATGGCGTTGCAATGGCTGTGATATTATCATGACTATGACGTTATAAAAGCTATGACATTATAGTGGGTAGGACGTCCCAGTGGCTACGAAGTTACAATGGCTCTGATGTTATGATGGCTACGACGTGACGATGGCTATATTGAGAATGGCTACGCCGACACAATGGCTATGATATTACAAATATTATTACTTTCCAATGTCTATGACCTTACAAATGCTACACCGTCTCAATGGCTGTGACGGGATAGTGGCTATGAGGTCACAATGGCTATGATATCACAATGGGTATGAAGGCACAATGGTTATGGCACTAGAGTGGCTAGGCCATTACTATGGATCCGATGTTTCATTGGCTATGACATTACAGTAGCTATGATATTGCAAGAGCCATGACTTTCCAGTAGATATGATGTGCTAGGGGCTATGACATCACAAATGGTATGAAGTCACAATTTACAAGCCTTCACAGTGACTATGATATCACAAGGGCTACGATGTTCCAATTGCTATGACGTCACAATTGCTACAACGTCACAATGGCTATGACAATACCGTGGGAATGACTTCACTATATCTATTGCATGGTAGTGCCTAAGATATTACATTGGCTGTGACATTATAGTGGCCAGGACGTCACGGTTGCTGTAACGTCATGATGGCAATGACATCGCAATTGCTATGAAGTCACAAATGGCATGACTTCACAATGACTATGACATCACAAGGGCTATGAGGTTACAGTGGCTGTGATGTCACAATGGCTATAAAAACACAATGGCTATAACGGTCCAATGTCTGTGATATTATTGTGACTATGACTTTACAAAGGCTATGACATTATTGTGGTTATGATGTCGTAGTAGCTATGACGTTACCACGGCTCTGATGTTTTCATGGCCGTGGTGACGACGGCTATGATGACAATGAGTATGCCGACACAATGGCTAGGATATTACAAATGCGATGACTTTACAATGTATATGATATTACCACGGTGACGACGTTTCAATGGCAATGACCTTAATGTGGCTATGAGGTTTCAATGGCTATGACGTCACAATGCCTATGACATAACAATGGCTCTGACGTCACAATGGCGATTACAGGACAGTGGAAGTGACTATACTATCTCTATGACACTGTGGTGCCTATCACGTTACGTTGGCTGTGACATTATAGTGGCTATTCCATCACAATGTCTATGACATCATGATGGTTATGAAGTAAACGGCGATGACATAACAATGTCTATGAAACTACAGTGGCTTTGACCTTACAATATATATGCTGTTACAGTCGCTGTGATGTCACAATGGCTATGACATCACAATGGCTATGACATCACAGTTTCTATGACATCATAGTGGCTATGACATTCCAATGGCCCTGACATCACAGTGGCTATCTAGTTACAATGGCTATGCCATCAGAGTGGCCATGACTTTATAGTAACTCTGACGTCACAATGGCTATGGCATGAAAATGGCTATGACGTGAAATTGGCAATGACTTCAATATGTCTGTGTCATTACGGTGCCTGTGACGTTACAATGGCTGTGACATTATCGTGGCTATGACGATGCAAGTCCTGTGGCATTGTAGTAGCTCTGACTTTTCAATGGCTATGAAATTAAAGTGGGTCTGACGTCACAATGGCTACGTCATCACTATGGCTATGACTTGATAATGGCCATGACATCACAATCGCTACGAAGTCACACTTGATATGACTTCACATTTATGTGATGTCACAACAGCTATGATGGTAAAATTGCTATGTCACAATTGCTACAACCTCACAATTCCTATGGCGTTGCAATGGCTGTGATATTATCATGACTATGACGTTATAAAAGCTATGACATTATAGTGGGTAGGACGTCCCAGTGGCTACGAAGTTACAATGGCTCTGATGTTATGATGGCTACGACGTGACGATGGCTATATTGAGAATGGCTACGCCGACACAATGGCTATGATATTACAATTATTATTACTTTCCAATGTCTATGACCTTACAAATGCTACGCCGTCTCAATGGCTGTGACGGGATAGTGGCTATGAGGTCACAATGGCTATGATATCACAATGGGTATGAAGGCACAATGGTTATGGCACTAGAGTGGCTAGGCCATTACTATGGATCCGATGTTTCATTGGCTATGACATTACAGTAGCTATGATATTGCAAGAGCCATGAATTTCCAGTAGATATGATGTGCTAGTGGCTATGACATCACAAATGGTATGAAGTCACAATTGACAAGCCTTCACAATGACTATGATATCACAAAGGCTACGATGTTCCAATTGCTATGACGTCACAATTGCTACGACGTCACAATGCTATGACAATACCGTGGGAATGACTTCACTATGTCTATTGCATGGTAGTGCCTAAGATATTACATTGGCTGTGACATTATAGTGGCCAGAACGTCACGGTTGCTGTAACGTCATGATGGCAATGACATCGCAATTGCTATGAAGTCACAAATGGCATGACTTCACAATGACTATGACATCACAAGGGCTATGAGGTTACAGTGGCTATGATGTCACAATGGCTATAACGGTCCAATGTCTGTGATATTATTTTGACTATGACTTTACAAAGGCTATGACATTATTGTGGTTATGATGTCGTAGTAGCTATGACGTTACCACGGCTCTGATGTTTTCATGGCCGTGATGACGACGGCTATGATGACAATGAGTATGCCTACACAATGGCTAGGATATTACAAATGCGATGACTTTACAATGTATATGATATTACCACGGTGACGACGTTTCAATGGCGATGACCTTAATGTGGCTATGAGGTTTCAACGGCTATGACGTCACAATGCCTATGACATAACAATGGCTATGACGTCACAATGGCGATTACAGGACAGTGGAAGTGACTATACTATCTCTATGACACTGTGGTGCCTATCACGTTACGTTGGCTGTGACATTATAGTGGCTATTCCATCACAATGTCTATGACATCATGATGGTTATGAAGTCAACGGCGATGACATAACAATGTCTATGAAACTACAGTGGCTTTGACCTTACAATATATATGCTGTTACAGTCGCTGTGATGTCACAATGGCTATGACTTCACAATGGCTATGACATCACAGTTTCTATTACATCATAGTGCCTATGACATTCCAATGGCCATGACATCACAGTGGCTATCTAGTTACAATGGCTATGCCATCAGAGTGGCCATGACTTTATAGTAACTCTGACGTCACAATGGCTATGGCATGAAAATGGTTATGACGTGAAATTGGCAATGACTTAAATATGTCTGTGTCATTACGGTGCCTGTGACGTTACAATGGCTGTGACATTATCGTGGCTATGACGATGCAAGTCCTGTGGCATTGTAGTAGCTCTGACTTTTCAATGGCTATGAAATTAAAGTGGGTCTGACGTCACAATGGCTACGTCATCACTATGGCTATGACTTGATAATGGCCATGACATCACAATCGCTACGAAGTCACACTTGATATGACTTCACATTTATGTGATATCACAACAGCTATGATGGTAAAATTGCTATGTCACAATTGCTACAACCTCACAATTCCTATGGCGTTGCAATGGCTGTGATATTATCATGACTATGACGTTATAAAAACTATGACATTATAGTGGGTAGGACGTCCCAGTGGCTATGAAGTTACAATGGCTCTGATGTTATGATGGCTACGACGTGACGATGGCTATATTGAGAATGGCTACGCCGACACAATGGCTATGATATTACAAATATTATTACTTTCCAATGTCTATGACCTTACAAATGCTACGCCGTCTCAATGGCTGTGACGGGATAGTGGCTATGAGGTCACAATGTCTATGATATCACAATGGGTATGAAGGCACAATGGTTATGGCACTAGAGTGGCTAGGCCATTACTATGGATCCGATGTTTCATTGGCTATGACATTACAGTAGCTATGATATTGCAAGAGCCATGAATTTCCAGTAGATATGATGTACTAGTGGCTATGACATCACAAATGGTATGAAGTCACAATTGACAAGCCTTCACAATGACTATGATATCACAAGGGCTACGATGTTCCAATTGCTATGACGTCACAATTGCTACGACGTCACAATGCTATGACAATACCGTGGGAATGACTTCACTATGTCTATTGCATGGTAGTGCCTAAGATATTACATTGGCTGTGACATTATAGTGGCCAGGACGTCACGGTTGCTGTAACGTCATGATGGCAATGACATCACAATCTCTACGAAGTCACACTTGATATGACTTCACATTTATGTGATGTCACAACAGCTATGATGGTAAAATTGCTATGTCACAATTGCTACAACCTTACAATTCCTATGGCGTTGCAATGGCTGTGATATTATCATGACTATGACGTTATAAAAGCTATGACATTATAGTGGGTAGGACGTCCCAGTGGCTACGAAGTTACAATGGCTCTGATGTTATGATGGCTATGACGTGACGATGGCTATATTGAGAATGGCTACGCCGACACAATGGCTATGATATTACAAATATTATTTCTTTCCAATCTCTATGACCTTACAAATGCTACGCCGTCTTAATGGCTGTGACGGGATAGTGGCTATGAGGTCACAATGGCTATGATATCACAATGGGTATGAAGGCACAATGGTTATGGCACTAGAGTGGCTAGGCCATTACTATGGATCCGATGTTTCATTGGCTATGACATTACAGTAGCTATGATATTGCAAGAGCCATGAATTTCCAGTTGATATGATGTGCTAGTGGCTATGACATCACAAATGGTATGAAGTCACAATTGACAAGCATTCACAATGACTATGATATCACAAGGGCTACGATGTTCCAATTGCTATGACGTCACAATTGCTACGACGTCACAATGCTTTGACAATACCGTGGGAATGACTTCACTATGTCTATTGCATGGTAGTGCCTAAGATATTACATTGGCTGTGACATTATAGTGGCCAGGACGTCACGGTTGCTGTAACGTCATGATGGCAATGACATCGCAATTGCTATGAAGTCACAAATGGCATGACTTCACAATGACTATGACATCACAAGGGCTATGAGGTTACAGTGGCTATGATGTCACAATGGCTATAACGGTCCAATGTCTGTGATATTATTGTGACTATGACTTTACAAAGGCTATGACATTATTGTGGTTATGATGTCGTAGTAGCTATGACGTTACCACGGCTCTAATGTTTTCATGGCCTTGATGACGATGGCTATGATGACAATGAGTATGCCTACACAATGGCTAGGATATTACAAATGCGATGACTTTACAATGTATATGATATTACCACGGTGACGACGTTTCAATGGCAATGACCTTAATGTGGCTATGAGGATTCAATGGCTATGACGTCACAATGCCTATGACATAACAATGGCTATGACGTCACAATGGCGATTACAGGAAAGTGGAAATGACTATACTATCTCTATGACACTGTGGTGCCTATCACGTTACGTTGGCTGTGACATTATAGTGGCTATTCCATCACAATGTCTATGACATCATGATGGTTATGAAGTCAACGGCGATGACATAACAATGTCTATGAAACTACAGTGGCTTTGACCTTACAATATATATGCTGTTATAGTCGCTGTGATGTCACAATGGCTATGACATCACAATGGCTATGACATCACAGTTTCTATGACATCATAGTGGCTATGACATTCCAATGGCCCTGACATCACAGTGGCTATCTAGTTACAATGGCTATGCCATCAGAGTGGCCATGACTTTATAGTAACTCTGACGTCACAATGGCTATGGCATGAAAATGGCTATGACGTGAAATTGGCAATGACTTCAATATGTCTGTGTCATTACGGTGCCTGTGACGTTACAATGGCTGTGACATTATCGTGGCTATGACGATGCAAGTCCTGTGGCATTGTAGTAGCTCTGACTTTTCAATGGCTATGAAATTAAAGTGGGTCTGACGTCACAATGGCTACGTCATCACTATGGCTATGACTTGATAATGGCCATGACATCACAATCGCTACGAAGTCACACTTGATATGACTTCACATTTATGTGATGTCACAACAGCTATGATGGTAAAATTGCTATGTCACAATTGCTACAACCTCACAATTCCTACGGCGTTGCAATGGCTGTGATATTATCATGACTATGACGTTATAAAAGCTATGACATTATAGTGGGTAGGACGTCCCAGTCGCTACGAAGTTACAATGGCTCTGATGTTATGATGGCTACGACGTGACGATGGCTATATTGAGAATGGCTACGCCGACACAATGGCTATGATATAACAAATATTATTACTTTCCAATGTCTATGACCTTACAAATGCTACGCCGTCTCAATGGCTGTGACGGGATAGTGGCTATGAGGTCACAATGGCTATGATATCACAATGGGTATGAAGGCACAATGGTTATGGCACTAGAGTGGCTAGGCCATTACTATGGATCCGATGTTTCATTGGCTATGACATTACAGTAGCTATGATATTGCAAGAGCCATGAATTTCCAGTAGATATGATGTGCTAGTGGCTATGACATCACAAATGGTATGAAGTCACAATTGACAAGCCTTCACAATGACTATGATATCACAAGGGCTACGATGTTCCAATTGCTATGACGTCACAATTCCTACGACGTCACAATGCTATGACAAGACCGTGGGAATGACTTCACTATGTCTATTGCATGGTAGTGCCTAAGATATTACATTGGCTGTGACATTATACTGGCCAGGACGTCACGGTTGCTGTAACGTCATGATGGCAATGACATCGCAATTGCTATGAAGTCACAAATGGCATGACTTCACAATGACTATGATATCACAAGGGCTATGAGGTTACAGTGGCTATGATGTCACAATGGCTATAACGGTCCAATGTCTGTGATATTATTGTGACTATGACTTTACAAAGGCTATGACATTATTGTGGTTATGATGTCGTAGTAGCTATGACGTTACCACGGCTCTGATATTTTCATGGCCGTGATGACGACGGCTATGATGACAATGAGTATGCCTACACAATGGCTAGGATATTACAAATGCGATGACTTTACAATGTATATGATATTACCACGGTGACGACGTTTCAATGGCGATGACCATAATGTGGCTATGAGGTTTCAATGGCTATGACGTCACAATGCCTATGACATAACAATGGCTATGACGTCACAATGGCGATTACAGGACAGTGGAAATGACTATACTATCTCTATGACACTGTGGTGCCTATCACGTTACGTTGGCTGTGACATTATAGTGGCTATTCCATCACAATGTCTATGACATCATGATGGTTATGAAGTCAACGGCGATGACATAACAATGTCTATGAAACTACAGTGGCTTTGACCTTACAATATATATGCTGTTATAGTCGCTGTGATGTCACAATGGCTATGACATCACAATGGCTATGACATCACTGTTTCTATGACATCATAGTGGCTATGACATTCCAATGGCCCTGACATCACAGTGGCTATCTAGTTACAATGGCTATGCCATCAGAGTGGCCATGACTTTATAGTAACTCTGACGTCACAATGGCTATGGCATGAAAATGGCTATGACGTGAAATTGGCAATGACTTCAATATGTCTGTGTCATTACAGTGCCTGTGACGTTACAATGGCTGTGACATTATCGTGGCTATGACGATGCAAGTCCTGTGGCATTGTAGTAGCTCTGACTTTTCAATGGCTATGAAATTAAAGTGGGTCTGACGTCACAATGGCTACGTCATCACTATGGCTATGACTTGATAATGGCCATGACATCACAATCGCTACGAAGTCACACTTGATATGACTTCACATTTATGTGATGTCACAACAGCTATGATGGTAAAATTGCTATGTCACAATTGCTACAACCTTACAATTCCTATGGCGTTGCAATGGCTGTGATATTATCATGACTATGACGTTATAAAAGCTATGACATTATAGTGGGTAGGACGTCCCAGTGGCTACGAAGTTACAATGGCTCTGATGTTATGATGGCTACGACGTGACGATGGCTATATTGAGAATGGCGACGCCGACACAATGGCTATGATATTACAAATATTATTTCTTTCCAATGTCTATGACCTTACAAATGCTACGCCGTCTTAATGGCTGTGACGGGATAGTGGCTATGAGGTCACAATGGCTATGATATCACAATGGGTATGAAGGCACAATGGTTATGGCACTAGAGTGGCTAGGCCATTACTATGGATCCGATGTTTCATTGGCTATGACATTACAGTAGCTATGATATTGCAAGAGCCATGAATTTCCAGTTGATATGATGTGCTAGTGGCTATGACATCACAAATGGTATGAAGTCACAATTGACAAGCATTCACAATGACTATGATATCACAAGGGCTACGATGTTCCAATTGCTATGACGTCACAATTGCTACGACGTCACAATGCTTTGACAATACCGTGGGAATGACTTCACTATGTCTATTGCATGGTAGTGCCTAAGATATTACATTGGCTGTGACATTATAGTGGCCAGGACGTCACGGTTGCTGTAACGTCATGATGGCAATGACATCGCAATTGCTATGAAGTCACAAATGGCATGACTTCACAATGACTATGACATCACAAGGGCTATGAGGTTACAGTGGCTATGATGTCACAATGGCTATAACGGTCCAATGTCTGTGATATTATTGTGACTATGACTTCACAAAGGCTATGACATTATTGTGGTTATGATGTCGTAGTAGCTATGACGTTACCACGGCTCTGATGTTTTCATGGCCTTGATGACGATGGCTATGATGACAATGAGTATGCCTACACAATGGCTAGGATATTACAAATGCGATGACTTTACAATGTATATGATATTACCACGGTGACGACGTTTCAATGGCAATGACCTTAATGTGGCTATGAGGATTCAATGGCTATGACGTCACAATGCCTATGACATAACAATGGCTATGACGTCACAATGGCGATTACAGGACAGTGGAAATGACTATACTATCTCTATGACACTGTGGTGCCTATCACGTTACGTTGGCTGTGACATTATAGTGGCTATTCCATCACAATGTCTATGACATCATGATGGTTATGAAGTCAACGGCGATGACATTACAATGTCTATGAAACTACAGTGGCTTTGACCTTACAATATATATGCTGTTATAGTCGCTGTGATGTCACAATGGCTATGACTTCACAATGGCTATGACATCACAGTTTCTATGACATCATAGTGGCTATGACATTCCAATGGCCCTGACATCACAGTGGCTATCTAGTTACAATGGCTATGCCATCAGAGTGGCCATGACTTTATAGTAACTCTGACGTCACAATGGCTATGGCATGAAAATGGCTATGACGTGAAATTGGCAATGACTTCAATATGTCTGTGTCATTACGGTGCCTGTGACGTTACAATGGCTGTGACATTATCGTGGCTATGACGATGCAAGTCCTGTGGCATTGTAGTAGCTCTGACTTTTCAATGGCTATGAAATTAAAGTGGGTCTGACGTCACAATGGCTACGTCATCACTATGGCTATGACTTGATAATGGCCATGACATCACAATCGCTACGAAGTCACACTTGATATGACTTCACACTTATGTGATGTCACAACAGCTATGATGGTAAAATTGCTATGTCACAATTGCTACAACCTCACAATTCCTACGGCGTTGCAATGGCTGTGATATTATCATGACTATGACGTTATAAAAGCTATGACATTATAGTGGGTAGGACGTCCCAGTCGCTACGAAGTTACAATGGCTCTGATGTTATGATGGCTACGACGTGACGATGGCTATATTGAGAATGGCTACGCCGACACAATGGCTATGATATAACAAATATTATTACTTTCCAATGTCTATGACCTTACAAATGCTACGCCGTCTCAATGGCTGTGACGGGATAGTGGCTATGAGGTCACAATGGCTATGATATCACAATGGGTATGAAGGCACAATGGTTATGGCACTAGAGTGGCTAGGCCATTACTATGGATCCGATGTTTCATTGGCTATGACATTACAGTAGCTATGATATTGCAAGAGCCATGAATTTCCAGTAGATATGATGTGCTAGTGGCTATGACATCACAAATGGTATGAAGTCACAATTGACAAGCCTTCACAATGACTATGATATCACAAGGGCTACGATGTTCCAATTGCTATGACGTCACAATTCCTACGACGTCACAATGCTATGACAATACCGTGGGAATGACTTCACTATGTCTATTGCATGGTAGTGCCTAAGATATTACATTGGCTGTGACATTATACTGGCCAGGACGTCACGGTTGCTGTAACGTCATGATGGCAATGACATCGCAATTGCTATGAAGTCACAAATGGCATGACTTCACAATGACTATGATATCACAAGGGCTATGAGGTTACAGTGGCTATGATGTCACAATGGCTATAACGGTCCAATGTCTGTGATATTATTGTGACTATGACTTTACAAAGGCTATGACATTATTGTGGTTATGATGTCGTAGTAGCTATGACGTTACCACGGCTCTGATATTTTCATGGCCGTGATGACGACGGCTATGATGACAATGAGTATGCCTACACAATGGCTAGGATATTACAAATGCGATGACTTTACAATGTATATGATATTACCACGGTGACGACGTTTCAATGGCGATGACCATAATGTGGCTATGAGGTTTCAATGGCTATGACGTCACAATGCCTATGACATAACAATGGCTATGACGTCACAATGGCGATTACAGGACAGTGGAAATGACTATACTATCTCTATGACACTGTGGTGCCTATCACGTTACGTTGGCTGTGACATTATAGTGGCTATTCCATCACAATGTCTATGACATCATGATGGTTATGAAGTCAACGGCGATGACATAACAATGTCTATGAAACTACAGTGGCTTTGACCTTACAATATATATGCTGTTATAGTCGCTGTGATGTCACAATGGCTATGACATCACAATGGCTATGACATCACTGTTTCTATGACATCATAGTGGCTATGACATTCCAATGGCCCTGACATCACAGTGGCTATCTAGTTACAATGGCTATGCCATCAGAGTGGCCATGACTTTATAGTAACTCTGACGTCACAATGGCTATGGCATGAAAATGGCTATGACGTGAAATTGGCAATGACTTCAATATGTCTGTGTCATTACGGTGCCTGTGACGTTACAATGGCTGTGACATTATCGTGGCTATGACGATGCAAGTCCTGTGGCATTGTAGTAGCTCTGACTTTTCAATGGCTATGAAATTAAAGTGGGTCTGACGTCACAATGGCTACGTCATCACTATGGCTATGACTTGATAATGGCCATGACATCACAATCGCTACGAAGTCACACTTGATATGACTTCACATTTATGTGATGTCACAACAGCTATGATGGTAAAATTGCTATGTCACAATTGCTACAACCTCACAATTCCTACGGCGTTGCAATGGCTGTGATATTATCATGACTATGACGTTATAAAAGCTATGACATTATAGTGGGTAGGACGTCCCAGTGGCTACGAAGTTACAATGGCTCTGATGTTATGATGGCTACGACGTGACGATGGCTATATTGAGAATGGCTACGCCGACACAATGGCTATGATATTACAAATATTATTACTTTCCAATGTCTATGACCTTACAAATGCTATGCGGTCTTAATGGCTGTGACGGGATAGTGGCTATGAGGTCACAATGGCTATGATATCACAATGGGTATGAAGGCACAATGGTTATGGCACTAGAGTGGCTAGGCCATTACTATGGATCCGATGTTTCATTGGCTATGACATTACAGTAGCTATGATATTGCAAGAGCCATGAATTTCCAGTAGATATGATGTGCTAGTGGCTATGACATCACAAATGGTATGAAGTCACAATTGACAGGCATTCACAATGACTATGATATCACAAGGGCTACGATGTTCCAATTGCTATGACGTCACAATTGCTACGACGTCACAATGCTATGACAATACCGTG
The DNA here is from genome assembly GCF_028538775.1 of Myotis yumanensis. NCBI lineage: Eukaryota > Metazoa > Chordata > Mammalia > Chiroptera > Vespertilionidae > Myotis > Myotis yumanensis. The sequence continues at coordinate 320,298 of NW_027223786.1, forward strand.
GGAATGACTTCACTATGTCTATTGCATGGTAGTGCCTAAGATATTACATTGGCTGTGACATTATAGTGGCCAGGACGTCACGGTTGCTGTAACGTCATGATGGCAATGACATCGCAATTGCTATGAAGTCACAAATGGCATGACTTCACAATGACTATGACATCACAAGGGCTATGAGGTTACAGTGGCTATGATGTCACAATGGCTATAACGGTCCAATGTGTGTGATATTATTGTGACTATGACTTAACAAAGGCTATGACAATATTGTGGTTATGATGTCGTAGTAGCTATGACGTTACCACGACTCTGATGTTTTCATGGCCGTGATGACGACGGCTATGATGACAATGACTATGCCGACACAATGGCTAGGATATTACAAATGCGATGACTTTACAATGTATATGATATTACCACGGTGACGACGTTTCAATGGCGATGACATTAATGTGGCTATGAGGTTTCAATGGCTATGACGTCACAATGCCTATGACATAAAAATGGCTATGACGTCACAATGGCGATTACAGGACAGTGGAAATGACTATACTATCTCTATGACACTGTGGTGCCTATCACGTTACGTTGGCTGTGACATTACAGTGGCTATGCCATCACAATGTCTATGACATCATGATGGTTATGAAGTCAACGGCGATGACATAACAATGTCTATGAAACTACAGTGGCTTTGACCTTACAATATATATGCTGTTACAGTCGCTGTGATGTCACAATGGCTATGACATCACAATGGCTATGACATCACAGTTTCTATGACATCATAGTGGCTATGACATTCCAATGGCCATGACATCACAGTGGCTATCTAGTTACAATGGCTATGCCATCAGAGTGGCCATGACTTTATAGTAACTCTGATGTCAAAATGGCTATGGCATGAAAATGGCTATGACGTGAAATTGGCAATGACTTCAATATGTCTGTGTCATTACGGTGCCTGTGACGTTACAATGGCTGTGACATTATCGTGGCTATGACGATGCAAGTCCTGTGGCATTGTAGTAGCTCTGACTTTTCAATGGCTATGAAATTAAAGTGGGTCTGACGTCACAATGGCTACGTCATCACTATGGCTATGACTTGATAATGGCCATGACATCACAATCGCTACGAAGTCACACTTGATATGACTTCACATTTATGTGATGTCACAACAGCTATGATGGTAAAATTGCTATGTCACAATTGCTACAACCTCACAATTCCTATGGCGTTGCAATGGCTGTGATATTATCATGACTATGATGTTATAAAAGCTATGACATTATAGTGGGGAGGACGTCCCAGTGGCTACGAAGTTACAATGGCTCTGATGTTATGATGGCTACGACGTGACGATGGCTATATTGAGAATGGCTACGCCGACACAATGGCTATGATATTACAAATATTATTACTTTCCAATGTCTATGGCCTTACAAATGCTACGCCGTCTTAATGGCTGGGACGGGGTAGTGGCTATGAGGTCACAATGGTTATGATATCACAATGGGTATGAAGGCACAATGGTTATGGCACTAGAGTGGCTAGGCCATTACTATGGATCCGATGTTTCATTGGCTATGACATTACAGTAGCTATGATATTGCAAGAGCCATGAATTTCCAGTAGATATGATGTGCTAGTGGCTATGACATCACAAATGGTATGAAGTCACAATTGACAAGCATTCACAATGACTATGATATCACAAGGGCTACGATGTTCCAATTGCTATGACGTCACAATTGCTACGACGTCACAATGCTATGACAATACCGTGGGAATGACTTCACTATGAGTATTGCATGGTAGTGCCTAAGATATTACATTGGCTGTGACATTATAGTGGCCAGGACGTCACGGTTGCTGTAACGTCATGATGGCAATGACATCGCAATTGCTATGAAGTCACTAATGGCATGACTTCACAATGACTATGACATCACAAGGGCTATGAGGTTACAGTGGCTGTGATGTCACAATGGCTATGAGGACACAATGGCTATAACGGTCCAATGTCTGTGATATTATTGTGACTATGACTTAACAAAGGCTATGACAATATTGTGGTTATGATGTCGTAGTAGCTATGACGTTACCACGGCTCTGATGTTTTCATGGCCATGATGACGACGGCTATGATGACAATGAGTATGCCGACACAATGGCTAGGATATTACAAATGCGATGACTTTACAATGTATATGATATTACCACGTGACAACGTTTCACTGGCGATGACATTAATGTGGCTATGAGGTTTCAACGGCTATGACGTCACAATGCCTATGACATAACAATGGCTATGACGTCACAATGGCGATTACAGGAAAGTGGAAATGACTATACTATCTCTATGACACTGTGGTGCCTATCACGTTACCTTGGCTGTGACATTATAGTGGCTATGCCATCACAATGTCTATGACATCATGATGGTTATGAAGTCAACGGCGATGACATAGCAATGTCTATGAAACTACAGTGGCTTTGACCTTACAATATATATGCTGTTACAGTCGCTGTGATGTCACAATGGCTATGACATCACAATGGCTATGACATCACAGTTTCTATGACATCATAGTGGCTATGACATTCCAATGGCCATGACATCACAGTGGCTATCTAGTTACAATGGCTATGCCATCAGAGAGGCCATGACTTTATAGTAACTCTGACGTCACAATGGCTATGGCATGAAAATGGTTATGACGTGAAATTGGCAATGACTTAAATATGTCTGTGTCATTACGGTGCCTGTGACGTTACAATGGCTGTGACATTATCGTGGCTATGACGATGCAAGTCCTGTGGCATTGTAGTAGCTCTGACTTTTCAATGGCTATGAAATTAAAGTGGGTCTGACGTCACAATGGCTACGTCATCACTATGGCTATGACTTGATAATGGCCATGACATCACAATCGCTACGAAGTCACACTTGATATGACTTCACATTTATGTGATATCACAACAGCTATGATGGTAAAATTGCTATGTCACAATTGCTACAACCTCACAATTCCTATGGCGTTGCAATGGCTGTGATATTATCATGACTATGACGTTATAAAAACTATGACATTATAGTGGGTAGGACGTCCCAGTGGCTATGAAGTTACAATGGCTCTGATGTTATGATGGCTACGACGTGACGATGGCTATATTGAGAATGGCTACGCCGACACAATGGCTATGATATTACAAATATTATTACTTTCCAATGTCTATGACCTTACAAATGCTACGCCGTCTCAATGGCTGTGACGGGATAGTGGCTATGAGGTCACAATGTCTATGATATCACAATGGGTATGAAGGCACAATGGTTATGGCACTAGAGTGGCTAGGCCATTACTATGGATCCGATGTTTCATTGGCTATGACATTACAGTAGCTATGATATTGCAAGAGCCATGAATTTCCAGTAGATATGATGTACTAGTGGCTATGACATCACAAATGGTATGAAGTCACAATTGACAAGCCTTCACAATGACTATGATATCACAAGGGCTACGATGTTCCAATTGCTATGACGTCACAATTGCTACGACGTCACAATGCTATGACAATACCGTGGGAATGACTTCACTATGTCTATTGCATGGTAGTGCCTAAGATATTACATTGGCTGTGACATTATAGTGGCCAGGACGTCACGGTTGCTGTAACGTCATGATGGCAATGACATCACAATCTCTACGAAGTCACACTTGATATGACTTCACATTTATGTGATGTCACAACAGCTATGATGGTAAAATTGCTATGTCACAATTGCTACAACCTTACAATTCCTATGGCGTTGCAATGGCTGTGATATTATCATGACTATGACGTTATAAAAGCTATGACATTATAGTGGGTAGGACGTCCCAGTGGCTACGAAGTTACAATGGCTCTGATGTTATGATGGCTATGACGTGACGATGGCTATATTGAGAATGGCTACGCCGACACAATGGCTATGATATTACAAATATTATTTCTTTCCAATCTCTATGACCTTACAAATGCTACGCCGTCTTAATGGCTGTGACGGGATAGTGGCTATGAGGTCACAATGGCTATGATATCACAATGGGTATGAAGGCACAATGGTTATGGCACTAGAGTGGCTAGGCCATTACTATGGATCCGATGTTTCATTGGCTATGACATTACAGTAGCTATGATATTGCAAGAGCCATGAATTTCCAGTTGATATGATGTGCTAGTGGCTATGACATCACAAATGGTATGAAGTCACAATTGACAAGCATTCACAATGACTATGATATCACAAGGGCTACGATGTTCCAATTGCTATGACGTCACAATTGCTACGACGTCACAATGCTTTGACAATACCGTGGGAATGACTTCACTATGTCTATTGCATGGTAGTGCCTAAGATATTACATTGGCTGTGACATTATAGTGGCCAGGACGTCACGGTTGCTGTAACGTCATGATGGCAATGACATCGCAATTGCTATGAAGTCACAAATGGCATGACTTCACAATGACTATGACATCACAAGGGCTATGAGGTTACAGTGGCTATGATGTCACAATGGCTATAACGGTCCAATGTCTGTGATATTATTGTGACTATGACTTTACAAAGGCTATGACATTATTGTGGTTATGATGTCGTAGTAGCTATGACGTTACCACGGCTCTAATGTTTTCATGGCCTTGATGACGATGGCTATGATGACAATGAGTATGCCTACACAATGGCTAGGATATTACAAATGCGATGACTTTACAATGTATATGATATTACCACGGTGACGACGTTTCAATGGCAATGACCTTAATGTGGCTATGAGGATTCAATGGCTATGACGTCACAATGCCTATGACATAACAATGGCTATGACGTCACAATGGCGATTACAGGAAAGTGGAAATGACTATACTATCTCTATGACACTGTGGTGCCTATCACGTTACGTTGGCTGTGACATTATAGTGGCTATTCCATCACAATGTCTATGACATCATGATGGTTATGAAGTCAACGGCGATGACATAACAATGTCTATGAAACTACAGTGGCTTTGACCTTACAATATATATGCTGTTATAGTCGCTGTGATGTCACAATGGCTATGACATCACAATGGCTATGACATCACAGTTTCTATGACATCATAGTGGCTATGACATTCCAATGGCCCTGACATCACAGTGGCTATCTAGTTACAATGGCTATGCCATCAGAGTGGCCATGACTTTATAGTAACTCTGACGTCACAATGGCTATGGCATGAAAATGGCTATGACGTGAAATTGGCAATGACTTCAATATGTCTGTGTCATTACGGTGCCTGTGACGTTACAATGGCTGTGACATTATCGTGGCTATGACGATGCAAGTCCTGTGGCATTGTAGTAGCTCTGACTTTTCAATGGCTATGAAATTAAAGTGGGTCTGACGTCACAATGGCTACGTCATCACTATGGCTATGACTTGATAATGGCCATGACATCACAATCGCTACGAAGTCACACTTGATATGACTTCACATTTATGTGATGTCACAACAGCTATGATGGTAAAATTGCTATGTCACAATTGCTACAACCTCACAATTCCTACGGCGTTGCAATGGCTGTGATATTATCATGACTATGACGTTATAAAAGCTATGACATTATAGTGGGTAGGACGTCCCAGTCGCTACGAAGTTACAATGGCTCTGATGTTATGATGGCTACGACGTGACGATGGCTATATTGAGAATGGCTACGCCGACACAATGGCTATGATATAACAAATATTATTACTTTCCAATGTCTATGACCTTACAAATGCTACGCCGTCTCAATGGCTGTGACGGGATAGTGGCTATGAGGTCACAATGGCTATGATATCACAATGGGTATGAAGGCACAATGGTTATGGCACTAGAGTGGCTAGGCCATTACTATGGATCCGATGTTTCATTGGCTATGACATTACAGTAGCTATGATATTGCAAGAGCCATGAATTTCCAGTAGATATGATGTGCTAGTGGCTATGACATCACAAATGGTATGAAGTCACAATTGACAAGCCTTCACAATGACTATGATATCACAAGGGCTACGATGTTCCAATTGCTATGACGTCACAATTCCTACGACGTCACAATGCTATGACAATACCGTGGGAATGACTTCACTATGTCTATTGCATGGTAGTGCCTAAGATATTACATTGGCTGTGACATTATACTGGCCAGGACGTCACGGTTGCTGTAACGTCATGATGGCAATGACATCGCAATTGCTATGAAGTCACAAATGGCATGACTTCACAATGACTATGATATCACAAGGGCTATGAGGTTACAGTGGCTATGATGTCACAATGGCTATAACGGTCCAATGTCTGTGATATTATTGTGACTATGACTTTACAAAGGCTATGACATTATTGTGGTTATGATGTCGTAGTAGCTATGACGTTACCACGGCTCTGATATTTTCATGGCCGTGATGACGACGGCTATGATGACAATGAGTATGCCTACACAATGGCTAGGATATTACAAATGCGATGACTTTACAATGTATATGATATTACCACGGTGACGACGTTTCAATGGCGATGACCATAATGTGGCTATGAGGTTTCAATGGCTATGACGTCACAATGCCTATGACATAACAATGGCTATGACGTCACAATGGCGATTACAGGACAGTGGAAATGACTATACTATCTCTATGACACTGTGGTGCCTATCACGTTACGTTGGCTGTGACATTATAGTGGCTATTCCATCACAATGTCTATGACATCATGATGGTTATGAAGTCAACGGCGATGACATAACAATGTCTATGAAACTACAGTGGCTTTGACCTTACAATATATATGCTGTTATAGTCGCTGTGATGTCACAATGGCTATGACATCACAATGGCTATGACATCACTGTTTCTATGACATCATAGTGGCTATGACATTCCAATGGCCCTGACATCACAGTGGCTATCTAGTTACAATGGCTATGCCATCAGAGTGGCCATGACTTTATACTAACTCTGACGTCACAATGGCTATGGCATGAAAATGGCTATGACGTGAAATTGGCAATGACTTCAATATGTCTGTGTCATTACGGTGCCTGTGACGTTACAATGGCTGTGACATTATCGTGGCTATGACGATGCAAGTCCTGTGGCATTGTAGTAGCTCTGACTTTTCAATGGCTATGAAATTAAAGTGGGTCTGACGTCACAATGGCTACGTCATCACTATGGCTATGACTTGATAATGGCCATGACATCACAATCGCTACGAAGTCACACTTGATATGACTTCACATTTATGTGATGTCACAACAGCTATGATGGTAAAATTGCTATGTCACAATTGCTACAACCTCACAATTCCTACGGCGTTGCAATGGCTGTGATATTATCATGACTATGACGTTATAAAAGCTATGACATTATAGTGGGTAGGACGTCCCAGTGGCTACGAAGTTACAATGGCTCTGATGTTATGATGGCTACGACGTGACGATGGCTATATTGAGAATGGCTACGCCGACACAATGGCTATGATATTACAAATATTATTACTTTCCAATGTCTATGACCTTACAAATGCTATGCCGTCTTAATGGCTGTGACGGGATAGTGGCTATGAGGTCACAATGGCTATGATATCACAATGGGTATGAAGGCACAATGGTTATGGCACTAGAGTGGCTAGGCCATTACTATGGATCCGATGTTTCATTGGCTATGACATTACAGTAGCTATGATATTGCAAGAGCCATGAATTTCCAGTAGATATGATGTGCTAGTGGCTATGACATCACAAATGGTATGAAGTCACAATTGACAGGCATTCACAATGACTATGATATCACAAGGGCTACGATGTTCCAATTGCTATGACGTCACAATTGCTACGACGTCACAATGCTATGACAATACCGTGGGAATGACTTCACTATGTCTATTGCATGGTAGTGCCTAAGATATTACATTGGCTGTGACATTATAGTGGCCAGAACGTCACGGTTGCTGTAACGTCATGATGGCAATGACATCGCAATTGCTATGAAGTCACAAATGGCATGACTTCACAATGACTATGACATCACAAGGGCTATGAGGTTACAGTGGCTATGATGTCACAATGGCTATAACGGTCCAATGTCTGTGATATTATTTTGACTATGACTTTACAAAGGCTATGACATTATTGTGGTTATGATGTCGTAGTAGCTATGACGTTACCACGGCTCTGATGTTTTCATGGCCGTGATGACGACGGCTATGATGACAATGAGTATGCCTACACAATGGCTAGGATATTACAAATGCGATGACTTTACAATGTATATGATATTACCACGGTGACGACGTTTCAATGGCGATGACCTTAATGTGGCTATGAGGTTTCAACGGCTATGACGTCACAATGCCTATGACATAACAATGGCTATGACGTCACAATGGCGATTACAGGACAGTGGAAGTGACTATACTATCTCTATGACACTGTGGTGCCTATCACGTTACGTTGGCTGTGACATTATAGTGGCTATTCCATCACAATGTCTATGACATCATGATGGTTATGAAGTCAACGGCGATGACATAACAATGTCTATGAAACTACAGTGGCTTTGACCTTACAATATATATGCTGTTACAGTCGCTGTGATGTCACAATGGCTATGACTTCACAATGGCTATGACATCACAGTTTCTATTACATCATAGTGCCTATGACATTCCAATGGCCATGACATCACAGTGGCTATCTAGTTACAATGGCTATGCCATCAGAGTGGCCATGACTTTATAGTAACTCTGACGTCACAATGGCTATGGCATGAAAATGGTTATGACGTGAAATTGGCAATGACTTAAATATGTCTGTGTCATTACGGTGCCTGTGACGTTACAATGGCTGTGACATTATCGTGGCTATGACGATGCAAGTCCTGTGGCATTGTAGTAGCTCTGACTTTTCAATGGCTATGAAATTAAAGTGGGTCTGACGTCACAATGGCTACGTCATCACTATGGCTATGACTTGATAATGGCCATGACATCACAATCGCTACGAAGTCACACTTGATATGACTTCACATTTATGTGATGTCACAACAGCTATGATGGTAAAATTGCTATGTCACAATTGCTACAACCTCACAATTCCTATGGCGTTGCAATGGCTGTGATATTATCATGACTATGACGTTATAAAAACTATGACATTATAGTGGGTAGGACGTCCCAGTGGCTATGAAGTTACAATGGCTCTGATGTTATGATGGCTACGACGTGACGATGGCTATATTGAGAATGGCTACGCCGACACAATGGCTATGATATTACAAATATTATTACTTTCCAATGTCTATGACCTTACAAATGCTACGCCGTCTCAATGGCTGTGACGGGTTAGTGGCTATGAGGTCACAATGTCTATGATATCACAATGGGTATGAAGGCACAATGGTTATGGCACTAGAGTGGCTAGGCCATTACTATGGATCCGATGTTTCATTGGCTATGACATTACAGTAGCTATGATATTGCAAGAGCCATGAATTTCCAGTAGATATGATGTACTAGTGGCTATGACATCACAAATGGTATGAAGTCACAATTGACAAGCCTTCACAATGACTATGATATCACAAGGGCTACGATGTTCCAATTGCTATGATGTCACAATTGCTACGACGTCACAATGCTATGACAATACCGTGGGAATGACTTCACTATGTCTATTGCATGGTAGTGCCTAAGATATTACATTGGCTGTGACATTATAGTGGCCAGGACGTCACGGTTGCTGTAACGTCATGATGGCAATGACATCACAATCTCTACGAAGTCACACTTGATATGACTTCACATTTATGTGATGTCACAACAGCTATGATGGTAAAATTGCTATGTCACAATTGCTACAACCTTACAATTCCTATGGCGTTGCAATGGCTGTGATATTATCATGACTATGACGTTATAAAAGCTATGACATTATAGTGGGTAGGACGTCCCAGTGGCTACGAAGTTACAATGGCTCTGATGTTATGATGGCTATGACGTGACGATGGCTATATTGAGAATGGCTACGCCGACACAATGGCTATGAATTACAAATATTATTTCTTTCCAATGTCTATGACCTTACAAATGCTACGCCGTCTTAATGGCTGTGACGGGATAGTGGCTATGAGGTCACAATGGCTATGATATCACAATGGGTATGAAGGCACAATGGTTATGGCACTAGAGTGGCTAGGCCATTACTATGGATCCGATGTTTCATTGGCTATGACATTACAGTAGCTATGATATTGCAAGAGCCATGAATTTCCAGTTGATATGATGTGCTAGTGGCTATGACATCACAAATGGTATGAAGTCACAATTGACAAGCATTCACAATGACTATGATATCACAAGGGCTACGATGTTCCAATTGCTATGACGTCACAATTGCTACGACGTCACAATGCTTTGACAATACCGTGGGAATGACTTCACTATGTCTATTGCATGGTAGTGCCTAAGATATTACATTGGCTGTGACATTATAGTGGCCAGGACGTCACGGTTGCTGTAACGTCATGATGGCAATGACATCGCAATTGCTATGAAGTCACAAATGGCATGACTTCACAATGACTATGACATCACAAGGGCTATGAGGTTACAGTGGTTATGATGTCACAATGGCTATAACGGTCCAATGTCTGTGATATTATTGTGACTATGACTTTACAAAGGCTATGACATTATTGTGGTTATGATGTCGTAGTAGCTATGACGTTACCACGGCTCTGATGTTTTCATGGCCGTGGTGACGACGGCTATGATGACAATGAGTATGCCGACACAATGGCTAGGATATTACACATGCGATGACTTTACAATGTATATGATATTACCACGTGATGACGTTTCACTGGCGATGACATTAATGTGGCTATGAGGTTTCATTGGCTATGACGTCACAATGCCTATGACATAACAATGGCTATGACGTCACAATGGCGATTACAGGAAAGTGGAAATGACTATACTATCTCTATGACACTGTGGTGCCTATCACGTTACCTTGGCTGTGACATTATAGTGGCTATGCCATCACAATGTCTATGACATCATGATGGTTATGAAGTCAACGGCGATGACATAACAATGTCTATGAAACTACAGTGGCTTTGACCTTACAATATATATGCTGTTACAGTCGCTGTGATGTCACAATGGCTATGACATCACAATGGCTATGACATCACAGTTTCTATTACATCATAGTGGCTATGACATTCCAATGGCCATGACATCACAGTGGCTATCTAGTTACAATGGCTATGCCATCAGAGAGGCCATGACTTTATAGTAACTCTGACGTCACAATGGCTATGGCATGAAAATGGCTATGACGTGAAATTGGCAATGACTTAAATATGTCTGTGTCATTACGGTGCCTGTGACGTTACAATGGCTGTGACATTATCGAGGCTATGACGATGCAAGTCCTGTGGCATTGTAGTAGCTCTGACTTTTCAATGGCTATGAAATTAAAGTGGGTCTGACGTCACAATGGCTACGTCATCACTATGGCTATGACTTGATAATGGCCATGACTTCACAATCGCTACGAAGTCACACTTGATATGACTTCACATTTATGTGATGTCACAACACCTATGATGGTAAAATTGCTATGTCACAATTGCTACAACCTCACAATTCCTATGGCGTTGCAATGGCTGTGATATTATCATGACTATGACGTTATAAAAGCTATGACATTATAGTGGGTAGGACGTCCCAGTGGCTACGAAGTTACAATGGCTCTGATGTTATGATGGCTACGACGTGACGATGGCTATATTGAGAATGGCTACGCCGACACAATGGCTATGATATTACAAATATTATTACTTTCCAATGTCTATGACCTTACAAATGCTACGCCGTCTCAATGGCTGTGACGGGATAGTGGCTATGAGGTCACAATGGCTATGATATCACAATGGGTATGAAGGCACAATGGTTATGGCACTAGAGTGGCTAGGCCATTACTATGGATCCGATGTTTCATTGGCTATGACATTACAGTAGCTATGATATTGCAAGAGCCATGACTTTCCAGTAGATATGATGTGCTAGTGGCTATGACATCACAAAGGGTATGAAGTCACAATTGACAAGCCTTCACAATGACTATGATATCACAAGGGCTACGATGTTCCAATTGCTATGACGTCACAATTGCTACGACGTCACAATGGCTATGACAATACCGTGGGAATGACTTCACTATGTCTATTGCATGGTAGTGCCTAAGATATTACATTGGCTGTGACATTATAGTGGCCAGGACGTCACGGTTGCTGTAACGTCCTGATGGCAATGACATCGCAATTGCTATGAAGTCACAAATGGCATGACTTCACAATGACAATGACATCACAAGGGCTATGAGGTTACAGTGGCTGTGATGTCACAATGGCTATGAGGACACAATGGCTATAACGGTCCAATGTCTGTGATATTATTGTGACTATGACTTTACAAAGGCTATGACATTATTGTGGTTATGATGTCGTAGTAGCTATGACGTTACCACGGCTCTGATGTTTTCATGGCCATGATGACGACGGCTATGATGACAATGAGTATGCCGACACAATGGCTAGGATATTACAAATGCGATGACTTTACAATGTATATGATATTACCACGTGACAACGTTTCACTGGCGATGACATTAATGTGGCTATGAGGTTTCAATGGCTATGACGTCACAATGCCTATGACATAACAATGGCTATGACGTCACAATGGCGATTACAGGAAAGTGGAAATGACTATACTATCTCTATGACACTGTGGTGCCTATCACGTTACCTTGGCTGTGACATTATAGTGGCTATGCCATCACAATGTCTATGACATCATGATGGTTATGAAGTCAACGGCGATGACATAACAATGTCTATGAAACTACAGTGGCTTTGACCTTACAATATATATGCTGTTACAGTCGCTGTGATGTCACAATGGCTATGACATCACAATGGCTATGACATCACAATGGCTATGACATCACAGTTTCTATGACATCATAGTGGCTATGACATTCCAATGGCCATGACATCACAGTGGCTATCTAGTTACAATGGCTATGCCATCAGAGAGGCCATGACTTTATAGTAACTCTGACGTCACAATGGCTATGGCATGAAAATGGCTATGACGTGAAATTGGCAATGACTTTAATATGTCTGTGTCATTACGGTGCCTGTGACGTTACAATGGCTGTGACATTATCGTGGCTATGACGATGCAAGTCCTGTGGCATTGTAGTAGCTCTGACTTTTCAATGGCTATGAAATTAAAGTGGGTCTGACGTCACAATGGCTACGTCATCACTATGGCTATGACTTGATAATGGCCATGACATCACAATCGCTACGAAGTCACACTTGATATGACTTCACATTTATGTGATGTCACAACAGCTATGATGGTAAAATTGCTATGTCACAATTGCTACAACCTCACAATTCCTATGGCGTTGCAATGGCTGTGATATTATCATGACTATGATGTTATAAAAGCTATGACATTATAGTGGGGAGGACGTCCCTGTGGCTACGAAGTTACAATGGCTCTGATGTTATGATGGCTACGACGTGACGATGGCTATATTGAGAATGGCTACGCCGACACAATGGCTATGATATTACAAATATTATTACTTTCCAATGTCTATGGCCTTACAAATGCTACGCCGTCTTAATGGCTGGGACGGGGTAGTGGCTATGAGGTCACAATGGTTATGATATCACAATGGGTATGAAGGCACAATGGTTATGGCACTAGAGTGGCTAGGCCATTACTATGGATCCGATGTTTCATTGGCTATGACATTACAGTAGCTATGATATTGCAAGAGCCATGAATTTCCAGTAGATATGATGTGCTAGTGGCTATGACATCACAAATGGTATGAAGTCACAATTGACAAGCATTCACAATGACTATGATATCACAAGGGCTACGATGTTCCAATTGCTATGACGTCACAATTGCTACGACGTCACAATGCTATGACAATACCGTGGGAATGACTTCACTATGAGTATTGCATGGTAGTGCCTAAGATATTACATTGGCTGTGACATTATAGTGGCCAGGACGTCACGGTTGCTGTAACGTCATGATGGCAATGACATCGCAATTGCTATGAAGTCACTAATGGCATGACTTCACAATGACTATGACATCACAAGGGCTATGAGGTTACAGTGGCTGTGATGTCACAATGGCTATGAGGACACAATGGCTATAACGGTCCAATGTCTGTGATATTATTGTGACTATGACTTTACAAAGGCTATGACATTATTGTGGTTATGATGTCGTAGTAGCTATGACGTTACCATGGCTCTGATGTTTTCATGGCCATGATGACGACGGCTATGATGACAATGAGTATGCCGACACAATGGCTAGGATATTACAAATGCGATGACTTTACAATGTATATGATATTACCACGTGACAACGTTTCACTGGCGATGACATTAATGTGGCTATGAGGTTTCAATGGCTATGACGTCACAATGCCTATGACATAACAATGGCTATGACGTCACAATGGCGATTACAGGAAAGTGGAAATGACTATACTATCTCTATGACACTGTGGTGCCTATCACGTTACCTTGGCTGTGACATTATAGTGGCTATGCCATCACAATGTCTATGACATCATGATGGTTATGAAGTCAACGGCGATGACATAGCAATGTCTATGAAACTACAGTGGCTTTGACCTTACAATATATATGCTGTTACAGTCGCTGTGATGTCACAATGGCTATGACATCACAATGGCTATGACATCACAGTTTCTATGACATCATAGTGGCTATGACATTCCAATGGCCATGACATCACAGTGGCTATCTAGTTACAATGGCTATGCCATCAGAGAGGCCATGACTTTATAATAACTCTGACGTCACAATGGCTATGGCATGAAAATGGCTATGACGTGAAATTGGCAATGACTTAAATATGTCTGTGTCATTACGGTGCCTGTGACGTTACAATGGCTGTGACATTATCGTGGCTATGACGATGCAAGTCCTGTGGCATTGTAGTAGCTCTGACTTTTCAATGGCTATGAAATTAAAGTGGGTCTGACGTCACAATGGCTACGTCATCACTATGGCTATGACTTGATAATGGCCATGACTTCACAATTGCTACGAAGTCACACTTGATATGACTTCACATTTATGTGATGTCACAACAGCTATGATGGTAAAATTGCTATGTCACAATTGCTACAACCTCACAATTCCTATGGCGTTGCAATGGCTGTGATATTATCATGACTATGACGTTATAAAAGCTATGACATTATAGTGGGTAGGACGTCCCAGTGGCTACGAAGTTACAATGGCTCTGATGTTATGATGGCTACGACGTGACGATGGCTATATTGAGAATGGCTACGCCGACACAATGGCTATGATATTACAAATATTATTACTTTCCAATGTCTATGACCTTACAAATGCTACGCCGTCTCAATGGCTGTGACGGGATAGTGGCTATGAGGTCACAATGGCTATGATATCACAATGGGTATGAAGGCACAATGGTTATGGCACTAGAGTGGCTAGGCCATTACTATGGATCCGATGTTTCATTGGCTATGACATTACAGTAGCTATGATATTGCAAGAGCCATGACTTTCCAGTAGATATGATGTGCTAGTGGCTATGACATCACAAAGGGTATGAAGTCACAATTGACAAGCCTTCACAATGACTATGATATCACAAGGGCTACGATGTTCCAATTGCTATGACGTCACAATTGCTACGACGTCACAATGGCTATGACAATACCGTGGGAATGACTTCACTATGTCTATTGCATGGTAGTGCCTAAGATATTACATTGGCTGTGACATTATAGTGGCCAGGACGTCACGGTTGCTGTAACGTCCTGATGGCAATGACATCGCAATTGCTATGAAGTCACAAATGGCATGACTTCACAATGACAATGACATCACAAGGGCTATGAGGTTACAGTGGCTGTGATGTCACAATGGCTATGAGGACACAATGGCTATAACGGTCCAATGTCTGTGATATTATTGTGACTATGACTTTACAAAGGCTATGACATTATTGTGGTTATGATGTCGTAGTAGCTATGACGTTACCACGGCTCTGATGTTTTCATGGCCATGATGACGACGGCTATGATGACAATGAGTATGCCGACACAATGGCTAGGATATTACAAATGCGATGACTTTACAATGTATATGATATTACCACGTGACAACGTTTCACTGGCGATGACATTAATGTGGCTATGAGGTTTCAATGGCTATGACGTCACAATGCCTATGACATAACAATGGCTATGACGTCACAATGGCGATTACAGGAAAGTGGAAATGACTATACTATCTCTATGACACTGTGGTGCCTATCACGTTACCTTGGCTGTGACATTATAGTGGCTATGCCATCACAATGTCTATGACATCATGATGGTTATGAAGTCAACGGCGATGACATAACAATGTCTATGAAACTACAGTGGCTTTGACCTTACAATATATATGCTGTTACCGTCGCTGTGATGTCACAATGGCTATGACATCACAATGGCTATGACATCACAGTTTCTATGACATCATAGTGGCTATGACATTCCAATGGCCATGACATCACAGTGGCTATCTAGTTACAATGGCTATGCCATCAGAGAGGCCATGACTTTATAGTAACTCTGACGTCACAATGGCTATGGCATGAAAATGGCTATGACGTGAAATTGGCAATGACTTAAATATGTCTGTGTCATTACGGTGCCTGTGACGTTACAATGGCTGTGACATTATCGTGGCTATGACGATGCAAGTCCTGTGGCATTGTAGTAGCTCTGACTTTTCAATGGCTATGAAATTAAAGTGGGTCTGACGTCACAATGGCTACGTCATCACTATGGCTATGACTTGATAATGGCCATGACATCACAATCGCTACGAAGTCACACTTGATATGACTTCACATTTATGTGATGTCACAACAGCTATGATGGTAAAATTGCTATGTCACAATTGCTACAACCTCACAATTCCTACGGCGTTGCAATGGCTGTGATATTATCATGACTATGACGTTATAAAAGCTATGACATTATAGTGGGTAGGACGTCCCAGTGGCTACGAAGTTACAATGGCTCTGATGTTATGATGGCTACGACGTGACGATGGCTATATTGAGAATGGCTACGCAGACACAATGGCTATGATATTACAAATATTATTACTTTCCAATGTCTATGACCTTACAAATGCTACGCCGTCTCAATGGCTGTGACGGGATAGTGGCTATGAGGTCACAATGGCTATGATATCACAATGGGTATGAAGGCACAATGGTTATGGCACTAGAGTGGCTAGGCCATTACTATGGATCCGATGTTTCATTGGCTATGACATTACAGTAGCTATGATATTGCAAGAGCCATGACTTTCCAGTAGATATGATGTGCTAGTGGCTATGACATCACAAAGGGTATGAAGTCACAATTGACAAGCCTTCACAATGACTATGATATCACAAGGGCTACGATGTTCCAATTGCTATGACGTCACAATTGCTACGCCGTCACAATGGCTATGACAATACCGTGGGAATGACTTCACTATGTCTATTGCATGGTAGTGCCTAAGATATTACATTGGCTGTGACATTATAGTGGCCAGGACGTCACGGTTGCTGTAACGTCCTGATGGCAATGACATCGCAATTGCTATGAAGTCACAAATGGCATGACTTCACAATGACAATGACATCACAAGGGCTATGAGGTTACAGTGGCTGTGATGTCACAATGGCTATGAGGACACAATGGCTATAACGGTCCAATGTCTGTGATATTATTGTGACTATGACTTTACAAAGGCTATGACATTATTGTGGTTATGATGTCGTAGTAGCTATGACGTTACCACGGCTCTGATGTTTTCATGGCCATGATGACGACGGCTATGATGACAATGAGTATGCCGACACAATGGCTAGGATATTACAAATGCGATGACTTTACAATGTATATGATATTACCACGTGACGACGTTTCACTGGCGATGACATTAATGTGGCTATGAGGTTTCAATGGCTATGACGTCACAATGCCTATGACATAACAATGGCTATGACGTCACAATGGCGATTACAGGAAAGTGGAAATGACTATACTATCTCTATGACACTGTGGTGCCTATCACGTTACCTTGGCTGTGACATTATAGTGGCTATGCCATCACAATGTCTATGACATCATGATGGTTATGAAGTCAACAGCGATGACATAACAATGTCTATGAAACTACAGTGGCTTTGACCTTACAATATATATGCTGTTACAGTCGCTGTGATGTCACAATGGCTATGACATCACAATGGCTATGACATCACAGTTTCTATGACATCATAGTGGCTATGACATTCCAATGGCCATGACATCACAGTGGCTATCTAGTTACAATGGCTATGCCATCAGAGTGGCCATGACTTTATAGTAACTCTGACGTCACAATGGCTATGGCATGAAAATGGCTATGACGTGAAATTGGCAATGACTTCAATATGTCTGTGTCATTACGGTGCCTGTGACGTTACAATGGCTGTGACATTATCGTGGCTATGACGATGCAAGTCCTGTGGCATTGTAGTAGCTCTGACTTTTCAATGGCTATGAAATTAAAGTGGGTCTGACGTCACAATGGCTACGTCATCACTATGGCTATGACTTGATAATGGCCATGACATCACAATCGCTACGAAGTCACACTTGATATGACTTCACATTTATGTGATGTCACAACAGCTATGATGGTAAAATTGCTATGTCACAATTGCTACAACCTCACAATTCCTATGGCGTTGCAATGGCTGTGATATTATCATGACTATGACGTTATAAAAGCTATGACATTATAGTGGGTAGGACGTACCAGTGGCTACGAAGTTACAATGGCTCTGATGTTATGATGGCTACGACGTGACGATGGCTATATTGAGAATGGCTACGCCGACACAATGGCTATGATATTACAAATATTATTACTTTCCAATGTCTATGAACTTACAAATGCTACGCCGTCTCAATGGCTGTGACGGGATAGTGGCTATGAGGTCACAATGGCTATGATATCACAATGGGTATGAAGGCACAATGGTTATGGCACTAGAGGGGCTAGGCCATTACTATGGATCCGATGTTTCATTGGCTATGACATTACAGTAGCTATGATATTGCAAGAGCCATGACTTTCCAGTAGATATGATGTGCTAGTGGCTATGACATCACAAATGGTATGAAGTCACAATTGACAAGCCTTCACAATGACTATGATATCACAAGGGCTACGATGTTCCAATTGCTATGACGTCACAATTGCTACGACGTCACAATGGCTATGACAATACCATGGGAATGACTTCACTATGTCTATTGCATGGTAGTGCCTAAGATATTACATTGGCTGTGACATTATACTGGCCAGGACGTCACGGTTGCTGTAACGTCCTGATGGCAATGACATCGCAATTGCTATGAAGTCACAAATGGCATGACTTCACAATGACTATGACATCACAAGGGCTATGAGGTTACAGTGGCTATGATGTCACAATGGCTATAACGGTCCAATGTCTGTGATATTATTGTGACTATGACTTTACAAAGGCTATGATATTATTGTGGTTATGATGTCGTAGGAGCTATGACGTTACCACGGCTCTGATGTTTTCATGGCCGTGATGACGACGGCTATGATGACAATGAGTATGCCGACACAATGGCTAGGATATTACAAATGCGATGACTTTACAATGTATATGATATTACCACGGTGACGAAGTTTCAATGGCGATGACCTTAATGTGGCTATGAGGTTTCAATGGCTATGACGTCACAATGCCTATGACATAACAATGGCTATGACGTCACAATGGCGATTACAGGACAGTGGAAATGACTATACTATCTCTATGACACTGTGGTGCCTATTACGTTACGTTGGCTGTGACATTATAGTGGCTATGCCATCACAATGTCTATGACATCATGATGGTTATGAAGTCAACAGCGATGACATAACAATGTCTATGAAACTACAGTGGCTTTGACCTTACAATATATATGCTGTTACAGTCGCTGTGATGTCACAATGGCTATGACATCACAATGGCTATGACATCACAGTTTCTATGACATCATAGTGGCTATGACATTCCAATGGCCATGATATCACAGTGGCTATCTAGTTACAATGGCTATGCCATCAGAGTGGCCCTGACTTTATAGTAACTCTGACGTCACAATGGCTATGGCCTGAAAATGGCTATGACGTGAAATTGGCAATGACTTCAATATGTCTGTGTCATTACGGTGCCTGTGACGTTACAATGGCTGTGACATTATCGTGGCTATGACGATGCAAGTCCTGTGGCATTGTAGTAGCTCTGACTTTTCAATGGCTATGAAATTAAAGTGGGTCTGACGTCACAATGGCTACGTCATCACTATGGCTATGACTTGATAATGGCCATGACAACACAATCGCTACGAAGTCACACTTGATATGACTTCACATTTATGTGATGTCACAACAGCTATGATGGTAAAATTGCTATGTCACAATTGCCACAACCTCACAATTCCTATGGCGTTGCAATGGCTGTGATATTATCATGACTATGACGTTATAAAAGGTATGACATTATAGTGGGTAGGACGTCCCAGTGGCTACGAAGTTACAATGGCTCTGATGTTAGGATGGCTACGACGTGACGATGGCTATACTGAGAATGGCTACGCCGACACAATGGCTATGATATTACAAATATTATTACTTTCCAATGTCTATGACCTTACAAATGCTACGCCGTCTCAATGTCTGTGACGGGATAGTGGCTATGAGGTCACAATGGCTATGATATCACAATGGGTATGAAGGCACAATGGTTATGGCACTAGAGTGGCTAGGCCATTACTATGTATCCGATGTTTCATTGGCTATGACATTACAGTAGCTATGATATTGCAAGAGCCATGACTTTCCAGTAGATATGATGTGCTAGTGGCTATGACATCACAAATGGTATGAAGTCACAATTGACAAGCCTTCACAATGACTATGATATCACAAGGGATACGATGTTCCAATTGCTATGACGTCACAATTGCTACGACGTCACAATGGCTATGACAATACCGTGGGAGTGACTTCACTATGTCTATTGCATGGTAGTGCCTAAGATATTACATTGGCTGTGACATATTAGTGGACAGGACGTCACGGTTGCTGTAACGTCATGATGGCAATGACATCGCAATTGCTATGAAGTCACAAATGGCATGACTTCACAATGACTATGACATCACAAGGGCTATGAGGTTACAGTGGCTATGATGTCACAATGGCTATAACGGTCCAATGTCTGTGATATTATTGTGACTATGACTTAACAAAGGCTATGACAATATTGTGGTTATGATGTCGTAGTAGCTATGACGTTACCACGGCTCTGATGTTTTCATGGCCGTGATGACGACGGCTATGATGACAATGAGTATGCCGACACAATGCCTAGGATATTACAAATGCGATGACTTTACAATGTATATGATATTACCACGGTGACGACGTTTCAATGGCGATGACATTAAAGTGGCTATGAGGTTTCAATGGCTATGACGTCACAATGCCTACGACATAACAATGGCTATTACGTCACAATGGCGATTACAGGACAGTGGAAATGACTATACTATCTCTATGACACTGTGGTGCCTATCACGTTACCTTGGCTGTGACATTATAGTGGCTATGCCATCACAATGTCTATGACATCATGATGGTTATGAAGTCAACGGCGATGACATAACAATGTCTATGAAACTACAGTGGCTTTGACCTTACAATATATATGCTGTTACAGTCGCTGTGATGTCACAATGGCTATGACATCACAATGGCTATGACATCACAGTTTCTATGACATCATAGTGGCTATGACATTCCAATGGCCATGACATCACAGTGGCTATCTAGTTACAATGGCTATGCCATCAGAGTGGCCATGACTTTATAATAACTCTGACGTCACAATGGCTATGGCATGAAAATGGCCTGACGTTAAATTGGCAATGACTTCAATATGTCTGTGTCATTACGGTGCCTGTGACGTTACAATGGCTGTGACATTATCGTGGCTATGACGATGCAAGTCCTGTGGCATTGTAGTAGCTCTGACTTTTCAATGGCTATGAAATTAAAGTGGGTCTGACGTCACAATGGCTACGTCATCACTATGGCTATGACTTGATAATGGCCATGACATCACAATCGCTACGAAGTCACACTTGATATGACTTCACATTTATGTGATGTCACAACAGCTATGATGGTAAAATTGCTATATCACAATTGCCACAACCTCACAATTCCTATGGCGTTGCAATGGCTGTGATATTATCATGACTATGACGTTATAAAAGGTATGACATTATAGTGGGTAGGACGTCCCAGTGGCTACGAAGTTACAATGGCTCTGATGTTAGGATGGCTACGACGTGACGATGGCTATACTGAGAATGGCTACGCCGACACAATGGCTATGATATTACAAATATTATTACTTTCCAATGTCTATGACCTTACAAATGCTACGCCGTCTCAATGGCTGTGACGGGATAGTGGCTATGAGGTCACAATGGCTATGATATCACAATGGGTATGAAGGCACAATGGTTATGGCACTAGAGTGGCTAGGCCATTACTATGTATCCGATGTTTCATTGGCTATGACATTACAGTAGCTATGATATTGCAAGAGCCATGACTTTCCAGTAGATATGATGTGCTAGTGGCTATGACATCACAAATGGTATGAAGTCACAATTGACAAGCCTTCACAATGACTATGATATCACAAGGGATACGATGTTCCAATTGCTATGACGTCACAATTGCTACGACGTCACAATGGCTATGACAATACCGTGGGAGTGACTTCACTATGTCTATTGCATGGTAGTGCCTAAGATATTACATTGGCTGTGACATATTAGTGGACAGGACGTCACGGTTGCTGTAACGTCATGATGGCAATGACATCGCAATTGCTATGAAGTCACAAATGGCATGACTTCACAATGACTATGACATCACAAGGGCTATGAGGTTACAGTGGCTATGATGTCACAATGGCTATAACGGTCCAATGTCTGTGATATTATTGTGACTATGACTTAACAAAGGCTATGACAATATTGTGGTTATGATGTCGTAGTAGCTATGACGTTACCACGGCTCTGATGTTTTCATGGCCGTGATGACGACGGCTATGATGACAATGAGTATGCCGACACAATGCCTAGGATATTACAAATGCGATGACTTTACAATGTATATGATATTAGCACGGTGACGACGTTTCAATGGCGATGACATTAAAGTGGCTATGAGGTTTCAATGGCTATGACGTCACAATGCCTACGACATAACAATGGCTATGACGTCACAATGGCGATTACAGGACAGTGGAAATGACTATACTATCTCTATGACACTGTGGTGCCTATCACGTTACCTTGGCTGTGACATTATAGTGGCTATGCCATCACAATGTCTATGACATCATGATGGTTATGAAGTCAACGGCGATGACATAACAATGTCTATGGAACTACAGTGGCTTTGACCTTACAATATATATGCTGTTACAGTCGCTGTGATGTCACAATGGCTATGACATCACAATGGCTATGACATCACAGTTTCTATGACATCATAGTGGCTATGACATTCCAATGGCCATGATATCACAGTGGCTATCTAGTTACAATGGCTATGCCATCAGAGTGGCCCTGACTTTATAGTAACTCTGACGTCACAATGGCTATGGCCTGAAAATGGCTATGACGTGAAATTGGCAATGACTTCAATATGTCTGTGTCATTACGGTGCCTGTGACGTTACAATGGCTGTGACATTATCGTGGCTATGACGATGCAAGTCCTGTGGCATTGTAGTAGCTCTGACTTTTCAATGGCTATGAAATTAAAGTGGGTCTGACGTCACAATGGCTACGTCATCACTATGGCTATGACTTGATAATGGCCATGACATCACAATCGCTACGAAGTCACACTTGATATGACTTCACATTTATGTGATGTCACAACAGCTATGATGGTAAAATTGCTATGTCACAATTGCTACAACCTCACAATTCCTATGGCGTTGCAATGGCTGTGATATTATCATGACTATGACATTATAAAAGCTATGACATTATAGTGGGTAGGACGTCCCAGTGGCTACGAAGTTACAATGGCTCTGATGTTATGATGGCTACGACGTGACGATGGCTATATTGAGAATGGCTATGCCGACACAATGGCTATGATATTACAAATATTATTACTTTCCAATGTCTATGAACTTACAAATGCTACGCCGTCTCAATGGCTGTGACGGGATAGTGGCTATGAGGTCACAATGGCTATGATATCACAATGGGTATGAAGGCACAATGGTTATGGCACTAGAGTGGCTAGGCCATTATTATGGATCCGATGTTTCATTGGCTATGACATTACAGTAGCTATGATATTGCAAGAGCCATGACTTTCCAGTAGATATGATGTGCTAGTGGCTATGACATCACAAATGGTATGAAGTCACAATTGACAAGCCTTCACAATGACTATGATATCACAAGGGCTACGATGTTCCAATTGCTATGACGTCACAATTGCTACGACGTCACAATGGCTATGACAATACCGTGAGAATGACTTCACTATGTCTATTGCATGGTAGTGCCTAAGATATTACATTGGCTGTGACATTATACTGGCCAGGACGTCACGGTTGCTGTAACGTCCTGATGGCAATGACATCGCAATTGCTATGAAGTCACAAATGGCATGACTTCACAATGACTATGACATCACAAGGGCTATGAGGTTACAGTGGCTATGATATCACAATGGCTAACGGTCCAATGTCTGTGATATTATTGTGACTATGACTTTACAAAGGCTATGACATTATTGTGGTTATGATGTCGTAGTAGCTATGACGTTACCACGGCTCTGATGTTTTCATGGCCGTGATGACGACGGCTATGATGACAATGAGTATGCCTACACAATGGCTAGGATATTACAAATGCGATGACTTTACAATGTATATGATATTACCATGGTGACGACGTTTCAATGGCGATGACCTTAATGTGGCTATGAGGTTTCAATGGCTATGACGTCACAATGCCTATGACATAACAATGGCTATGACGTCACAATGGCGATTACAGGACAGTGGAAATGACTATACTATCTCTATGACACTGTGGTGCCTATCACGTTACGTTGGCTGTGACATTATAGTGGCTATTCCATCACAATGTCTATGACATCATGATGGTTATGAAGTAAACGGCGATGACATAACAATGTCTATGAAACTACAGTGGCTTAGACCTTACAATGTATATGCTGTTATAGTCGCTGTGATGTCACAATGGCTATGACATCACAATAGCTATGACATCACAGTTTCTATGACATCATAGTGGCTATGACATTCCAATGGCCATGACATCACAGTGGCTATCTAGTTACAATGGCTATGCCATCAGAGTGGCCATGACTTTATAGTAACTCTGACGTCACAATGGCTATGGCATGAAAATGGCTATGACGTGAAATTGGCAATGAC
Source organism: Myotis yumanensis (assembly GCF_028538775.1). Classification (NCBI taxonomy): domain Eukaryota; kingdom Metazoa; phylum Chordata; class Mammalia; order Chiroptera; family Vespertilionidae; genus Myotis; species Myotis yumanensis. The sequence goes on from NW_027223786.1 coordinate 346,141, forward strand.
TTCAATATGTCTGTGTCATTACGGTGCCTGTGACGTTACAATGGCTGTGACATTATCGTGGCTATGACGATGCAAGTCCTGTGGCATTGTAGTAGCTCTGACTTTTCAATGGCTATGAAATTAAAGTGGGTCTGACGTCACAATGGCTACGTCATCACTATGGCTATGACTTGATAATGGCCATGACATCACAATCGCTACGAAGTCACACTTGATATGACTTCACATTTATGTGATGTCACAACAGCTATGATGGTAAAATTGCTATGTCACAATTGCCACAACCTCACAATTCCTATGGCGTTGCAATGGCTGTGATATTATCATGACTATGACGTTATAAAAGGTATGACATTATAGTGGGTAGGACGTCCCAGTGGCTACGAAGTTACAATGGCTCTGATGTTAGGATGGCTACGACGTGACGATGGCTATACTGAGAATGGCTACGCCGACACAATGGCTATGATATTACAAATATTATTACTTTCCAATGTCTATGACCTTACAAATGCTACGCCGTCTCAATGGCTGTGACGGGATAGTGGCTATGAGGTCACAATGGCTATGATATCACAATGGGTATGAAGGCACAATGGTTATGGCACTAGAGTGGCTAGGCCATTACTATGTATCCGATGTTTCATTTGCTATGACATTACAGTAGCTATGATATTGCAAGAGCCATGACTTTCCAGTAGATATGATGTGCTAGTGGCTATGACATCACAAATGGTATGAAGTCACAATTGACAAGCCTTCACAATGACTATGATATCACAAGGGATACGATGTTCCAATTGCTATGACGTCACAATTGCTACGACGTCACAATGGCTATGACAATACCGTGGGAGTGACTTCACTATGTCTATTGCATGGTAGTGCCTAAGATATTACATTGGCTGTGACATATTAGTGGCCAGGACGTCACGGTTGCTGTAACGTCATGATGGCAATGACATCGCAATTGCTATGAAGTCACAAATGGCATGACTTGACAATGACTATGACATCACAAGGGCTATGAGGTTACAGTGGCTATGATGTCACAATGGCTATAACGGTCCAATGTCTGTGATATTATTGTGACTATGACTTAACAAAGGCTATGACAATATTGTGGTTATGATGTCGTAGTAGCTATGACGTTACCACGGCTCTGATGTTTTCATGGCCGTGATGACGACGGCTATGATGACAATGAGTATGCCGACACAATGCCTAGGATATTACAAATGCGATGACTTTACAATGTATATGATATTAGCACGGTGACGACGTTTCAATGGCGATGACATTAAAGTGGCTATGAGGTTTCAATGGCTATGACGTCACAATGCCTACGACATAACAATGGCTATGACGTCACAATGGCGATTACAGGACAGTGGAAATGACTATACTATCTCTATGACACTGTGGTGCCTATCACGTTACCTTGGCTGTGACATTATAGTGGCTATGCCATCACAATGTCTATGACATCATGATGGTTATGAAGTCAACGGCGATGACATAACAATGTCTATGAAACTACAGTGGCTTTGACCTTACAATATATATGCTGTTACAGTCGCTGTGATGTCACAATGGCTATGACATCACAATGGCTATGACATCACAGTTTCTATGACATCATAGTGGCTATGACATTCCAATGGCCATGACATCACAGTGGCTATCTAGTTACAATGGCTATGCCATCAGAGTGGCCATGACTTTATAGTAACTCTGACGTCACAATGGCTATGGCATGAAAATGGCCTGACGTTAAATTGGCAATGACTTCAATATGTCTGTGTCATTACGGTGCCTGTGACGTTACAATGGCTGTGACATTATCGTGGCTATGACGATGCAAGTCCTGTGGCATTGTAGTAGCTCTGACTTTTCAATGGCTATGAAATTAAAGTGGGTCTGACGTCACAATGGCTACGTCATCACTATGGCTATGACTTGATAATGGCCATGACATCACAATCGAAACGAAGTCACACTTGATATGACTTCACATTTATGTGATGTCACAACAGCTATGATGGTAAAATTGCTATGTCACAATTGCTACAACCTCACAATTCCTATGGCGTTGCAATGGCTGTGATATTATCATGACTATGACGTTATAAAAGCTATGACATTATAGTGGGTAGGACTCCCAGTGGCTACGAAGTTACAATGGCTCTGATGTTATGATGGCTACGATGTGACGATGGCTATATTGAGAATGGCTACGCCGACACAATGGCTATGATATTACAAATATTATTACTTTCCAATGTCTATGACCTTACAAATGCTACGCCGTCTCAATGGCTGTGACGGGATAGTGGCTATGAGGTCACAATGGCTATGATATCACAATGGGTATGAAGGCACAATGGTTATGGCACTAGAGTGGCTAGGCCATTACTATGGATCCGATGTTTCATTGGCTTTAACATTACAGTAGCTATGATATTGCAAGAGCCATGAATTTCCAGTAGATATGATGTGCTAGTGGCTATGACATCACAAATGGTATGAAGTCACAACTGACAAGCATTCACAATGACTATGATATCACAAGGGCTACGATGTTCCAATTGCTATGACGTCACAATTGCTACGACGTCACAATGCTATGACAATAACGTGGGAATGACTTCACTATGTCTATTGCATGGTAGTGCCTAAGATATTACATTGGCTGTGACATTATAGTGGCCAGGACTTCACGGTTGCTGTAACGTCATGATGGCAATGACATCGCAATTGCTATGAAGTCACAAATGGCATGACTTCACAATGACTATGACATCACAAGGGCTATGAGGTTACAGTGGCTATGATGTCACAATGGCTATAACGGTCCAATGTCTGTGATATTATTGTGACTATGACTTTACAAAGGCTATGACATTATTGTGGTTATGATGTCGTAGTAGCTATGACGTTACCACGGCTCTGATGTTTTCATGGCCGTGATGACGACGGCTATGATGACAATGAGTATGCCTACACAATGGCTAGGATATTACAAATGCGATGACTACAATGTATATGATATTACCACGGTGACGACGTTTCAATGGCGATGACCTTAATGTGGCTATGAGGTTTCAATGGCTATGACGTCACAATGCCTATGACATAACAATGGCTATGACGTCACAATGGCGATTACAGGACAGTGGAAATGACTATACTATCTCTATGACACTGTGGTGCCTATCACGTTACGTTGGCTGTGACATTATAGTGGCTATTCCATCGCAATGTCTGTGACATCATGATGGTTATGATGTAAACGGCGATGACATAACAATGTCTATGAAACTACAGTGGCTTTGACCTTACAATATATATGCTGTTATAGTCGCTGTGATGTCACAATGGCTATGACATCACAATGGCTATGACATCACAGTTTCTATGACATCATAGTGGCTATGACATTCCAATGGCCATGACATCACAGTGGCTATCTAGTTACAATGGCTATGCCATCAGAGTGGCCATGACTTTATAGTAACTCTGACGTCACAATGGCTATGGCATGAAAATGGCTATGACGTGAAATTGGCAATGACTTCAATATGTCTGTGTCATTACGGTGCCTGTGACGTTACAATGGCTGTGACATTATCGTGGCTATGACGATGCAAGTCCTGTGGCATTGTAGTAGCTCTGACTTTTCAATGGCTATGAAATTAAAGTGGGTCTGACGTCACAATGGCTACGTCATCACTATGGCTATGACTTGATAATGGCCATGACATCACAATCGCTACGAAGTCACACTTGATATGACTTCACATTTATGTGATGTCACAACAGCTATGATGGTAAAATTGCTATGTCACAATTGCTACAACCTCACAATTCCTATGGCGTTGCAATGGCTGTGATATTATCATGACTATGACGTTATAAAAGCTATGACATTATAGTGGGTAGGACGTCCCAGTGGCTACGAAGTTACAATGGCTCTGATGTTATGATGGCTACGACGTGACGATGGCTATATTGACAATGGCTACGCCGACACAATGGCTATGATATTACAAATATTATTACTTTCCAATGTCTATGACCTTACAAATGCTACGCCGTCTCAATGGCTGTGACGGGATAGTGGCTATGAGGTCACAATGGCTATGATAGCACAATGGGTATGAAGGCACAATGGTTATGGCACTAGAGTGGCTAGGCCATTACTATGGATCCGATGTTTCATTGGCTATGACTTTACAGTAGCTATGATATTGCAAGAGCCATGACTTTCCAGTAGATATGATGTGCTAGTGGCTATGACATCACAAATGGTATGAAGTCACAATTGACAAGCCTTCACAATGACTATGATATCACAAGGGCTGCGATGTTCCAATTGCTATGACGTCACAATTGCTACGACGTCACAATGGCTATGAAAATACCGTGGGAATGACTTCACTATGTCTATTGCATGGTAGTGCCTAAGATATTACATTGTCTGTGACATTACAGTGGCCAGGTCGTCACGGTTGATGTAACGTCATGATGGCAATGACATCGCAATTGCTATGAAGTCACAAATGGCATGACATCACAATGACTATGACATCACAAGGGCTATGAAGTTACAGTGGCTATGATGTCACAATGGCTATGAGGACACAATGGCTATAACGGTCCAATGTCTGTGATATTATTGTGACTATGACTATACAAAGGCTATGACATTATTGTGGTTATGATGTCATAGTAGCTATGACGTTACCACGGCTCTGATGTTTTCATGGCCCTGATGAAGTCGGCTATGATGACAATGAGTATGCCGATACAATGGCTAAGATATTACAAATGCGATGACTTTACAATGTAAATGATATTACCACGGTGACGACGTTTCAATGGCGATGACATTAATGTGGCTATGAGGTTTCAATGGCTATGATGTCACAACGCCTATGACATAGCAATCGCTATGACGTCACAATGACGATTACAGGACAGTGGAAATGACTATACTATCTCTATGACACTGTGGTGCCTATCACGTTACGTTGGCTGTGACATTATACTGGCTATGCCATCACAATGTCTATGACATCATGATGGTTATGAAGTCAACGGCGATGACATAACAGTGTCTATGAAACTAAGTGGCTGTGACCTTACAATATATATGCTGTTATAGTCGTTGTCATGTCACAATGGCTATGACATCACAATGGCTATGACATCACAGTTTCTATGACATCATAGTGGCTATGACATTCCAATGGCCATGACATCACAGTGGCTATCTAGTTACAATGGCTATGCCATCAGAGTGGCCATGACTTTATAGTAACTCTGACGTCACAATGGCTATGACATCAAAATGGCTATGACGTTAAATTTGCAATGACTTAAATATGTCTGTGTCATTACGGTGCCTGTGACGTTACAATGGATGTGACATTATCGTGGCTATGACGATGCAATTCCTTTGGCATCGTAGTAGCTATGACTTTTCAATGGCTATGAAATTAAAGTGGGTATGGCGTCACAATGGCTACGTCATCACTATGGCTATGACTTGATAATGGCCATGACATCACAATTGCTACGAAGTCACACTTGATATGACTTCACATTTATGTAATGTCACAACAGCTATGATGTTAAAATTGCTATGTCACAATTGCTACAACGTCAAATTCCTATGGCGTTGCAATGGCTGTGATATTATCATGACTATGACGTTATAAAAGCTATGACATTATAGTGGGTAGGACGTCCGAGTGGCTACGAAGTTACAATGGCTCTGATGTTATGATGGCTACGACGTGACGATGGCTATATTGACAATGGCTACGCCGACACAATGGCTATGATATTACAAATATTATTACTTTCCAATGTCTATGACCTTACAAATGCTACGCCGTCTCAATGGCTGTGACGGGATAGTGGCTATGAGGTTACAATGGCTATGATATCACAATGGGTATGAAGGCACAATGGTTATGGCACTAGATTGGCTAGGCCATTACTATGTATCCGATGTTTCATTGGCTATGACATTACAGTATCTATGATATTGCAAGAGCCATGACTTTCCAGTAGATATGATGTGCTAGTGGCTATGACATCACAAATGGTATGAAGTCACAATTGACAAGCCATCACAATGACTATGATATCACAAGGGCTACGATATTCCAATTGCTATGATATCACAATTGCTTCGACGTCACAATGGCTATGACAATACTGTGGGAATGACTTTACTATGTCTATTGCATGGTAGTGCCTAAGATATTACATTGGCTGTGACATTATAGTGGCCAGGACGTCACGGTAGCTGTAACGTCATGATGGCAATGACATCGCTATTGCTATGAAGTCACAAATGGCAAGACTTCACAATGACTATGACATCACAAGGGCTATGATGTAACAGTGGCTATGATGTCACAATGGCTATGAGGACACAATGGCTATAACGGTCCAATGTGATATTATCGTGACTATGACTTTACAAAGGCTATGACATTATTGTGGTTATGATGTCATAGTAGCTATGACGTTACCACGGCTCTGATGTTTTCATGGCCATGATGACGATGGCTATGATGACAATGAGTATGCCGACACAATGGCTAGGATATTACAAATGCGATGACTTTACAATGTATATGATATTACCACGGTGACGACGTATCAATGGTGATGACATTAATGTGGCTATGAGGTTTCAATGGCTATGACGTCACAATGCCTATGACATAACAATGGCTATGACGTCACAATGGCTATTACAGGACAGTGGAAATGACTATACTATCTCTATGACATTGTGGTGCCTTTAAAGTGTAGTATTCTTTTTGCTATAGAGTTCTTGGAGGTCAATAAATAATGTGATATATATATATACATATAGAGAGAGAGAGAGAGAGAGAGAGAGAGAGAGAGAGAGACTCAGTCAACGTAACATCACTTTACGTTGGCTGTAACATTATAGTGACTATGCCATCACAATGTCTATGGCATCATGATGGTTATGAAGTCTACGGCGATGACATAACAATGTCTATGAAACTACAGTGGCTTTGACCTTACAATATATATGATGTTATAGTCGCTGTGATGTCACAATGGCTATGCCATCACAATGGCTGTGACATCACAGTTTCTATGACATCATAGTGGCTATGACGTTCCAATGGCCATGAGATCACAGTGGCTATCTAGTTACAATGGCTATGCCATCAGAGTGGCCATGACTTTATAGTGACTCTGACGTTACAATGGCTAAGACATCACAATGGCTATGACATCAAAATGGCTATGACGTTAAATTTGCAATGACATTATCGTGGCTAGGACGATGCAATTCCTGTGGCATTGTAGTAGCTATGACTTTTCAATGGCTATGAAATTAAAGTGCGTATGACGTCACAATGGCTACGACATCACTATGGCTATGACTTGATAGTGGCCATGACATCACAATTGCTATGAAGTCACACTTGATATGACTTCACATTTATGTGATGTCACAACAGCTATCATGTTAAAATTGCTATGTCACAGTTGCTACAACATCACAATTGCTATGACGTTGCAATGGCTGTGATATTATCATGACTATGACGTTATAAAAGCTATGACATTATAGTGGGTAGGACGTCCCAGTGGCTACAAAGTTACAATGGCTCTGATGTTATGATGGCTATGACGTGACGATGGCTATATTGAAAATGGCTACACAGACACAAGGGCTATGATATTACAAATATTATTACTTTCCAATGTCTATGACCTTACAAATGCTACGACATCTCAATGGCTGTGACATTAATGTGGCTATGAGGTTACAGTGGCTATGTGGGCACCATGCCTATGACATTACAATGACAATGATGTCACAATTGTTATTACACAGCAGTGGCTATGATAATTCAACTGCTATGACATCAAAATCGCAATGATGCTAAAAAGTCTATGATGATACAGTGGCTATGTCTTCACAATGGCTATTAGAAATGACGTTTCAATGTCTACGAAACTACAGTGGCGATGATATTATAATATATATGGTAATATAGTCGCTGTGATGTCACAATGTCTATGCCATCACAATGGAAATGCCATCGCAATGGCTGCGACATTGCAGTGGCGATGACGTAACAAAATCTATAACTTCATAATGGCTATGACGTTTGAATAGCTATGATGTGGAAATGGCTATAACTTTAAATTTGCAGTGACTTAAGTATGCCTATGTCATTATGGTGCCAATTACGTTACAATGGCTGTGACAGTATAGTGGTTATGACCTCACAATGGCTACAATTATATGATGGATATGATGTCAGAGAGGCAATGACGTCACAATGTCTTTCACGTTATTGTAGCTATGACGGTACAATGCCTGGAACATTATAGCAGCTACGCCGTCTCAATGGCTGTGACATTAAAGTGGCTATGAGGTTACAATGGCTATGATATCACAAAGGGCATGAAGGCACAATGGTTATGGCACTAGAGTGGCTAGGCCATTACTATGGATCCGATGTTTCATTGGCTATGACATTACAGTAGCTATGATATTGCAAGAGCCATGACTTTACAGTAGATATGATGTGCTAGTGCCTATGACATCACAAATGGTATGAAGTCACAATTGATAAGCCTTCACAATGACTATGATATCACAAGGGCTATGATGTTCCAATTCCTATGACGTCACAATTGCTACAACGTCACAATGGCTATGACAATACAGTGGGAATGACTTTCCTATGTCTATTGCTTTGTAGTGGCTAAGATATTACATTGGCCGTGACATTATAGTAGCCAGGACGTCACAGTGGCTGTACCGTCATGATGGCAATGACATCGCAATTGCTATGAAGTCACAATTGACATGACTTCACCATGACTATGATATCACAAGGGCTATGATGGTACAGTGGCTATGATGTCACAATGGCTATGAGGACACAATGGCTATAAGGGTACAATGTCTGTGATATTATTGTGACTATGACTTTACAAAGGCTATGAGATTATAGTGGTTATGATGTCATAGTAGCTATGACGTTACCACGGCTCTGATGTTTTCATGGCCATGATGACGATGGCTATGATGACAATGAGTATGCCGACACAATGGCTAGGATATTACAAATGCGATGACTTTACAATGTATATGATATTACCACGGTGACGACGTATCAATGGTGATGACATTACTGTGTCTATGAGGTTTCAATGGCTATGACGTCACAATGCCTATGACATAACAATGGCTATGACGTCACAATGGCTATTACAGGACAGTGGAAATGACTATACTATCTCTATGACATTGTGGTGCCTTTAAAGTGTAGTATTCTTTTTGCTATAGAGTTCTTGGAGGTCAATAAATAATGTGATATATATATATACATATATATATATAGAGAGAGAGAGAGAGAGAGAGACTCAGTCAACGTAACATCACTTTACGTTGGCTGTAACATTATAGTGACTATGCCATCACAATGTCTATGGCGTCATGATGGTTATGAAGTCTACGGCGATGACATAACAATGTCTATGAAACTACAGTGGCTTTGACCTTACAATATATATGATGTTATAGTCGCTGTGATGTCACAATGGCTATGCCATCACAATGGCTGTGACATCACAGTTTCTATGACATCATAGTGGCTATGACGTTCCAATGGCCATGAGATCACAGTGGCTATCTAGTTACAATGGCTATGCCATCAGAGTGGCCATGACTTTATAGTGACTCTGACGTTACAATGGCTAAGACATCACAATGGCTATGACATCAAAATGGCTATGACGTTAAATTTGCAATGACATTATCGTGGCTAGGACGATGCAATTCCTGTGGCATTGTAGTAGCTATGACTTTTCAATGGCTATGAAATTAAAGTGCGTATGACGTCACAATGGCTACGACATCACTATGGCTATGACTTGATAGTGGCCATGACATCACAATTGCTATGAAGTCACACTTGATATGACTTCACATTTATGTGATGTCACAACAGCTATCATGTTAAAATTGCTATGTCACAGTTGCTACAACATCACAATTGCTATGACGTTGCAATGGCTGTGATATTATCATGACTATGACGTTATAAAAGCTATGACATTATAGTGGGTAGGACGTCCCAGTGGCTACAAAGTTACAATGGCTCTGATGTTATGATGGCTATGACGTGACGATGGCTATATTGAAAATGGCTACACAGACACAAGGGCTATGATATTACAAATATTATTACTTTCCAATGTCTATGACCTTACAAATGCTACGACATCTCAATGGCTGTGACATTAATGTGGCTATGAGGTTACAGTGGCTATGTGGGCACCATGCCTATGACATTACAATGACAATGATGTCACAATTGTTATTACACAGCAGTGGCTATGATAATTCAACTGCTATGACATCAAAATCGCAATGATGCTAAAAAGTCTATGATGATACAGTGGCTATGTCTTCACAATGGCTATTAGAAATGACGTTTCAATGTCTACGAAACTACAGTGGCGATGATATTATAATATATATGGTAATATAGTCGCTGTGATGTCACAATGTCTATGCCATCACAATGGAAATGCCATCGCAATGGCTGCGACATTGCAGTGGCGATGACGTAACAAAATCTATAACTTCATAATGGCTATGACGTTTGAATAGCTATGATGTGGAAATGGCTATAACTTTAAATTTGCAGTGACTTAAGTATGCCTATGTCATTATGGTGCCAATTACGTTACAATGGCTGTGACAGTATAGTGGTTATGACCTCACAATGGCTACAATTATATGATGGATATGATGTCAGAGAGGCAATGACGTCACAATGTCTTTCACGTTATTGTAGCTATGACGGTACAATGCCTGGAACATTATAGCAGCTACGCCGTCTCAATGGCTGTGACATTAAAGTGGCTATGAGGTTACAATGGCTATGATATCACAAAGGGCATGAAGGCACAATGGTTATGGCACTAGAGTGGCTAGGCCATTACTATGGATCCGATGTTTCATTGGCTATGACATTACAGTAGCTATGATATTGCAAGAGCCATGACTTTACAGTAGATATGATGTGCTAGTGCCTATGACATCACAAATGGTATGAAGTCACAATTGATAAGCCTTCACAATGACTATGATATCACAAGGGCTATGATGTTCCAATTCCTATGACGTCACAATTGCTACAACGTCACAATGGCTATGACAATACAGTGGGAATGACTTTCCTATGTCTATTGCTTTGTAGTGGCTAAGATATTACATTGGCCGTGACATTATAGTAGCCAGGACGTCACAGTGGCTGTACCGTCATGATGGCAATGACATCGCAATTGCTATGAAGTCACAATTGACATGACTTCACCATGACTATGATATCACAAGGGCTATGATGGTACAGTGGCTATGATGTCACAATGGCTATGAGGACACAATGGCTATAAGGGTACAATGTCTGTGATATTATTGTGACTATGACTTTACAAAGGCTATGAGATTATAGTGGTTATGATGTCATAGTAGCTATGACGTTACCACGGCTCTGATGTTTTCATGGCCATGATGACGATGGCTATGATGACAATGAGTATGCCGACACAATGGCTAGGATATTACAAATGCGATGACTTTACAATGTATATGATATTACCACGGTGACGACGTATCAATGGTGATGACATTACTGTGTCTATGAGGTTTCAATGGCTATGACGTCACAATGCCTATGACATAACAATGGCTATGACGTCACAATGGCTATTACAGGACAGTGGAAATGACTATACTATCTCTATGACATTGTGGTGCCTTTAAAGTGTAGTATTCTTTTTGCTATAGAGTTCTTGGAGGTCAATAAATAATGTGATATATATATATACATATATATATAGAGAGAGAGAGAGAGAGAGAGAGAGAGACTCAGTCAACGTAACATCACTTTACGTTGGCTGTAACATTATAGTGACTATGCCATCACAATGTCTATGGCATCATGATGGTTATGAAGTCTACGGCGATGACATAACAATGTCTATGAAACTACAGTGGCTTTGACCTTACAATATATATGATGTTATAGTCGCTGTGATGTCACAATGGCTATGCCATCACAATGGCTGTGACATCACAGTTTCTATGACATCATAGTGGCTATGACGTTCCAATGGCCATGAGATCACAGTGGCTATCTAGTTACAATGGCTATGCCATCAGAGTGGCCATGACTTTATAGTGACTCTGACGTTACAATGGCTAAGACATCACAATGGCTATGACATCAAAATGGCTATGACGTTAAATTTGCAATGACATTATCGTGGCTAGGACGATGCAATTCCTGTGGCATTGTAGTAGCTATGACTTTTCAATGGCTATGAAATTAAAGTGCGTATGACGTCACAATGGCTACGACATCACTATGGCTATGACTTGATAGTGGCCATGACATCACAATTGCTATGAAGTCACACTTGATATGACTTCACATTTATGTGATGTCACAACAGCTATCATGTTAAAATTGCTATGTCACAGTTGCTACAACATCACAATTGCTATGACGTTGCAATGGCTGTGATATTATCATGACTATGACGTTATAAAAGCTATGACATTATAGTGGGTAGGACGTCCCAGTGGCTACAAAGTTACAATGGCTCTGATGTTATGATGGCTATGACGTGACGATGGCTATATTGAAAATGGCTACACAGACACAAGGGCTATGATATTACAAATATTATTACTTTCCAATGTCTATGACCTTACAAATGCTACGACATCTCAATGGCTGTGACATTAATGTGGCTATGAGGTTACAGTGGCTATGTGGGCACCATGCCTATGACATTACAATGACAATGATGTCACAATTGTTATTACACAGCAGTGGCTATGATAATTCAACTGCTATGACATCAAAATCGCAATGATGCTAAAAAGTCTATGATGATACAGTGGCTATGTCTTCACAATGGCTATTAGAAATGACGTTTCAATGTCTACGAAACTACAGTGGCGATGATATTATAATATATATGGTAATATAGTCGCTGTGATGTCACAATGTCTATGCCATCACAATGGAAATGCCATCGCAATGGCTGCGACATTGCAGTGGCGATGACGTAACAAAATCTATAACTTCATAATGGCTATGACGTTTGAATAGCTATGATGTGGAAATGGCTATAACTTTAAATTTGCAGTGACTTAAGTATGCCTATGTCATTATGGTGCCAATTACGTTACAATGGCTGTGACAGTATAGTGGTTATGACCTCACAATGGCTACAATTATATGATGGATATGATGTCAGAGAGGCAATGACGTCACAATGTCTTTCACGTTATTGTAGCTATGACGGTACAATGCCTGGAACATTATAGCAGCTACGCCGTCTCAATGGCTGTGACATTAAAGTGGCTATGAGGTTACAATGGCTATGATATCACAAAGGGCATGAAGGCACAATGGTTATGGCACTAGAGTGGCTAGGCCATTACTATGGATCCGATGTTTCATTGGCTATGACATTACAGTAGCTATGATATTGCAAGAGCCATGACTTTACAGTAGATATGATGTGCTAGTGCCTATGACATCACAAATGGTATGAAGTCACAATTGATAAGCCTTCACAATGACTATGATATCACAAGGGCTATGATGTTCCAATTCCTATGACGTCACAATTGCTACAACGTCACAATGGCTATGACAATACAGTGGGAATGACTTTCCTATGTCTATTGCTTTGTAGTGGCTAAGATATTACATTGGCCGTGACATTATAGTAGCCAGGACGTCACAGTGGCTGTACCGTCATGATGGCAATGACATCGCAATTGCTATGAAGTCACAATTGACATGACTTCACCATGACTATGATATCACAAGGGCTATGATGGTACAGTGGCTATGATGTCACAATGGCTATGAGGACACAATGGCTATAAGGGTACAATGTCTGTGATATTATTGTGACTATGACTTTACAAAGGCTATGAGATTATAGTGGTTATGATGTCATAGTAGCTATGACGTTACCACGGCTCTGATGTTTTCATGGCCATGATGACGATGGCTATGATGACAATGAGTATGCCGACACAATGGCTAGGATATTACAAATGCGATGACTTTACAATGTATATGATATTACCACGGTGACGACGTATCAATGGTGATGACATTACTGTGTCTATGAGGTTTCAATGGCTATGACGTCACAATGCCTATGACATAACAATGGCTATGACGTCACAATGGCTATTACAGGACAGTGGAAATGACTATACTATCTCTATGACATTGTGGTGCCTTTAAAGTGTAGTATTCTTTTTGCTATAGAGTTCTTGGAGGTCAATAAATAATGTGATATATATATATACATATATATATATATATAGAGAGAGAGAGAGAGAGAGAGAGAGAGACTCAGTCAACGTAACATCACTTTACGTTGGCTGTAACATTATAGTGACTATGCCATCACAATGTCTATGGCGTCATGATGGTTATGAAGTCTACGGCGATGACATAACAATGTCTATGAAACTACAGTGGCTTTGACCTTACAATATATATGATGTTATAGTCGCTGTGATGTCACAATGGCTATGCCATCACAATGGCTGTGACATCACAGTTTCTATGACATCATAGTGGCTATGACGTTCCAATGGCCATGAGATCACAGTGGCTATCTAGTTACAATGGCTATGCCATCAGAGTGGCCATGACTTTATAGTGACTCTGACGTTACAATGGCTAAGACATCACAATGGCTATGACATCAAAATGGCTATGACGTTAAATTTGCAATGACATTATCGTGGCTAGGACGATGCAATTCCTGTGGCATTGTAGTAGCTATGACTTTTCAATGGCTATGAAATTAAAGTGCGTATGACGTCACAATGGCTACGACATCACTATGGCTATGACTTGATAGTGGCCATGACATCACAATTGCTATGAAGTCACACTTGATATGACTTCACATTTATGTGATGTCACAACAGCTATCATGTTAAAATTGCTATGTCACAGTTGCTACAACATCACAATTGCTATGACGTTGCAATGGCTGTGATATTATCATGACTATGACGTTATAAAAGCTATGACATTATAGTGGGTAGGACGTCCCAGTGGCTACAAAGTTACAATGGCTCTGATGTTATGATGGCTATGACGTGACGATGGCTATATTGAAAATGGCTACACAGACACAAGGGCTATGATATTACAAATATTATTACTTTCCAATGTCTATGACCTTACAAATGCTACGACATCTCAATGGCTGTGACATTAATGTGGCTATGAGGTTACAGTGGCTATGTGGGCACCATGCCTATGACATTACAATGACAATGATGTCACAATTGTTATTACACAGCAGTGGCTATGATAATTCAACTGCTATGACATCAAAATCGCAATGATGCTAAAAAGTCTATGATGATACAGTGGCTATGTCTTCACAATGGCTATTAGAAATGACGTTTCAATGTCTACGAAACTACAGTGGCGATGATATTATAATATATATGGTAATATAGTCGCTGTGATGTCACAATGTCTATGCCATCACAATGGAAATGCCATCGCAATGGCTGCGACATTGCAGTGGCGATGACGTAACAAAATCTATAACTTCATAATGGCTATGACGTTTGAATAGCTATGATGTGGAAATGGCTATAACTTTAAATTTGCAGTGACTTAAGTATGCCTATGTCATTATGGTGCCAATTACGTTACAATGGCTGTGACAGTATAGTGGTTATGACCTCACAATGGCTACAATTATATGATGGATATGATGTCAGAGAGGCAATGACGTCACAATGTCTTTCACGTTATTGTAGCTATGACGGTACAATGCCTGGAACATTATAGCAGCTACGCCGTCTCAATGGCTGTGACATTAAAGTGGCTATGAGGTTACAATGGCTATGATATCACAAAGGGCAGGAAGGCACAATGGTTATGGCACTAGAGTGGCTAGGCCATTACTATGGATCCGATGTTTCATTGGCTATGACATTACAGTAGCTATGATATTGCAAGAGCCATGACTTTACAGTAGATATGATGTGCTAGTGCCTATGACATCACAAATGGTATGAAGTCACAATTGATAAGCCTTCACAATGACTATGATATCACAAGGGCTATGATGTTCCAATTCCTATGACGTCACAATTGCTACAACGTCACAATGGCTATGACAATACAGTGGGAATGACTTTCCTATGTCTATTGCTTTGTAGTGGCTAAGATATTACATTGGCCGTGACATTATAGTAGCCAGGACGTCACAGTGGCTGTACCGTCATGATGGCAATGACATCGCAATTGCTATGAAGTCACAATTGACATGACTTCACCATGACTATGATATCACAAGGGCTATGATGGTACAGTGGCTATGATGTCACAATGGCTATGAGGACACAATGGCTATAAGGGTACAATGTCTGTGATATTATTGTGACTATGACTTTACAAAGGCTATGAGATTATAGTGGTTATGATGTCATAGTAGCTATGACGTTACCACGGCTCTGATGTTTTCATGGCCATGATGACGATGGCTATGATGACAATGAGTATGCCGACACAATGGCTAGGATATTACAAATGCGATGACTTTACAATGTATATGATATTACCACGGTGACGACGTATCAATGGTGATGACATTACTGTGGCTATGAGGTTTCAATGGCTATGACGTCACAATGCCTATGACATAACAATGGCTATGACGTCACAATGGCTATTACAGGACAGTGGAAATGACTATACTATCTCTATGACATTGTGGTGCCTTTAAAGTGTAGTATTCTTTTTGCTATAGAGTTCTTGGAGGTCAATAAATAATGTGATATATATATATACATATATATATATATAGAGAGAGAGAGAGAGAGAGAGAGAGAGACTCAGTCAACGTAACATCACTTTACGTTGGCTGTAACATTATAGTGACTATGCCATCACAATGTCTATGGCATCATGATGGTTATGAAGTCTACGGCGATGACATAACAATGTCTATGAAACTACAGTGGCTTTGACCTTACAATATATATGATGTTATAGTCGCTGTGATGTCACAATGGCTATGCCATCACAATGGCTGTGACATCACAGTTTCTATGACGTCATAGTGGCTATGACGTTCCAATGGCCATGAGATCACAGTGGCTATCTAGTTACAATGGCTATGCCATCAGAGTGGCCATGACTTTATAGTGACTCTGACGTTACAATGGCTAAGACATCACAATGGCTATGACATCAAAATGGCTATGACGTTAAATTTGCAATGACATTATCGTGGCTAGGACGATGCAATTCCTGTGGCATTGTAGTAGCTATGACTTTTCAATGGCTATGAAATTAAAGTGCGTATGACGTCACAATGGCTACGACATCACTATGGCTATGACTTGATAGTGGCCATGACATCACAATTGCTATGAAGTCACACTTGATATGACTTCACATTTATGTGATGTCACAACAGCTATCATGTTAAAATTGCTATGTCACAGTTGCTACAACATCACAATTGCTATGACGTTGCAATGGCTGTGATATTATCATGACTATGACGTTATAAAAGCTATGACATTATAGTGGGTAGGACGTCCCAGTGGCTACAAAGTTACAATGGCTCTGATGTTATGATGGCTATGACGTGACGATGGCTATATTGAAAATGGCTACACAGACACAAGGGCTATGATATTACAAATATTATTACTTTCCAATGTCTATGACCTTACAAATGCTACGACATCTCAATGGCTGTGACATTAATGTGGCTATGAGGTTACAGTGGCTATGTGGGCACCATGCCTATGACATTACAATGACAATGATGTCACAATTGTTATTACACAGCAGTGGCTATGATAATTCAACTGCTATGACATCAAAATCGCAATGATGCTAAAAAGTCTATGATGATACAGTGGCTATGTCTTCACAATGGCTATTAGAAATGACGTTTCAATGTCTACGAAACTACAGTGGCGATGATATTATAATATATATGGTAATATAGTCGCTGTGATGTCACAATGTCTATGCCATCACAATGGAAATGCCATCGCAATGGCTGCGACATTGCAGTGGCGATGACGTAACAAAATCTATAACTTCATAATGGCTATGACGTTTGAATAGCTATGATGTGGAAATGGCTATAACTTTAAATTTGCAGTGACTTAAGTATGCCTATGTCATTATGGTGCCAATTACGTTACAATGGCTGTGACAGTATAGTGGTTATGACCTCACAATGGCTACAATTATATGATGGATATGATGTCAGAGAGGCAATGACGTCACAATGTCTTTCACGTTATTGTAGCTATGACGGTACAATGCCTGGAACATTATAGCAGCTACGCCGTCTCAATGGCTGTGACATTAAAGTGGCTATGAGGTTACAATGGCTATGATATCACAAAGGGCATGAAGGCACAATGGTTATGGCACTAGAGTGGCTAGGCCATTACTATGGATCCGATGTTTCATTGGCTATGACATTACAGTAGCTATGATATTGCAAGAGCCATGACTTTACAGTAGATATGATGTGCTAGTGCCTATGACATCACAAATGGTATGAAGTCACAATTGATAAGCCTTCACAATGACTATGATATCACAAGGGCTATGATGTTCCAATTCCTATGACGTCACAATTGCTACGACGTCACAATGGCTATGACAATACAGTGGGAATGACTTTCCTATGTCTATTGCTTTGTAGTGGCTAAGATATTACATTGGCCGTGACATTATAGTAGCCAGGACGTCACAGTGGCTGTACCGTCATGATGGCAATGACATCGCAATTGCTATGAAGTCACAATTGACATGACTTCACCATGACTATGATATCACAAGGGCTATGATGGTACAGTGGCTATGATGTCACAATGGCTATGAGGACACAATGGCTATAAGGGTACAATGTCTGTGATATTATTGTGACTATGACTTTACAAAGGCTATGAGATTATAGTGGTTATGATGTCATAGTAGCTATGACGTTACCACGGCTCTGATGTTTTCATGGCCATGATGACGATGGCTATGATGACAATGAGTATGCCAACACAATGGCTAGGATATTACAAATGCGATGACTTTACAATGTATATGATATTACCACGGTGACGACGTTTCAATGGCGATGACATTAATGTGGCTATGAGGTTTCAATGGCTATGACGTCACAATGCCTATGACATAACAATGGCTATGACGTCACAATGGCGATTACAGGACAGTGGAAATGACTATACTATCTCTATGACATTGTGGTGCCTATGGCTGTGACATGATTGTGGCTATGCCATCACAATGCCTATGACATCAGGATGGTTATGAAGTCAACGGCAATGACATAACAATGTCTATGAAACTACAGTGGCTTTGACCTTACAATATATATGATGTTATAGTCGCTGTAATGTCACAATGGCTATGCCATCACAATGGCTATGACATCACAGTTTCTATGACAACATAGTGGCTATGACGTTCCAATGGCCATGAGATCACAGTGGCTATCTAGTTACAATGGCTATGCCATCAGAGTGGCCATGACTTTATAGTGACTCTGACGTTACAATGGCTAAGACATCACAATGGCTACGACATCAAAATGGCTATGAAGTTAAATTTGCAATGACTTAAATATTTCTGTGTCATTGCAGTGCCTGTGACGTTACAATGGCTGTGACATTATCGTGTTTAGGACGATGCAATTCCTGTGACATTGTAGTAGCTATGACTTTTCAATGGCTATGAAATTAAAGTGGGTATGACGTCACAATGGCTACGTCATCACTATGGCTGACTTGATAGTGGCCATGACATCACAATTGCTATGAAGGCACACTTGATATGACTTCACATTTATATGATTTCACAACAGCTATGATGTTAAAATTGCTATGTCACTATTGCTACCACGTCACAATTCCTATGATGTTACAATGGCTGTGATATTATCATGACTATGACGTTATAAAAGCTATGACATTATAGTGGGTAGGACGTCCCAGTGGCTATGAAGTTACAATGGCTCTGATGTTATGATGGCTATGACGTGACGATGGCTATATTGAAAATAACTATGCCGACACAATGGCTATGATATTACAAATATTATTACTTTGCAATGTCTATGACCTTACAAATGCTACGACATCTCAATGGCTGTGACATCCAAGTGGCTATGAGGTTACAGTGGCTATAATGGCACCATGCGTATGACATTACAATGGCAATGACTTCACAATTGTTATTACACTGCAGTGGCTATGACATTTCAACCGCTATGACATCAAAATCGCAATGATGCTAAAATGGCCAGATGTTACAGTGGCTATGTCTTGACAATGGCTATAAGAAATGACGTTTCAATGTCTATGAAACTACAGTGGTGATGATATAATAATATATATGGTAATATAGATATGATGTGCTAGTGCCTATGACATCACAAATGGTATGTAGTCATAATTGATAAGCCTTCACAATGACTATGATATCACAAGGGCTATGATGTTCCAATTGCTATGACGTCACAATTGCTACGATGTCACATTGGCTATGACAATACAGTGGGAATGACTTTACTATGTCTATTGCATTGTATTGCCTAAGATATTACATTGGCTGTGACATTATAGTGGCCAGGACGTCACAGTTGCTGTAACGTCATGATGGCAATGACATCGCAATTGCTATGAAGTCACAAATGACATGACTTCACCATGACTATGATATCACAAGGTCTATGATGGTACAGTGGCTATGATGTCACAATGGCTATGAGGACACAATGGCTATAAGGGTCCAATGTCTGTGATATTATTGTGACTATGACTTTACAAAGGCTATGAGATTATAGTGGTTATGATGTCATAGTAGCTATGACGTTACCACGGCTCTGATGTTTTCATGGCCATGATGACGATGGCTATGATGACAATGAGTATGCCGACACAATGGCTAGGATATTACAAATGCGATGACTTTACAATGTATATGATATTTCAAAGGTTACGGCGTTTCAATGGCTATGACATTAATGTGGCTATGAGGTTTCAATGGCTATGACGTCACAATGGCTATGACGTCACAATGGCTATTACAAGAGAGTGGAAATGACTATACTATCTCTATGACATTGTGGTGCCTATCACGTTACGATGGCTGTGACATTATAGTGGCTATGTCATCACAATGTCTATGACATCGTGATGGTTATGAAGTCAACGGCAATGACATAACAATGTCTATGATACTACAGTGGCTTTGACCTTACAATATATATGATGTTATAGTCGCTGTGATGTCACAATGGCTATGCCATCACAATGGCTATGACATCACAATGGCTATGACATCATAGTGGCTATGACGTTCCAATGGCCATGAGATCACAGTGGCTATCTAGTTTCAATGGCTATGCCATTAGAGTGGCCATGACTTTGTAGTGACTCTGACATTACAATGGCTAAGACATCACAATGGCTACGACATCAAAATGGCTATGAAGTTAAATTTGCAATGACTTAAATATTTCTGTGTCATTGCAGTGCCTGTGACGTTACAATGGCTGTGACATTATCGTGGCTATGACGATGCAATTCCTGTGGCATTGTAGTAGCTCTGACTTTTCAATGGCTATGAAATTAAAGTGAGTATGACGTCACAATGGCTACGTCATCACTATGCCTATGACTTGATAATGGCCATGACATCACAATTGCTATGAAGTCACACTTGATATGACTTCACATTAATGTGATGTCACAACAGCTATGATGTTAAAATTGCTATGTCACAATTGCTACAACGTCACAATTCCTATGACGTTGCAATGGCTGTGATATTATCATGACTATGACGTTATAAAAGCTATGACATTATAGTGGGTAGGACGTCCCAGTGGCTACGAAGTTACAATGGCTCTGATGTTATGATGGCTACGACGTGACGATGGCTATATTGAGAATGGCTATGCCGACACAATGGCTATGATATTACAAATATTATTACTTTCCAATGTCCATGACCTTACAAATGCTATGACGTTTCAATGGCTGTGACATTAAAGTGGCTATGACGGCACAATGCCTATGACATTACAATGGCTATGACGTCACAATTGTTATTACACTGCAGTGGCCATGACATTTCAACTGCTATGACATCACAATCGCAATGACGGTAAAATGGCTATGATATTACAATGGATAGGTCTTGAAAATGGCTATAAGTTCACAATCTCTATGATGTTACAGTTGCTATGCAGTCACAATAGCTATGACAATACAGTGGCAATGACTCTACTATATCGATGACATTATAGTGCCTATAGTATTACAATGGCTGTGACATTATAGTGGCTATGACGTCACATTGTCTATGGTGTCAGCATGGCAATGATGGCAATGGAAATGACGTTTCAATGTCTATGAAACTACAGTGGCTATGATATTATAATATCTATGAAAATATAGTCGCTGTGATGTCACAATGGCTATGCCATCACAATGGCTATGACATTACAATGGCTATGATATCACAATGGCCATGATTTTGCAATAGCTATGACATTATAATGGCTATGACGTTACAATATCTATGACATCAAACTGGCTATGACATCACAATTGCTATGAAGTCACAATTGATATGACTTCACAATGACTATGATACCACAAGGGCTTTGATGTTACAATGGTTATGACATCACAAGAGCTACGACATCACATTGGCTATGACGTCACAACGGCTATGACAAGACAGTGGCAATGACTTTACTATGTCTATGACATTATAGTGCCCATCATGTTACAATGGCTGTGACATTATCGTGGCTATGACATCACAATATCTATGATGTCATGATGGCTAACTACAGTGCTATGACATTACAATATATGTTGTGTTATACTCACTGTGATGTCACAATGACTATGCCATCACAATGGCTATGACATTACAATGGCTATGACATCACAATGGCTATGACATCACAATGGCTATGACCTTTGAATGGCCATGACGTTAAAACATCTATGTTATTACATTTGCAGTGACCTAACTATGGCTATGTCATTATGGTGCCAATGATTCTACAGTGGCTGTGACATTATAGTTGCTATGACCTCACAATGGCTACAATTTTATGTTGGATATGATGTCCAAAAAAAATGACGTTACAATGTCTATCACATTATTGTGGCTATGATGGTACAATGCCTGTGCCATTATAGTAGCTGTGACGTTTCATTGGCTGTGACATTAAAGTGGCTATGAGGTTACAATGGCTATGATGTCACAATGGCTATGAAGGCACAATTGCATGACACTAGAGTTGCTATTTCATTACTATGGATGCGATGTTACTCTGGCTAAGACATTACAATAGCTAAGATGTTACAATAGCTATGACTCTACAATAGATGTTATAGTGGCTATGATGTCACAATGTCTATGCCATTATGGCTATAACATTACAATGGCTATGACATAACAATTGCTATGAAGTCACAATTGATATAACTTCACAATGACCATGATACCACAAGGGCTATGATGTTACAACTGCTATGACGTGACAATGGCTATGACATCACAGAGGCTACAAAGTTACAATGGCTATGCCATCACAGTGGCTATGACGTTACAATTGTTCTGAGGTAATGATGGTTATGACATCTGATGATGCAATTCCTGTGGCATTGTAGTAGCTATGACTTTTCAATGGCGGTGACATTAAAGTGGGTATGACCATGATATCACAATGGCTATGTCATCACTATAGCTATGACCTTATAATGGCCATTACATAACAATGGATACGCCATCACAATGGCTATGACATTACAATGGCTATGACATCAAAATGGCTATGAATCGCCGTCACCCATTGGAGGTCAGGTTTAGTGTGGGGACACTCATACCCCAGGCTAGGCCCCCGCATGGGCCCGCCCTTCAGGTGGCATTCACCAAAAGCATCTCAAGGAAACATTCTCCTGAACCTGGCTGCGATGCCTGGCGTGCTTCACCGTCGCCTCTTGTGCAGACTCCTCGGACCCAGGACCCATGAAGAGTGTTGGGGGAGGGGAGGTTATTTTATTTTTTCTTTGCTCGTTTCTCGTCATTCATTGCAATTGATTCTATTTCTCGGCAATGAATGGTTACAAACTTTGGTCCCATTTGTATTTTTTTAATCAGTAGAATTTCTGGATTTTAAGGACTATTTCAGTGCTTATTGTTGCCTGTCACATATCTGTCTGTGCTTTCCATCCGTGGCAAATGGATGCCCTTAAACCTAATGAATTTACTAAAAAAAAAAAAAAAAAAAAAAAAAAAAAACTTAAAATGACCTTAACCACATGCTTCATTTAAAAATTGACATGTAAGTCTATAGAAGCCCTGTTCACTGTCTCTGCTATCCAAGTTGTCAACTGTCCTTGAATACATCTAGCAGTGATGGAGTGTGGTGTGAGGTAGAGCTTTACCTTGGGGGTGGTTTGGGGGGTGTGTGTGTGTGGGTGTGGGTGTGGGTGTGTTTCTCTTGGTTTTTCAACCTCCACTGTAAGGAGAGGCTGTTCATTTGTCCTAAGTCAAGAATCCAGGTAACCACACAACGAAAGTCTATGGGAGGCAAGCGAGAAATGTGAGAAAGGAATTGAAAACAGTCAGTAAACCATAACATCGCAAGCACCCTTAACTGGCTATAAGCTCTTCCAGTATAAACAGATGACAAGATCCAATTGAAAGACAAAACAGAACCCTGAAGGTGTGGCTCAGTAGGTGAGAGGTCCTATCATGCAATGGAAAGCTGAGGGTTCCATTCGGGGTCACAAGGGAATCCTGGTCAACGGCACATGCGTGGTTGCACTGACCAGGTTCTATCCTGGCTCTGGGCAGGGTGCTTTGGTGGGAGGCAACCAACTCATGTTTCTCTCACATCACTGTTTCTCTCTCTCTCTCTCTCTCTCTCTCTCTCTCTCTCTCTCTCTCTCTCCTTCTGCTGAACGTGGCTGCGATGCCTGGTGTTGATTCCTCCAAAGGAGGCCACGAGGGAGGGGTGCGGGAAGGGGGAGACCGGAGACCCAAAAACACCGAACAAAGTAGGCCTTGGAGGTTATGGGAGGCAGAGGCTGAAGTTGAGGTGAATAAAATGTGTATGCTTTTGTATATTAGCTCTGAGAGCAGGATGCCAGAGGCCACCAGCAGCTGGTGGAGGCAGGCGAGGAGCTTCCCAGAGCCCCCAGATGGAAAGGGGTCCCACGGCCACCTTGATTTGTGACTCCTGGCATCTGGACTCTCAGGGGATTCCTCTCTGTTCTTGTAACCCCCTTCTTTGGTGGCAGAGGGACATGGCGACTCTAGGAATTGAATAGGATGCAGCCGCCTCCTCAGCCCCAGCTCCCATGCTGCACCCCAGTGTGAACCGGACTCCGGAGGACCCGGGCCCGCCAAGCGCTGCCGGATTGAGGAGCCTGCAGGCCCTGAAGACGGGATGGCGCCCAGCCTGCAAGGCCTCCCGGTGCCCTGGGCCGCAGACGCGCTCACCTCAGTGCTGGTCGTGGCTGAAGGCTGTGCCCTGCCTAGCGTCAACACGGTCCTGGAGACCCAAAGCAAGCCCACATTGGTCCCACCAGTATCTCTGGTCCCTGAGGCGCGCTTGGGCTCTGGAGAGGGGGCGCACTCGCCCGTCGGCCTGGAACCCGGCACTCTCCTGGATGATGCTCCCACAGGAGCCATCACTATCCAGCAGGAATTCTGCACGTCAACCCCACACATCGCCCTCCCAATAGAGGCCCCCCACCAGGACGAGGAGGTGTCGTCCTGGTTCCAGCCTCCCTTGATGCTCCCTGCAGGCTGGCTCACTGGAACCCGGTCAGGCAGCCCATTGCTCCCACATGGCCCCATCCGAGGGCCATGGCCTCCACCCCCGAGGCCTAGTCCAGAGAGAAACGCACCTGGGCCCTACTCCAACCTGAGCTTCAACCTGTGGGAGCCCTTCCCAAGCTCACCGCTCCAAACTCTACCTCTGTCCCCAAGCCCCAGTCCAGGTCCTCGGGTTCGCCGCCCCTGGCTGCATGCTCTGGGGCCTGCTCCAAAGGCCTGGAAATGCCTGTTTTAGGAATGAATGGGATGCAATCCCTCCTCAAGGGGCTGAGGACCAGGAGAAGGGATTCTGATAGCTGTTGTGAGTTTACCACACATGTGAAAACAATGAATAAAGACAGATGCTCTTTTGATGCAGGCTGCTTTGCAGAATTGTCGATGAATGGTCACCACCAGGTAAAGCACCGGCAAGTCCGTGCGTGCATGGAGCTAAGCCAGGACATCGTCTTGCACTGCTTACCGAGGGGGAGCTGGCAGGGTGCTGTGTCCAATGAGGGAGTTGAAAACAAACAAACAAACAAACAAAAATCTTAAAATAACCCTCCTTATAAAAACCTTCTTTAAAAAAAATAAACTCTTTAAAAAAAAAAAAACCCCTCCTTAGAAATGACATCAATCCAGCCTTTCAATGCCCAGAAGCTTAGGCAAGCCCAAGTGGCCTGGCCCGGACTTGGTCTCTAGGTAGGGGCTTGACCAGCCATGCAGGGAGGGAGCGTGGCGGGGCGGGTGTCCACCAGATGACCCAGCTCAGGCGGGGCCGTCCCGCCCTCTGCTGGTCGAGAAGCGCCAATGCAAGCCGCCCTCCTGCAGCCAGAGCCCTGTGCCTGGACTTTACCTGAGCGTGGAAGGACCAGCAAGGGGCACGCTAATATACAAAGCCATACACCTTTTATTCACATCAACTTCCGCCTCTGCCTCCCATGACCTCCAAGGCCAGCTACATTCGGTGTGTCTGCGTCTCTGGGCTACCACCTTCCGCCCCCTCCCCACCCCCCCTCATCCCCCACCCACGCCCGGCCCATTTCCTTCGAGGAATGAATGCCAGGCGAAGCCACGTTCAGCAGAACCTTTTATTTCAGTACTTTCGCAGGGCCTAACTTGGGGGCATGTGTGCCCAACAGGTGATGCTTTCACAGTTGTCACAGTCCAGGGGGCGGCTGATTGGTCGAGCGGCTGATTGAGCTCCTCCCACCAGGCTCTGGGGCTATAAAAATAAGCAGGGTCTTCTGTGCGGAGCTTCTCAGCCCTAGGCTCGTTGTCTTGGTCGCCATCGCCTTCCTCGTTCTCCAAGGGAGCTTTCAGGGGAGAGGTCTCGCCAAGACCGGGTCCTGGGTCATAGAAGCCGCTGAAGCACCTGGCTAGCACCTGGCTAGGCTGCTGATCAACTGAACGCCGTCTCCGTGCCGTTTCGTCTTCGCCGGCTCTGTCCCCGCCTTTGGGAACGCCTGGAACGCCTGGGCTGGGGTCCCAGCAGAGGCACAGGAGGAGCTAGCCATATCCCAAGATGATGAAGAGAACGGAAAGTCATCCTGAGCTGCCGCCAGAGGTCATCCAAAAGCCTCGCAGCCGCCTGCACATGCACTTGCTGGAGTCTACGCAGGCTCTCCATGCACTGGGCCAAAGAAGGAAGGATGAGAAAGCTGGCTCGGACCCCAACATCTGGAGGCCGCACAGGAACAGCTCCTGCGCTACGCGAGAAGTGATGGACCGCCAAGCTGAAGCGCTGCCTCTATCCCAGGCCGACTCCGCGCCCACAATGGCCAACAAAGTGAACATGTCTGTGGACGACGTCACTCAGCTGAACCGGAGCCAGCGGGGCGGCTGCGGCGGGGCTGGCACCCCAACAAAGGCAGAGGAGAAGCTCACTATTCCCAAGAGGAAGGGGAAGAGAAGTCATCCTGAGCTGCCGAAAGAGGCCATCTAAAGGCCTCGCAGCGGCCTCCAGAGGCACTTGCTGGAGTCTGTGCAGGTTTCCCATGCACTGCGCAAGAAGAGTGATGCGAAAGCAGACCCGTCTTCCTCGCGGGCCCTGGGAAAATCAAGTAATGCCAAAGGCCCCCCAGCCACGCCAGGTTTTCCAACAACCGCTGGATGCGAGCCACATGAGGGGGCCATGTCTAATGGGGTTTATATGCTGCCGAGCTCGGCCAATGGAGGCGTGAAGCCAGTGGTGTCCAGCACACACCTGCTGGACTTTCTGGGGCAGCTGGAAGGTTACACACCTACCATCCCAGATCCGGTGACTCATTTCTACCTAAACCACGCTGGCTTAGAAGCTGCAGACCCTCGCATAGTTAGGCTCTTCTCCATAGCTGCCCAGAAATTCATCGCAGATATTGCCAACGATGCACTGCAGCTGTGCAAAACGAAGGGCACCGCCTCTCGTGGCTCCGGCAAGTACACTCGAACCATGGAGGACTTGGCCGCTGCCCTCAGCAAGTATGGCATCGATGTGAACACACCGCCCTATTTCACCTGAGCCACCCAACCTATATGTACTTGTCTGCCCCCTAATCCCCCACACCGGCCTGTTTTCATAATAAACTTTATTTGGACAGAAATAAAATCGTCATTCCTGTCTAGTCTGTTCTGATTGGCTAGTTCCTTACACAACAGGGATTTTTAATTGGTTTGCAAGCCCGTTTTCTAAGGCCCCTGTTGGCTTCGCCCCCGCCACTGGCGGCGCCATCCGGGGCCTGCTCCCAAGACCCGGAGAGGCCTGTTTTAGGGATGGACGGGCTGCAATCCCTCACTGATTACCAAGGGGGGAGCTGGTGGGGTCCTCTGGCCAATGAGGGAGTTTTTTTCTTTTTTTTTTTTTTAAACAACAAACAACAAAAAATAAATAAATAAAAACCTCCTTTAAAAAAAACCCCACCTTAAAAACAAACAAACAAACAAACAAATCAACAAAACCCCGTTTCTTAGAAATGACATCAATCGAGCCTTTCAACTCAATGCACAGACGCTTGGGCAAGCCCACGTGGCCTGGCCGGGACTTGGTCTCTGACCATCCATCCAGAGAGGGAGCATTGTGGGTTTTCAGGAGGTGGACCAGATGACCCAGCCAGGGCAAGGACGTCCCGCCCTGTGCTGGTTGAGAAGCGCCTAGGCAAGACGCCCTCCTGCAGCCAGAGCCCTGTGCCTGGACTTGACCTGAGCAGGGAAGGACAAGCAAGGGGCTCGCTAATATACAAAACCATACACATTTTATACACATCAACTTCAGCCTCTGCCTCCCATGACCTCCAAGGCCAGCTTCATTCGGTGTGTCTGCATCTCCGGTCTACCCCCACCCACCACCCACCCACAACAACACCCCACCCTCTCCCGGCCCATTCGCTTCGAGGAATGAATGTCAGGTGCAGCCACGTTCAGCAGAATCTTTCCTTTCGATCCTTTGGGTGAATGCCACCTGAAGGGGCATGCCGTTCGGGGCCTCCCTTGGGGCATGTGCGCCCCCACCTGAAACATGAGGCCCAACTGGTGACGCTTTCACTCCTGGGGGTGGCTGATTGGTGGAGCCAGCGGGCAGCTGGTTTGGGTCCTCCCACCACACTCTGGAGCTATAAAAGAAAGCACAGTCTACTCTGCCAAGATTCTCAGCCCTAGGCTTGTTGTCTTGGTCATCCACCATGTTCACCAAGCAAGCCTTCAGGGGAGAGATCTCGCCAAGACCCGGTCCCTGGACATAGATGGCACTGGAGTACCTGGCTAGAACCTGGCTAGGCCGCTGATCAAGTGGACTTGCCCCTCGCGCCCGACCGGTGTGGGCGCCAGACGCTTCACCAAGCCCGCCCCCCCACCCCCCAGTTGCAGACAGTGAGTGACACTCGCCCTCTGCCATTCTCCAGAAGCACCGCCCGCAGCGCCACTGGGATGTTAGGCAGCCACCTCCTCAGCCTCAGCTCCCATGCTGCACCCCAGTGTGAACTGGACTCCGGAGGACCCCGGCCCGCCGAGTGCTGCCAAATTGAGGAGGCCGCGGGCCCTGAAGATGGGATGGCGCCCAGCCTGCAAGGCCCCCCGGTGCCCTGGGCCGTAGACGCGCTCACCTCAGTGCTAGTCATGGCTGAAGGCTGTGCCCTGCCTAGCGTCAACATGGTGCTAGAGCCCAAACCCGAGCCCGAGTCCAGGTCGGTCCCGCCAGTGTCTCTGGTCCCTGAGGCGCGCTTGGGCTCTGGAGAGGGGGCGCACTCGCCCATCAGCCTGGAACCCAGCGCTCTCCTGGATGATGCTCCCACGGGAGCCGTCACCATCCAGCAGGAATTCTTCTGCTGGTTAGTCCCACACAGCCAAGCGCTGCTGAAATGATTGGTAGAATCAACATCATTAAATTGTCTCTACTGCCAAAGCAATCTATAAATTCAACGCACTTCTCATTAAAATACCAAGGGCATAGTTCACAGACCTAGAACCAACTCTTCAAAAATTCATCTGGAAGAAAAAATGACCCCGAATAGCTGCAGCGATCCTGAGAAAGAACAAAGTAGGTGGGATCTCAATGCCAGATATCAAGCTGTATTACAAAGCCACTGTTCTCAAAACTGCCTGGTACTGGCACAAGAACAGACATATAGATCAATGGAATAAGATAGAGAGCCCAGAAATCATCCCCAACCAATACACTCAATTAATATTTGACAAAGGAGGCAAGAACATACAATGGAGTCAAGATAGTCTCTTCAATAAATGGTATTGGGAAAATTGGACAGATACATGCAAGAAAATGAAACTAGACCACCAACTTACACCATACACAAAAATAAACTCAAAATGGATATAGGACTTAAATATATAATGGGAAACCATAAAAATACTAGAGGAATCCAAAGGCAACAAAATCTCAAACATATGCCGAATCAATATCTTCACCGATACTGATCCTAGGGCATTGGAAACTAAAGAGAAAATAAACAAATGGGACTACATCAAAATAAAAATTTTCTTCACAGCTAAAGAAACCATCAACAAAACAACAAGAAAGCCCACTACATGGGAGAATATATTTGCTAACATTATATCTGATAAGCACCTATTCTCCAACATTTATAGGGAACTCATACAACTTAACAAAAGGAAGATAAACAATCCAATCAAAAAATGGGCAAAGGACCTAAATAGACACCTTTTAAAAGAGGACATTCAGAAAGACAAGAGACATATGAAAACATGCTCAAAGTCGCGAATCATCGGAGAGATGAAAATCAAAACAACAATGATGTACCATCTCACACCTGTCAGAATGGCTATCATCAGCAAATCAACAAATGATAAGTGCTGGAGAGGATGTGGAGAAAAAGGAACACTTGTGCACTTCTGGTGGGAATGCAGACTGGTGCAGCCACTATGGAAGACAGTATGGAGTTTTCTCAAAAAACTGGAAATGCAACTCCAGTTTCACCCTGTGATCCCACTTCTAGGAATATATCCCAAGAAACCAGAAACACCAACCAGAAAGGATATATGAACCCATATGTTCATAGCAGCACAATTCACTATAGCTAAGATCTGGAAACAGCCTAAGTGCCCATCAGTAGATGAATGGATTAGAAAACAGTGGTACATCTGCACGATGGAATACTATGCAGCTGTAAAAAAGAAGGAACTCTTACCTTTTGCAACAGCATGGATGGAACTGAAGAGCATTGTGCT
This sequence comes from Myotis yumanensis, assembly GCF_028538775.1. NCBI lineage: Eukaryota > Metazoa > Chordata > Mammalia > Chiroptera > Vespertilionidae > Myotis > Myotis yumanensis. Next base: position 377,823 of record NW_027223786.1, read on the forward strand.
AAGTGAAATAAGCCAGTCAATGAAGGAAAAATACCACATGATCTCACTCATTCATGGATAATAGAGTCCATTATAAACTTTTGAACAATAATAGATACAGAGGCAGAGTTGCCTCGAACAGACTGTTAAACTACAGCAGGAAGGCCGGGGAGGGGGGGGGGCAAAGGGGGGGTAATAGATCAACCAAAGGACTTGTATGCATGCATATAAGCATAACCAATGAACATAAGACACTGGGAGGTAGGGGAGGCCAGGGCATTGTCAAGGAAATGGGCAAAAAACGGAGACATATGTAAGACACTTAGTAATAATTTAAGCAATAACAAAATTATTATTTAAAAAAGAAGAAAGAGACCTTCCTTAGTATAAGCCACTGAAGTTTTGGGAATGTTTGTTACTCACCATAACATCTAGCCCAGCGTTTCTCAACCTGTGGGTCATGACCATATTGGGGCTTGAATGACATAATCATTTCACAGGGGTTGCTGAAGACCATCGGAAAACACATGTGTAATTACATATTGTTCTTGTGATGAATCACTATGCTTTAATTATATTCAATTTGTAACAATGAAAATACATCCTGCATATCAGATATTTACATGACGATTAATAACAGTAGCAAAATTATATTTATGAAGTAGCAACGAAAATTATTTTATGGTTGGGGGTCACCACAACATGAGGAACTCTATTAAAGGGTCACAGCATTAGGAAGGTTGAGAACCACTGATCTAGCTGGTCCTAATGGGTGTGCTTTAACAATTCTACTCTCCTGGAGGCAGCAGAGTCTAACATTTTAAGTCAGATCTCTGTTATTAGAAACACTTGGTTTTGCCTTCCAGCCCTGCCTTTATTTAACTCTACTATCAGGCAATTTACATAAAGCCTCTGAGCCTCAATTTGCTCTTCATAAAATCTCAGTTTGCAGAAAGGACTAAATGACATAATAATGCATGTAAAGCACTAAATTCCAGGTCTGGCACATGCAGTAAACATTTGGTAGCTATTAGCTCCATAGTTCCACAATGTGTACTGAATACAAACATTCTAACATTGTATGAAGGGTTAACCTTTTGTTCTTTGTAGTATTTCAAATGTTGTTTTTAAACAAATAAAATTGTACTGTATATATTCTCTCATAGCCTGATTTGTCTCCTAAAAATGTCATATTTTTTATTAAAAATAAAAAATCTGAGATCTGGTATAGCCCAGAGGATTTAGAATCTTCCCATGCACAGAAAGGTTTCTGGTGAAATTATTCATGAAGCACAGCATAGTGCCTCTGAAATAGGCACTGTTCTCAGAAATCTGGCTGGATTCCCAGTGGGAGGGTGAGGGGTTGACAGGAGGCAGCTGATCCATGTTTCTATTTTCCCTGTCCCATCCTATCTCTCAAAAAACAAATTAACAAAAAATCAGTTGGAGACAACAGACCGCAGAAACTACCACTGGCCACCCGATCCTAATGTTGTTATTTCCCAGCAACATTCTGGCTTCCAAACACCTATATTCTCAATGGTCAGTGAGTGACTGGGATACTATTTACACCTGGAAGGCCTGGAAAGGTATATTACCCAAAGGGCTATGCCCCTAATGATGGCTGGGTTTAGCCAATGAAAACCGAGGAGAGGCACATTATCCAGGTGTACATGGTTGAGGGTGGGAGTTCCTGCATCTACCTGGTGGTCATATTGACCTCTTTGGTCTGTTCACAGAGAGTGAGGCTTCCCAGCGCCAGGTCTCCAGAAGGACAAGGCATCAGAGGCAGTATCCCCCTATGAAGGGGTGTGTCTGAGGTTTGCTGAGCCCCAACACGCCAGAATTTGGACTTTTCTGACTCCTGGACACCTCTCTGCTTACAGAGTTCAACGATGCCTTGTTGAGTTAACCCTCCAGCCTGGTGTGTGGGCACCTCTGGGGTCCTGCAGTCCCGGTCCCACTGCCAGGAACAGTGAGTTCATGTGTAGCAAAAGGTGTGATGGCAAAAGAGGTTAACAGGTTACAATACCTCCATGTGAGGACATGATGGTGTGACTGAACTAGGAGGATTTGGGAAATGTAGGACTTGTTTTGTGTATATAGGCAACAAAGAAGATGAGGCAGAGTTTTGCACAAGGAGTTTTACTTTCATTCTCAGGAATCTGGGGACATGAAAGGTCCTGACGAAAAGAGGGACATTGTGTGAGGTAGTTCTGTAAACTTTCCCCAAAGCAGCTCAGAAGAGGAACAGACTAGAAGAGAGATGATAGAAGCTGGGGACAGGTGGCAAAAGTCCTATAAAAGATAAGGTAACTGGAAAGATTGTGCACTGAGGACTGAGTCTTGAAGGAAAGTGGTCATCTCCAGGACACATGGGCCTATTGACTGGGAAACGGTACTGAGCAGTCTGAGCCCATGGATCCTGGGGTTGGTGGCCAGAGTCTCAACAGATCTTTCTCTGAACACAGATTCCTGTAAATGCAGAGTGGTTTAAGGGTTTTGTTTTGTGGAACTCATATCAGGGCCTCACACTCTTACAACTTCTGTGATAGTGGTATCCTGAGATTGTCTTGCCTCTGTTCTAGCCCTTATATCTGGGGACCTTGATGAGACACCAAGCCCAGAATTCTAAGTACATGTCTAAGGTTGTCTGAAATGACGCCTGTTTTTGGCAAACAATGGAATAAGATGTGAGTAGACCTTCCAGTCATAGGTTCCTTTATGTGCAAAGGCTTAGAGTGAAGACTGAGCTCATTCAAGAACGAAGTGGCATCCACAGGCTGGTGCTCTATCCACTGAGCCAAACCAGCTGGGGCTTGTGTCCATTTTTTAAAATAGGAACTGGTGACAATTGAACAGGAATGAGGTCTAGAGGAGCTTGTGAAACCTTTGGAGTCTGGTCTGCAGGTGATGGGAGTAATGGCAGATTTGGAGCAGCAGAGGCAGGTGATCTGAACCAGGTCTAATTAGACTTCCTGTGGCTGAAGCATAACCAACCATATTGCTGTGAGGGAGGTGGTAGAAAGTCTAGACTGGAGGTTGCTGTGGTGAGCATGATGGTAAGTGACCCATGATGGTGACTGTGGGGGTGAAATAAGCTTTTGTTTTCTGGATTAGTGTTTTAGGTGTGGCCAATTCGATTTTCTAATTTTGAGTCTGAGAGAGAGGTAAGAGCCAGGAATGACTTGAAAGTTTGAATTTGACAACTGCATGTATGGAAGCACTATCAGCTGAGATGCAGATATTCAGAGTAGAAGTGTAACGTTCATTGGGAATACAAAATTGTTATTTTTTATCTGTTTTGGTGTGCGATATTTCAGAGAGCACTTCATAAGCATCTGGAACTCTGAGGAGAAGTTCAGGTTGAAAATGTCTTTAAAGTTGGAAGTGCAGTGACCAGGGTAGACTTGTAGGTCATCTTTTTTAAAACTTTTTTTTCTGTTTAATTGGAGAGCAAAGAGAAATTAAAACAAGATGAGATGGTAGTTGTTGCATCTTTGCTTGTGAATCACACACCAGGATTGTGTTGAGAGCCTTTTTGTGGTCAGTAGTCTGACTGATTTACATACGGGAATGAGTGGACATATGTGAGATACACTGGACCTGGGCCAGAGGGCCATAGGTGATGGGACTTGAGTGCTGTGACTGGTGAAGGGACATCAAGTGCAGCACCATAAGAGGTAGGCTCTGGATATCTGAGATTTGATGTGGATCTCAATAGGAGAGGTTGTGGCTTTTTCTTTTTTGGAGGGCAGTTACAGTGATCAATAGGAATGAGAGAGCATATATCAGTGGCATCTTGGCTAGTGTTGGGAATGTTGAAGGGTAAGAGAGAAATACATTACTGAAGGGTTGAATTAGAGTATTGGAAAATATGATGATTAAGAAAAATGGTCCAAGTCATGACGTATTTGTGTTACCTTTGGCATCATGCCTCTGGGAATGAAGCTATGTGAGAGAAGTGTTGTTCAAAGAGTTATGTGTGGCAGGAAGTGCAAAGTGATGGCCTCAGCAACCTAAGCTTGGTTTCAAAAGGGAAAAGTCTGATGCCAAAATTTACAGGGAATTGGGATGAGATTCTAGGGAACAACAGGGTTATTGCCTGACAAGAACAGTGTCAAATCACTCACACTCTCATTATGGACAACATCAATCCATATCCTATGTTCATGACACCCACTGTATTGAAAGGCGTAGTGAGTACAACATTTTTGTACTAGAGAGCAGGTAGGATCTATATGCTCTTTGCCCTTATTGTCATGGGAAGACACTGCATAAGTAGGAATATAAGGAGTGAGTGTATTTGATGAAACAAAGGCCAGATATCTTCTCTGTAGTCAGAAGTCTAGGGAGCAGATGGATATGGAAGTTGGGGTGTATGATAAATGTAAAATCCTAGGAGAGAAGCTGATAATGGACTGAACTGTCCCCATTATGACACGATATGAACTTTGAGGATGTGGCCATTGCCTTCTCTCCAGGGGAATGGGGAATTCTTGATGAGGCTCAGAGACTTCTGTACTGCAAAGTGATGCTGGAAGTATTGGCACTTGGATCATCTGTAGGTAAGACCCTCACATATATCCTAATGGACTGAGGTGATGGCATCTCTTCCTTGATATTCCACCTGTAGCTTCCTCTTTCCTACATCCAGACCATGGGCTCTTCAAATTTTCCTCACGCTCATGTGCAATGTGCTATAGATGCCAGTTCTGAGCTGTGTTGAGAGTCCTGAGAAATAAACTCCACAAACTTCTTTAACACTATTTTCCTCAGAAAGTGCAGGATGTGTCTGGGAGCCAGGCATCTTACAGAAAGCTTAATGGGTCCCACATGCAGTTTCCCTCCCTGGGAGAGTGACTACGTCTAGATCCTTGGCTTCCACTTCTGCACCTTTCCTCTAGATAAAGGTTCTGGGTGACTGCCTGTGCCAGGTTATGTTCTTTACTTCCATGAACAATGGACTCTTCTTGTAAGACTCTCCTTCATTTGGTGTTTATAATATTACCTTCCCTGTATACTATTCCAAGTGGATTTTCTCTGGACCAGGGCTGGATGGTCACCTCTGTAATCTTTCATTAATACTTGGAATATTTTGGTTTTATGTATTTGTAGAGAAGGTGGTACAGACAGAACCCTAGTTTTTTTTCACAGGGTGAACATGCAGGATGGTCTCAGAGGAGTTCTGGCCCAGCTGAGTGGAAACTAACAGAATGTGTGACACAAGGGCTGTTTTCAAATTATACCAGAACCCAGCTTGATTCTATCACTGCACAGATGCAGGTGCCACTGCCCACACCTCATTTTTACCTTTCCTTTGAACTACTTTACACTTCCTGGCATGTCATTTCACCTGCTTCTCCCTAGCTTTCCACCGTTTTCAACTTTGTGGCATTTTTACATTTCCTGCTCCTCTGCACTGCTGCCTCTGTAGTATTCTTCAACTTTGACCTGCACATGTGTTACGAGGTTCACATACATACTTAAGTAGTCCTGGAAAAACAGCTACTAGTTTATTGAATTTTTCTTGGAATGAGACACAAAGAAAATTCTGCAGAGCTTGCCTATGTTACCTGCAGACAAGCCCTACTGAACACTGTTAGTGTAAGTAAGGACTGGAAGTCTTACCTCTCTTCCATGTGGTTTTTGCCGTCTTTGTGTCGTATTCCTGGTGAAGTCTTCCTTCCTTTATGATCTTCAGAGGCCCATAATTTCACAGAAGCCTGTTATAAGTCTTCCTTCATATCTCTTCTTTTCATAAAATTGCATGAAGCTGAGGTGTCATGGGCAACACACTTTTGTAATGGAACTTCCCTCTGTCACCACAATCAACATTCATTTCCTCACCTTTTTTCTGTTTCCAGCTTATTGGCATGAAAAGGATTATTACGAGGCCTGTTCTAATCAGAGTGTATCTGTAGAAGGAGAGTCACAAGTCAGGGCTTCTGAGACAGCTCCAGCAACCCAGAAGAACCATCCATGTAAGCAGTGTTTCTCGGTGTTAAAAGAAAATTTGCACCTGAGTGAGTTACAAGCAGCACACTTGGAACACAAAGGCTTCTTCAGTGAAGCATGTGTGAGAGACTTCTGTTCCAGTGCAAACCCTCACCAGCAACAGAGGAATGCCAGGGGAAAGACACCCTGGAAAGAAGCCTCAGACGGAGCCTCATTTGTGACCAGGTGCAGCTTCTACTTATCAGAGGTGTCTTCAAACAGCAGGGTGGTTGGGGAAGACTCCCAAACTCCCTCAGAGCTTCTCCAGTACCAGGCATCTCATAACACTGAGGAGCCACAGTGTGACAGTGAGATTTCAAAGGAATTTCTCAGTGGACAATGTCATCTCCAGTGGGGTGAATGTGAAAATGCTGCCAGCCACAACCTCAATGTTGTTGGATGTCTGGGTGTATGTTCTGGAGAGTGTGGCACAGGTAGGAAAAATTATAGACGAATCCTTAACCTCATTCGACATAAAGTAGTTCACTGGAAAAAATCGGTATGAGTGTACAGATTGTGGGAAATCCTTCAGTCAGAGTTCCAACCTCATTCGATGTCAGAGAATTCACTCTAGTGTAAAGCCTTATGAGTGTAGTGAATGTGGGAAATCTTTTACCCGCAATAATTCCCTTCTTATCCACAAGAGAGTTCACACTGTTGAAAAACCTTATGGGTGTAGTGAATGTGGGAAATCTTTTAGGGATAATAATAATCTCCTTATCCACAATAGAGTTCACACTGGAGAAAAACCTTATGAGTGTAGTGGGTGTGGGAAATCTTTTACCCGTAATATTTTCCTTCTTGTCCACAAGAGAATTCACACTGGAGAAAACCCTTATGGGTATAGTGAATGTGGGATATCATTTACAGATAATAATCTGCTCCTTATCTACAAGGGAGTTCACACTGGAGGAAAAGCTTATGCATGTGTTGAATGTGGGAAATCTTTTAGGGATAATATTCAGCTCTTTAGCCACAAGAGAGTTCACACTGGAGAAAAGCAGTCTGAGTGTACAGGTTGTGGAAAGTCCTTCAGTCATAGTTCCAACCTCATTCGACATCAGAGAATTCACACTGGTGAAAAGCCTTATGAGTGTAGTGTATACGGAAAATCTTTTACCCGCAATATTTCCCTTCTTATCCAAAAGAGAGTTCACACTGGAGAAAACCCTTATGGGTGTAGTGAATGTGGGATATCTTTTACGGATAATAGTCTGCTCCTTATCCACAAGAGTTTTCACACTGGAGAAAAGCCTTATGTGTGTAGTGAATGTGGGAAGTCTTTTACCCGCAATAATTCCCTTCTTATCCACAAGAGAGTTCACACTGGAGAAAAACCTTATGAATGTGGTGAATATGGGAAGTGTTTTAGGGATAATATTCAGCTCTTTATCCACAATAGAGTTCACACTGGAGAAAAGCCTTATGTGTGTAGTGAATGTGGGAAGTGTTTTAGGAAAAATAGACAGCGTCTTATCCACAAGTCAGTACACACTGTGGAAAAGCCTTATGAGTGTACAGATTGTGGGAAATATCATAGATAAAAATATGGCCTTATGAGACACCTAAGACTTCACACTGGATAAAAGCTATAAATGTGAAGGGAACACTTCATTTTTCTTACTCAGAATAACAACACTGAAGGAGACTCTATGATACACAGTTGCCTTAATATGATCCCTTTTTATCAGGGAAGATACTCTGCTAGATTCTTCAAAGATTCAGGTACATGTGAGGTTTTAAGGAGATAATTGAACTTGCCATTCTGTCCAGGCCTCCTATCTGATTGATGTCACTATTAGTGATTGGGGCTGAAGTGATTACACCTCTAACACCTGGCTCATCTGAGCAATTTGAATCAATCACAGTCACTGTATGCTCTCTTGTGCTTGAATAAATTCTAAATACTCTGAACCTTTGGCAGGATATTATTCCTTTCTCTCTGACTAGGGAATGGACCTGGTGCAGGGTGTGTCCAGAACACCCATCCTCAGAAAAGAAGTGGTATCTCTTTCAGGGAGTTTATGGTTCTCACATTATGCTGTGATGATTGGCTTAGGTTCTATTTCACCAATCTGAACACCACTGGCTATGGTTTATGATATTTCAGTAAAGGAGTTTTTCCTGTTGTACCTTTAATTGTGATGGTTCTATTCACTGCCTGCAAATGTTTTGAAAGCACTGTTGTGGTTTGTCAGCATGTAGATGTAAACCAATATGGTGCAGATGTCAAACCTTCAGTGCTTTGTAAAGGAGAACATGATGGCAGAGAATCATTCTTCATCCCAAACGGGCTTATTTTACATTGCTGCCCAAGGTGTTGAAAGAAAAACTGCATACCTTTGTGGTCTTAATTTATATCCTGGTACTTTTGTTATGAGTGAGGTCAGTGGTCACCCAGAAAAGGAAGCCTTTGTTGTCCTTTTGTGAACAATATTTATTATGTTCTTTATTCACAGTATTTATTCTTTAATTCTTATCAATGTTTAGGGGAACTCCTCCCCACATACTGCAAAGAAGCCAAGTGTCACGAAGTGTGAAATTTCATACTCCTGTGACATTTGTTGTAAGACTCTGAGGTTAACCTACCATTGAGACAAAAACACTGTATTCATAGTGATGAGAAAGTGACTGCAGTATATTATATGGAAAGTGTCTCTTCTGAAAATAAATCCACAAATATTCTTGGGCCTGTCTCTTGTGTGACCTTTGTGTTCAGACATTCTCAGCACCTCCAAAAATGTTTCCTGTAGCTGAAGTCATTGGCAGAGAAAATAATTTAATAGATTTGTGGATTCTCCTGGTCTCTGTGAGGTGTTCACCACAAAGTCATTTCTCAATATGTAAGAACTCAAAGCTAAGGGAAGGGTAATCCTGTAATAAATCCCAGAATGTGTCTTTTGCAACCAGTCAGCATTCCTGTTGATTCCATGGCAGTAGTCTTCACTGCTTGCCAATATTTGGTGCCGTTGAGGCAATGATGTTCCTCTCAGGATCTCCCTATGCAGTGGTGTGTCTGAGGTTAGCTGAGCCCCAACATGCCAGAATTTGGGCTTTTGTGACTCCTGGACTCCTCTCTCCTTACAGAGTTCGACGATGCCTCACTGGAATTTACACTGCAGCCTGGGGTGTGGACACCTCTGGGATCATGAAGTCCAGGTTGCACTGCCAGGAACAGTGAGTAACTCATGTGTGACAAAAGGTGTGATGGGGGAAAGAGGTTAATAGGCTGCAGTACCTCCATGGGAGGATGTGGTGGTTTGACTGAACCAGGAGAATTTGGAAAACCCAGGCCTTGTTTTGTGTCTAAAGGAACAAAGAAGATGAGGCAGTTTTGCATGAGGATTTTCACTTTCATTCACAGGAAACTGGGGACATGAATGTTCCTGACCAAAAGAGGGACATTGTGTGACACAGTTCTTTAAACTTTTCCCAAAGCAGCTCAGAAGAGGAACAGACTAGAAGAGAGATGATAGCAGTTGTGGACAGGATGCAGAAGTCCTATAAAAGATAAGGTAACAGGCAAGAGTGTGCACTGAGGACTGAGTCTTGAGGGAATGTGGTCATCTCCAGGACACATGGGCCTATTGACTGGGAAATGGTACTGAGCAGTCTGAGCCCATGGATCCTGGGGTTGGCGGCCAGAGTCTCAACAGATCTTTCTCTGAACACAGATTTCTGCAAATGCAGAGTAGTTTAACAGTGCTGTTTTGTGGAACTTATATCAGGGCCTCACATTCTTACAACTTCTGAGATAGTGGTGCCTGGGATTGCCTTTCCTCTCTTCTAGCCCATATATTTGGGGATCTTGATGAGACACGAAGCCCAGAATTCTAAGTACATGTCTAAGGTTGGCTGAAATGATCCCTGTTTAAGGCAAATAGTGGAATCAAATGTGAGAAGACTTTTCAGGCACAGGTTCCTATATGTGCAAAGGCTTAGAGTGATAACTGAGCTCATGCAGGAACCTACTGGTGTCCTTTTAAAAATATATATATGTTTTTATTGTTTCCAGAGAGAAAGGGAAAAGGAGAGAGAAATAGAAACATCAATGAACTGAGAGAATCATTGGTGGGCTGACTCCTGCCCCCCACACTGGGGATCAAGCCCACAAACCTGGCATGTGCCCCAGAACAGAATCAAACCCAGGACCCTTCAGTTCACAGGCTGGTGCTCTACCCACGTAGCCAAACCAGCTGGGGCTTGTGTCCATTTTTTAAAATAGAAACTGGTAACAATGGGACAGGTCTGAGGTCTAGAGGAGCTTGTGACACCTTTGGAGTCTGGTCTGCAAGTAATGGGTGTACTGGAAGATTTGGAGCATCAGAGGCAGGTGATCTGACACAGGTCTCATTAGACTTCCTGTGGCTGAAGCATAGCAAACAAAATGGCTGTGAGGGAGGTGGTAGAAAGTCTAGACTGGAGATTGCTGAGGTGAGCATGATGGTAAGTGGCCCATGATGGTGACTGTGGGGGTGAAATAAGCAGTTGGATTCTGGATTAGTGTTTTATGTGTGGCCAACTGGATATTCTAATTTTGAGTCTGAGTGAGAGGTAAGAGCCAGGGATGACATGAAAGTTTGAATTTGGCAGCTGCATGTATGGAAGCACTATCAGCTGAGATGCAGATATTCAGATTAGAAGTGTAATGTTCATTGGGGTTAAAAAACTTTTATTTATTTTTTAAAAAATATATTTTATTGATTTTTTACAGAGAGGAAAGGAGAGCGATAGAGAGTTAGAAACATCGATGAGAGAGAAACATTGATCAGCTGCCTCCTGCACACTCCCTACTGGGGATGTGCCCCAACCAAGGTATATGCCCTTGACCAGGAACGAACCCGGGACCCTTGAGTCCACAGGCCGATGCTCTATCCTCTGAGACAAACCGGTTAGGGCCAAACTTTTTTTTAATCTGTTTTGGTGTGCAATATTTCAGAGAACATTTCATGAGCATCTGGTACTCTGAGGAGAACTTCAGGTTGAAAACTTCTTTAACGTCGGGGGTGTAGCGACCAGGGAAGAGTTGTAGATCATCTTTTTAAAAACTTTTTTTCTGTTTAATTGGAGAGCAAAAAGAAATTAAAACAAGATGACACAACAGCTTTTGCATCTTTACTTGTGAATCACACAGAAGGATTGTGTTGAGGGCCTTGGTGTGGTCAGTAGTCTGACTGATTTGCATATGGGAATGAGTCGTCATATGTGAGATACACCGGACCTGGGAGAGAGGGCCATAGGTGATGGGACTTGAGTGCTTAAGGCTGTGATTGGTGAAGGGACATTAAGTGCAGCACCAGAAGAGGTCGGCTCTGGCTATCTGAGATTTGATGTGGTTCGCAATAGGTGAGGTTGAAGAAAAAAACCAATCAGATAGGGAGGTCATCATAGAAGGACTGAAGGTGCCTCATTGAGTGTGGACTATGAGAGTTGGTGTAGAACTTAATTTAGTTTGAATTTTCCAGGCATTAACAAAACCACACTTGCTGAGTAATGAGTAAGAAGTCAGGGAGATGACTATGGGGACTGGGACTGTGGAAGTGTAGGTTTGAGAGAGTTATGGTAGCAAGAGTGATGTGTACTTGGAAAAGGCATGTGCATTCATGGCTTCAGGGCCCCTGACATTGACATAAAATGGAATGATAGTGGAATTTATTTCTGGTGATGTTTGGATAATCTGATATACAAAATTTCATATTAATTCCTAAAAAGAGGGTCTATAGTAGTGGTACATTCTTGGTCCAGAGATTAGATGAAATATATGAGCAACCTGCATTTTATTGTAGAGAGCAGTTACAGTGATCAATAGGAATGAGAGAGCATACATCAGTGTCATTTAGGCTGGCATTGGGAAGGGTGAAGGGTAAGAGAGAAATTCATTACTGAAAGGGTGAATTGGAGTATTGGAAAAGAAGATGATGAAGAACAAATATTCAAGTCACAATGTATTTGTCTTACTTTTGGTATTATGACTCTGGGAATGAAGCTGTGTGAGAACTGTGTGTTTCAAAGACTTATGTGTGGCAGGAAGTGCAAAGTGATGGCCTCAGCACCCTAGGCTTGGTTTCAAAAGGGTGAAGTGTGATGTCAAAATTTTCAGGGACTTGGAATGAGAATGTAGGGAACAACAAGGTTATTGCCTGACAAGAACAGTGTCAAATCACTCATACTCTCATTATGGTCAACATCTATCCATATCCTATATTCATGACATCCACTGTATTCAAAAGGAACAGTGTGGCCAAAATGTACTAGAAATCAGGTATGATCTATATGCTCATTGTCCTTATTGTCATGGGAAGACACTGCATCAGTAGGAATATAAGGAGTGAGTGTATTTGATGAAACAAAGGCCAGATATCTTCTCTGTAGTCAGAAGTCTAGGGAGCAGATGGATATGGAAGTTGGGGTGTATGATAAATGTAAAATCCTAGGAGAGAAGCTGATAATGGACTGAACTGTCCCCATTATGACACGATATGAACTTTGAGGATGTGGCCATTGCCTTCTCTCCAGGGGAATGGGGAATTCTTGATGAGGCTCAGAGACTTCTGTACTGCAAAGTGATGCTGGAAATATTGGCACTTGGATCATCTGTAGGTAAGACCCTCACATATATCCTAATGGACTGAGGTAATGGCATCTCTTCCTTGATATTCCACCTGTAGCTTCCTCTCCTACAGCCCGACCATGGGCTCTGCAAATTTTCCTCACGCTCATGTGCAATGTGCTATGGATGCCAGTGCTGAGCTATGTGGTAGCCCTGAGAAATAAACTCCACAAACTTCTTTAACACTATTTTCCTCAGAAAGTGCAGGATGTGTCTGGGAGCCAGGCATCTTACAGAAAGCTTAATGGGTCCCACATGCAGTTTCCCTCCCTGGGAGAGTGACTACGTCTAGATCCTTGGCTTCCACTTCTGCACCTTTCCTCTAGATAAAGGTTCTGGGTGACTGCCTGTGCCAGGTTATGTTCTTTACTTACATGAACCATGGGCTGTTCTTGTAAGACCCTCCTTCAATTGGTGTTTGTAATATTACCTTCCCTGTATACTATTCCAAGTGGATTTTCTCTGGACCAAGGCTGGATGGTCACCTCTGTAATCTTTCATTAATACTTGGAATATTTCGGCTTTATGTATTTGTAGAGAAGTTGGTACAGGGAGAACCCTAGTTTTTTTTCACAGGGTGAACATGCAGGATGGTCTCAGAGGAGTTCTGGCCCAGCTGAGTGGAAACTAGCAGAATGTATGACACAAAGGCTGTTTTCAAATTATATCGGGAACCAGATCAATTCCATCACTGCTCAGACGCAGGTGCAATGCCCACACCTCATTTTATCTTTCCTTTGAACTACTTTACACTTTCTGATATGTCATTTCACCTTTGATTTCCCAGCATTCCGCCATGTTCACCTTCGTGGCATTTTTACATTACTTGCTCCTCTGCACTGCTGCCTCTGCAGTATTCTTCAAGATTGACCTGCACATGTGTTATGAGGTGCACAAACATATTTAAGTAGTCCTAGAAAAAAAGCTACTCGTTTATTGAATTTTTCCTGAGATTAGACATAGACAAAATTCTTCAGAGCTTGCCTATGTCACCTGCAGACAAGCCTTACTGAACATTGTTAGCCTAACGAAGGGCTGGAAGTCTTACCTCTCTTCCATGTGGTGCTTGCCATCTTTGTTTCATATTCCTGGTGTGGTCTTCCTTCCTTTACAATATTCAGAGGCCCAGAAATTCACAAAAGCCTCTTATTAATCATTCTTGCATATCTCTTCTTTTCATAAAACTTCATAGAGCCATGGTGTCATGAGACACACACTTTTGTAATGTTACTTCCCTCTGGCGCCACAATCAACATTCATTCCCTCACCTTTTTTCTGTTTTCAGGTTGTTGGCATAAATAGGATGATGAGGTGGTCTGTTCTAATCAGAGCGTAGCTATAGAAGGAGAGTCACAGGTCAGGGCTTCTAAGAGAGCTCCAGCAACCCAGAAGAACCATCCATTTAAGCAGTGTTTCTCGGTGTTTAAAGATATTTTGCATCTGAATGAGTTACAAGCAGCACATTTGGAGCATAAAGACTTCTTCAGTGAGGCATGTGTGAGAGACTTCTGTTTCAGTGCAAATGCTCACCAGCAATGGAGGAATGCCAGGGGAGAGACGTCCTGGAAAGAAGGTATGGACAAGGCCTCATTTGTGACCAGGTGTAGCTTCTACTTATCAGAGGTGTCTTCAAAAAGCAGGGTGGTTGGGGAAGACTCCCAAACTCCCTCAGAGCTTCTCCCGAACCAGGAAACTCATAACACTGAGGAACCAAACTGTGGCAGTGAGATTTCACAGGAATTTCTCAGTGGAAAAAGTAATCACCAGTGGGGTGATTGTGAAAACGTGACCAGCTATATCCTCAAAGTTCTTGAATGTCAGGATGTGTGTTCTGGAGAGTGTGGCAAATGTAGGAAAAATTATAGATGAATCTTTATCCTCATTCGACATAAAAGAGTTGATACTGGAGAAAAACCATTTGAATGTATCGATTGTGGGAAGTACTTCAGTCAGAGTTCCACCCTCTTTTGACATTAGAGAATTCACACTGGAGAAAAGCCTTATGAGTGTAGTGAATGTAGGAAATCTTTTACCCGCAATAGTCAGCTCGTTATCCAGAAGAGAGTTCACACTGGAGAAAAACCGTATGTGTGTAGTGAATGTGGGAAGTCTTTTATGGATAACAGCTCCATACCCATAAGAGAATTCACACTGGAGAAAAACTTTATGAATGCTGTGAATGTGGGCAATTCTTTAGTCAAAATAGCTTCTTATACACAAGAGAGTTCACACTGGAGAAAAACGTTATGGGTGTAGTGAATGTGGCAAGTCCTTTAGGGATATTAGTCAGTTCCTTATCCACAAGAGAGTTCACAGTAGAGGAAAGCCTTATGTGTGCAGTGAATGTGGAAAGTCTTTTAGGCAAAATAGTCATCTCCGTATCCACAATAGAGTTCACAGTGGAGAAAAACCTTATGTGTGCAGTGAATGTGGGAAGTGTTTAGGCAAAATAGTCAGCTCCTTATCCACAAGCCAGTTCACTCTGGGGGAAAACCTTATGAGTGTACAGATTGTGGGAAATATTTTAGCCAAAAATATAGCCTTATGAGACACCTGAGACTTCACACTGGAGAAAAGCCGTAAATGTGAAGGGAATGCTTCATTTTTTTTACTCAAATAACAACACTAAAGGAGACTTTATGATACACAGTTGCCTTAATATGATCCCTTTTGATCAGGTCATATACTCTGCTAGATTCCTCATAATTTTCACGTACAAGTGAGGCTTCAAGGAGCTACTTGAACTTGCCATTCTGCCCAGGCCTCCTATCCAATTGATGTCACTATGAGTGATTGGGGCTGAAGTGATTTCATCTTTAACACCTGGCTCACCTGAACAGTGTGCATCAGTCACAATCCCTGTGTGCTCTCTTGTGCTTGAATAAATTCTAAATACTCTGAACACTTGGAAGGATCTTCATTCCTTTCTCTCTGCCTAGGGAATGGGCCTGATCCAGGGTTTGTCCAGAACACCCATCCTCGGAACAGAAGTGGTATCTCTCTCAGGGAGTTCGTGGTTCTCATGTTATGCTGTGATGATTGGCTTAGGTTCTATTTCACCAATCTGAACACCACTGGCTATGGTTTATGATATTTTGGTAAAGGTGTTTTTCCTTTTGTACCTTTAATTGTGATGGTTCTATTCACTGCCTGCAATGTTTTGAAAGCACTCTGGTGATTTGTCAGCATGTAAATGTGAACCAATATTGCGGGGACATCAAACCTTCAGTTCTTTGGATAGGAGAATATAATGGCAGAAAATCATTCTTCATCCCAAACTGGCTTATTTTGCATTGCTGCCCAAGGTGTTGAAAGGAAGATTGCATAACTTTGTAGTCTTAATTTATATCCTGGTATCATGGTTATGAGTTAGGTCAATGGTCACCCAGAAGTGGAGGCCTTTGCTGTCCTTCTGTGAAGAATATGAATTATGTTCTTTTTCACAGTAGGTATTTCTTAATTCTTATCAGTGGTTAGGGGAACTCCTCCCCACATACTGCAAAGAAGCCAAGTGCCATGAAGTATGATATTTCATACTCTTGTGACATTTGTTGTAAGACTCTGAGGTTAAACTACCATTGAGTTGGAAACACTGTATTCATAGTAATGAGAGAGACTGGAGTAAATTATATGGAAAGTGTCTCTTCTGAAAATAAATCCACAAATGTTCCTGGCCTGTGGCTTGTGTGACCTTTGTGTACAGATATTCTCAGCACCTCCAAAAATGTTTCCTGTAGCTGCAGTCATTGGCAGAGAAAATAATTTAAAGGATTTGTGGATTCCCCTGGTCTCTGTAAGGTGTTCACCACAAAGTCATTTCTCAATATGTAAGAACTCAAAACTAAAGGAAGGATAATCCTATAATCAACCCCAGGATGTGTCTTTTGTAACCAGTCAGCATTCCTGTTGATTCCATGGCAGTAGTCTTCACTGCTTGCCAACATTTGCTGCCACTGAGGAAAATCTATTCCTCCCAGGAAATGAGCACTGACATGCAAGAAAGTGCACTTTTCTACTGTGTGTTATTTTGTGAGCCTTTACTGAGAGATAAAGCTGTGAAACATCACAATTGAAATAATTTTATCTGTCACTATATTCAAGGTGTGGCATAAGTGGATGTTCAGTTATGAGTACATAAACCACAGCACTTGTGCTTTTAAAAAATACCTTTATGTTATTTTTTTAGGAAAAGAGGGAAGGGGGAGAGAGATAAATATACATGAGCTGCCTCTTGCGCACTCCCTACTGGGGCCACAGTTGGGGCTGTGTACTGACCTGAAATTGAACCAGGACGTTTCAGTGTACTGGTTGATACCCACCCAGCTGAGGTACACGGTGAAAGCAGAGTTTATTCCAGTATTTTTTATGTATTATTTTCCATACCAACAATTCTAAACCTACATTTCCCACACTCTACATTTTCCTCCTGCCCTTTTATAATCTCTCTTTCTGACTTTCCCACTCTTCCATGCAATCATTCATTTTCCGTCCTTTACATTAAATTAGTTCATATTATTCATAGTTTTATAGTCACTGTAAGTTGTGTACTTTTAAACAAATACTGGTTTCCTTAATGCTACAGATATTTTGAGACTCAGTACAAATGCTTATGTGAATACTGAATTATTTTTAATGCTGACTAGTATTGTATTCTATGGATCACATCTTCACAGACCTACTACTCGATTGGTGTCACAGCGAGTATTTCTGGCTGAAGAGATTTCACCTCTAACACCTGGCTCACCTAAAGAGTGTGCATAAGTCACAACCCCTGTGTGATCAGGGGAAATATATTCTGTGTTCTCACTTGTGCTTGAGAAAATTGTGATTACTCTGAGCTCTTGGCAGTATCTTCATTTCTTCATCTATGACGAGGTAATGCACCTGATACAGGGTTCATCCAGGGCACTCATCCTCAGCTAAAAAGTGCTACATCTGTCAGGGACATTGTGGTTTGCACATTATGCTGGGATGAATTGTTTCAGGTTCTAATTCACCAACCTGCAAACTGCTTGCTGTCCTGTTCTGGGCTATGATCACTCAGTAAAGGTGTTGTTGTTTTCTTTTGTACCTTTAATTTTTGGGACTATGTTCACTTCCTGGGATGGCTATAAAGGAAAGTTGTGATCTGTCAGCATGGAGAGGGGAACAGATATAATGGGGTCCCAAACATTCTGTGCTTTGGAAGGCACATAGTAATGGCAGAAAGTCAGTTTGTCCAATTTTGGCTTTTTTTTTTAACTTCTGCCCAGGGCCTTAAAAAATTATCTGCATGACTTTGTGGTTCTAATTTGCAGCCTGGTGACTCTATTATTGGTGAGGTCAACGTTCACACTGGAAAGGAGGCCTTTGTTGTGTTTCTGTGCACAATATTAATTATAGTCTCTGGTCACAATAAGTATTACATAATTCTCAACAATGTTTAGGGGAATTGTTCCCCACATACACTAAAGGAGCCATGTCCTGTGATGTATGAAATGTCATACACTGGTGTCATTCTTTATATATTTTTTTAATTGATTTCAGAGATGAAGGGAGAGGGAGAGAGAGATAGAAACATTAATGATGAGAGAGAATCATAGATTGGCTGCTTCCTGCATGCCCCCTACTGGGGATCAAGCCTGCAATCCAGGCGTGTGCCCCTGACCAGAATTGAACCTGGGACCCTTCAGTCTGCAGGTTGATGCTCTATCAACTGGGCCCTGGTGTCATTTTTTGTATGACTCTGAGGTTTCAATATAACCACCAGTATGACAGAAACTGCATTCATAGTGAGTGTGAAAGATTGCAGTGAATTAGATGAAAAGTGCCTCTTCATTTGGGTGTTGTTGAATCAAATCAATCTTAACACTATTCTTTTAAAAATGTTTTTATTGCTTTTTTAGAGAGTGAGGGAGACGGAGAAACATCAATGATGAGAGAGAATCATTGATCAGTTGCCTCCTGCATTCCCCCTGCAGGGATGGAGCTCTCCAACCTGGGTATATGCCTGACCTGGAATTGAACCAGTGATCTCATGGTTTATGGGTCCACATGCAAGCAATGAACCATGGCATGTGGGCAAACTATTCTTTTTTTATTATTGATTATTAACTCTATTACAGATGTTCCCATTTTCCCCCATCTCCATCCCCCTTTGCCTCCCTCTACACTGTCCCCACTGCTTCTAGGCCCTCACCACCTTATTGTCTATGTCCTTGGGCTATGTATATATGTATATACTTTAAAAATATAATTTTATTGATTTTAGAGAGAGGGAGGGAGAAGGAGAGATAAAAACATCAATGATGAGAGAGAATCACTGATTAGCTGCCTCCTTCACGTACCTCTCCCCTAACTGAGAATTGAACCTACAGACCATGTATGTTCCCTGACCAGGAATAGAACCTTGATCTACTGGTTCATAGATTGCTGCTCAACCATTGAGTCACACCAGCGGTGCTATATTATTTAAAAATTGGGGAAAAAAACAATGTATTTATTGTTTCTAGTATTACAGAAGTCTCCCATTTTCCCCGTGCATATATTCTTTGGGGGATCTCTCCCAGTCCTCCCCATACCCCGCCCCTGGGAGACCTGCCAGTCTGTTCCAGTTAACCAGGCCTCTGGTCCCATCTTGTCTTTCCCCAGGGCCACTTGCTGAACCACATCACCTTTATTCACTAGTGTCATTGGCCTGAATGCTAGCCCTCGCCTTGGCTTTTGAGAAAACTACATTTCCCAGAAAGGAATGGGCCCACGTGGGCGGAGCTAATGGGTGTTTTTGGTGTTAGTGCATCCCCTTAGGGCAGGACTTCCACCTTCCTCCTCCTGGCGGGTATTTTGACCTCTTCAGTTCAAGGACTCACAGTCTTCAGCCCACTGGACATGTGTAGGAGGAGGCCTAGGAGGCAGCGTCCTTGCTGTGCAGAGTGTGTCTGAGGCTTGCTGAGCACCAACAGGCTGGGAGTGGGGCCTCCAAGCCTCTGGGACTCCTCTCTGACCACAGCGTTCCCACAGCCTCACCCCATTTCACCCTCCAGCCTTGGGGACTGGTGCCCCTCAGGTCCTGCAGCCCAGGAAGTCTCATCCAGAATAGTGAGTCTCTCCTGGGTGACACAGGGTGTGATGGGGGAAGAGGGCATAGGCTGCAGTGCCACCTTGTAAGGACACGGTGGTGAGGCTGATCCATGAGGATTAGGAAAACCCAGGCCTGTTTTGGGTCTAAAGGCAGCAAAGAAGATGAGGTGAGGTTTTGCAGGAGGAGTTTTACTTTCACCCTCAGAATGCTGGAAACATAGATGGTTGGGGGAAAAGGAGGGACATTTTGTGGGGTAGGGTTCTAACTTTTCCTAACATTGCTCAGAGGAAGGACAGACTAGAAGACAGCATCTGTGGACAGGAAGGTGAAGTCCTATAAATGATCAGGTAACTGGCAAGAGTGAGCACTGAGGGCGGAGGCCTGAGATAATACAGGCATCTGGAGGGCACCTGGCCTCTGGGCTGGGCAAGGGCACTGAGCAGCCTGAGCCCATAAATCTTGGTGGTGTTTGCCAGGCTCTCAACAGACCATTTTCTTTACACAAATTCCTGCAAATGCAGAATGAGTTGGGTGTACGGGATGGTGAAGATAATTTCAGGTCTTCACACTCTTGTGGCCTCTGAGATAGTTGTGTCTTGGGGCTGTCCAGCTGCTCTTGTATCCCTTGGACCTGGGGACTTTGAACAGATACTAAGCCCAGACTCCTAAGGTCATGACTAGGGCTTCATGTAGTGGACCTTGTATTTAGCAACCAATGTTATGCGTGGTAGCTCCTGCAGGGCATTGGTTACAGATTGTGCAAAGGCTTGTAGTGAAGAGTGAGCTGATTTAGGAACTGGCAGGTACTTAAATTATATATATAAAGTTTTAGATATAGAAAGGAAGGGAGAGGGAGGGGGCAGAGAAACAATGATGAGCAAGAAACAAGGATTGGTTGCAGCCTGCACTACCCCTATTGTGGATCCAGCCCACAATCAAGTCATGTGCATGTGTCTATACCAGTGATGGCAAACCTTTTGAGCTCAGCGTGTCAGCATTTTGATAAACCCTAACTTAACTCTGGTGCCGTGTCACATATAGAAATTTTTTGATATTTGCAACTATAGTAAAACAAAGACTTATATTTTTGATATTTATTTTTATGTATTTAAATGCTTTTTAACAAAGAAAAATCAACAAAAAAATGAGTTTGTGTGTCACCTCTAACACACGTGTCATAGGTTCACCATCACTGGTCTATACTCAACCAACTGAGACACATCAGCCAGGACTGTAAATCACTTTAATATAGGAGCCCTGGCTGTTTTAGCTCAGTGGATGGAGCGTCGGCCTGTGGACTGAAGACTCTCAGGTTCGATTCTGGTCAAGGGCACATGCACAGGTTGCAGGCTTGATCCCTAGTAGAGAGCATGCAGGAGGCAGCCAATCAGTTATTCTCTCTCATCATTGATGTTTCTATCTCTCTTTCCCTCTCCCTCTCTGAAATCAATAAAAATATATTTTAAAAAATATATAGGAAATCATGGTCAGGTTGGTAATGGTAGTAGTAGCTCAGAAAGGACAGTGTGACCCTGAGGTCTAGCTTTCCTGCTGGGGCCACCGTGGAAGGTGGGTGTCACAACACCGCAGAGAGATAGAAGTTGTCATGTAGAGTGTGGGGGAGAGGTAATCATTTTGCAGTGGCCAAGGCCTTTAAAAGATGAGTGGACCTGATATTATTTAGAAGCAGAAGAGTTATTCCAACAAAGTGAGACTAGGGCTGGTACATATTAACTTCTCTAAACACTCACCAGGATTTTGTTGTGACCCTTGGTGTGGCCTGGTTTTGGAGAGTTGCAGACAGTCTTGTGGATTAGCTTAGAGGTTTGAGTGGTCATCTGTGAAACTCACTGGGCATGGTCAGAACGCCATCGGGTATGGGACTTGAGTTGCAGTTAAGTGAGAGATGTTGGCAAGCATTCTCTGGACAACAAATGCTGAATTAACTCAGAGGCCAAGGAGAGCACTACGGGGCCTGGGGCTGAGGGAGTGCAGGTGTGAGCCACATGTGGTAAAGAGTGATGTGCACTTGAAGAGGGAAGGTGAATTGATGACCACAGCACCCTGACATTGACATAAGAGTGAATGACAAGAGAGTCCATTTCTGGTGGTGTCTGGATGATCCAATACAGTGACTTTTAGGGTGATTGCCTGTAAAGAGGGGTGTTTTGGTGCTACATTCTAGGTACAGAGCTTCGCTGCCATTTAACTAACCACCTGTCTTTTATTGTTGGGGCTGACACACAGGTTGATAAGAATGAGATAGCCTACATCAGTATTACGCAGGCTTCAAAATCTCCACTGGAATGGGTAAGGGAGAAGGGTAAGGGGTAAGAGATTATGGATGTGGTGAACTATAATTTTGAAAAAAGTGATTAGGAAACAATTTGTCCTCACCATAGCAAATTTGCATTACCTTTGAAGTTGTGCTTCTGAGAAGGAAGCTGTGTGAGAGAAGTGTTGTTCAAAGAACTCTGAGCAACAGGTAGTGCAAAGCCATGGCCTCAGTACCTTGGGATTGGGGTCAAGAGGGTGCAGTGTGATGCCATGTATTTGGTGTCTTTGAGAAACAATATGAGGGTATTGCCTGACAAGACCAGTATCAAATCACTCACACTATCTTTATGGCCAGCATCTCTCTTTAACCTATGGTTTTGACACCCATTCTGTTGATAAAAGTCAGTGTGGTATACACAGGAGTCCATAGCTCAGGTGTCTTATCTGCCTTTATTATAGTGGGAAAAGAAAATGTCAGTAGGAATATAAGAAGACAATGGCTTTCATGGGATGAAGGCCTGGTATTTTCTCTGATGTGTGGAGTGGACAGAGCAGATGGATGTGGAGGGTGGGGAGTATGACAGACTAAGAATCTTAGGAGTGAAGCTGATCTTGGGCTGTACTGTCCCCATTATGACAGGATATGAACTTTGAGGATGTGGTCATTGTCTTCTCTCAGGATGAATGGGGGCTCTTTGATGAGGCTCAGAGACTTCTATACTATGATGTGATGCTGGAAGTGTTTGCACTTGTGTAATCTGTAGGTAAGACCTTGATGTTCTCCCAGTGTCCTGAGGTGATGACCTCTCTTCCTTTATTCCTCAGGCAAAGGTTTCTCTCTCCCACAGTGGGAACATGGCCTCTGATAATTTTACCCACTGCCTTGTCAAATGTGCTGTGGCTGACAGGGATGAGCTGGATGTAGAGCCCTGAACAAAGGTCTCCATGAACATCCCTAACACCTGTTACCTCAAAAAGTAAAGGAAACAGAGTGAGGAGACTTGAAGTGAGCTTAATAGGTCCCAGCTTGCACTTTCTCTTCATGGGAGGCTGACAGTGTCCATATGCATGGCTTCAACTTCTGTACTCTTTCTCTGGGTAATGGTTCTTTGTGGCAACCTGGGTCATGTTATGGTCTTCACTTACATGAACTATGGGCTGTTCTTTTAAGGCTTTCATTCAATTTTTTGGAATATTCTCTTCCCTGAATACTATAGCAAGCTGTGTAGCTCTGGCCCAGTGATGACTGCTCACCTCTTCATCACCTGTTTCTCTGCACTGGTGCTTCTGCAATCATCTGCAACTTTGATGTGCACATGTGTTATGGGGTGCACATATGTGGTAATTAGTCCTCGAAACCAGCTACTCCTTTATTGAATTTTACTTGGAGTAAGACGGAACCAACCTCTTGCTCAGCTTGCCCCCTTCCCCAGTCAACAAGCCCTGCTAAATGCTGTTAGTTGAAGGATTAGCTGGAACTCCATATTCTAATCCATGTGGTGCTTGCCATTTTTGTGTCATATTTCTGGCAAGGCCTTTCTGTTTTATGATCTTCATTAGCCCAGAAAGTTACAAGAGCCTCTTATTAATCCTTTCTGCATATCTCTTATTTTCAGAGAATTGCATGTACCAACTGTGATACATAACAAACCTTTGCAATGGAAATTCCCCCTGTCACCACATTCAACATTCATTTCCTCACCGTTTCTCACTTTTCAGGTTGTTGGCATAACATGGATGATAAGGAGGCCTGTTCTGGTCAAAGTGTATCTATACAAGGAAAGTCACAAGTCAGGGCTTTTAAGACAGCTCCAGCAACCCAGAAAACCCTTCTGTGTAAGCGGTGTTTCTCTGTGTTACAACATATTTTATTACCTGACTGAGTCAGATGTAGCGTATTTTAAGCATAAAGCATTCTGTAGTGACGCACGTGTTGGAGACGTCTGTTTCAGTGCAAACCCTCACCAGCAACAGAGGAATGAGTGTGGACAGGGGCCCTGGAAATAAGCTATGGATAGGGCCTCCTTTGTGAACAGGTGCAGCTTCTACTTATCTTCAGTGCCTTCAACCAGCAGGAAGGTTGGAGAAGACTTTAAATACAACTCAGAGTTTCCCCAGCACCAGCCCACTTCCAACCCTGAGGAACTACACTGTGGCAGTGGGATTTCCCAGGAATTTCTTGATGGAAAAAGTCTTCATCAGGGGGGTGAATATGAAAACGCTGGCAGCAACGACCTGAAATTTGGTAAAATTCAGGGTGTCTGTTATGGAGAACTTACTCATGAGTGTAACAAATGTAAGAAAGTTTTTAGACAAATCTTTAACCTCATTCAACATAAGAGAGTTCACACTGGAGTAAAGCTATATGAGTGTAGAGAATGTGGGATGTCCTTTAGTCAAAGGAGTCACCTCACTGGACAACTCAGAGTTCACACTGGAGAGCAGCCATATGAGTGTACTGAATGTGGGAATTCTTTTAGCCAAACATCTAACCTTATTAAACACCTGAAAGTTCACAGTTGCGACAAGCCATATGAGTGCTATGATTGTGGGAAGTTCTTCAGTGATAAGTCTTACCTTGAAAAACACCACAGAGTTCACAGTGGAGAAAAGTCATATGAATGTAGAAAATGTGGGATGTCCTTTCAGCAAAGGGCTCAACTCACTGTACATCTGAGAGTTCGCACTGTAGAGAACCCATAGGAGTGTACTGAATGTGGGAAATCTTTTAGTCAAAAATCTAACCTTATTAAACACTTGAAAGTTCACACTGGAGAGATGTGTTAAATGTGCAGGGAATGTTTTTATTTTTCTCTCTTAGAATAACAACACTGAAGGCAACTCTTTGGGGCCTATTTTCCTAAATTTAAACCCCATTTTAATGGAACATACACTCTTTTAGATTCCTCATAAGTTTCGGGTACAAGTGAGGCTTGAAGGCGCTATATTGCACTTGCTAACATGCCCAGATCTAACACCCGATTGATGTCACAGTGAGCATGTGTGGCTGAACAGATTTCACCTCTACCACCTGGCTCACCTGAAGAGTGTGCATCAGTCACAAACCCTGTGTGCTCAGGGGAAATGTATTCTGTGTTCTCACTTGTGCTTGGGAAAATTCAGATTACTCTGAGCTCTTGACAGGATCTTCATTCCTTTCTCTCTGACTAGAGAATGCATCTGATCCAAGATTTGTCCAGACTACATATCCTAAGCTAAGGAGTGCTACCACATTCAGTGACATTGTGGGTCTCACATTATGCTTTTATGAATTTTTTTACTTTATAATTCAACAACCTGAAAATTGCTTACTGTCCTCTGATTCTGGTTAATGATATTTAGTAAAGATGTTTTTTCTTTTGTAGCTTTAATTTTTTAAAGAAATTTCACTCTGGATGATTTGATACGAATGTTGTGATCAATCATCACAGATATGGTGGGGTCCCAAACTTTCTGTTCTTTGGAAAGTGTATAATAATGTCAGAAAAATCATTCTGTCCAATATTGGCTTATATTATATCTTTGACCAAGGCAATGAAAGAAAGTTTGCATAACTTTATGGTTCTAATTTGCAGCCTGGTGCCTCTAATGTTGGTGAGGTCAGTGGTCCCTCAGAAGAGGAGTCCTTTTTTGTGCTTCTATCATTGTTCTAACATTATCCTCTGAGGAATTTTAGGTTCTAATTCACCAACCTACAAACTGCTTGCTGTCCTCTGTTCTGGTTTATAATCTTTTAGTAAAGGAGTTTTTTGCTTTTTTACCTTTAATTTTGTGGGTTATATTCACTGCATGGGATGATTTGAAAGGATATTTGTGATCTGTCACATGCATAGGGGAACAGATATGGTGGGGTCCCAAACATTCTGAGTTTTGGAAGGCACATAATAATGGCAAGAAATCACTCTTTGTCCAATATTGGCATATTTTCTATTGCTAACCAAGTCCTTTAATGAAAATCTGCATGAGTATTTGATTCTAATTTTTTAGCCTGGTGCCTGTATTATTGGTGAGGTCAAAGATCACCCAGAAGAAGAGTCCTTTGTTGTGCTCTGTGAACAATATGAATTATATTCTCTGTTCACAGTATGTCTTAAATACTGCAAAAGAGCCCTGTGCCATGATGTGTGAAATTTCTTAGGCTGGTTTCATTTGTTGTAGCACTGTGAAGTGCAAGTAATACTGGGACAAACACTGTTTTCATAGTGAATTGAAGAGACGGCAGAATATTGGATGAAAATTGCCTCTTCTGAACATTATCCACAAATGACCCAGTTTTGAAGCTTGTTTGTTCTTTGTGTAGCTGAAGTGATTGGTTGTGAAAAGAATCTCATGGTTTTGGGGATTCCCTTAAATCCCTTGATGGCAGCGGTTCTCAACCTGTGGTTCGCGACCCCTTTGGGGGTCAAACGACCCTTTCATAGGGGTTGCCTAAATACATCCTGCATATCAGATAATTACATTATGATTCATAACAGTAGCAAAATTACAGTTATGAAGTAGCAACAAAAATAATTTTATGGTTGGGAGTCACCGCAACATGAGCAACTGTATTAAAGAGTTGCGGCATTAGGAAGGTTGAGACCACTACTCTATGGTGTGCACCTCAAGGTTATCACAACAAGAACTCAAGGCTAGAGGAAGGATCATCGTATGATTAGTCCCAAATTATGTGTTTTTGACAATTCAGCATTCCTGATCATTCTGATGGCAGTAGTCTTCACTTCTTGACAATATTTGCTGCCACTGAGGCAACAATGATTCTCTCAGGAAATGAGGAGAGAGATGGTGATGTCTGTATAGAGTTTCCATTTAATTTTCTAACAACAGAGGGATATCTGTGTTTTTATTTGGAACCACATTTTAAGGCTTTACTTAGGTATATGTTTAACTGACATGCAACAAAAAGCACTTTTCTAATGTGCACTATTTGGTGAGGTTGAACGTATGGATAAAGGTCAGAAACCATCACATGTAAAATATGCTTCTCTGTTACCCGTATCCATGGTGGGGCAAAAGTATGCTTATGGTTGTGAGTATGCAAAACACAGAATTTATTTTCTTATTTTAAATAACTATTTATATAAAAGGCTAATATGCAAAGTGTCCCCTTGGGAGTTTGAACGGGAGACCAGGAGTTTGATCGCCTGCTATGATGGGCACTGACCTCCAGGGGGCGGCGCAGAATGAAGGAAGGCCCTGGCCAGCAACCAGCAGCTAGGAAAGGAAGGCCCTGATCAGCCCTCATTGCCAGCTAGGCCTAGGGATCCTACCTGGTCAGAAATTTCGTGCACTGGGCCTCTAGTTTTATATGTTTTTATTTTTATTTTTATTGATTTTTAGAGAGAAGATGCAGAGGGAGAGACACATCAATCTTCTGCCTCCTGCATGCCCACTACTGTAGACCCAGGCGCACATGTGACCTGATCTGGAATTAAACCAATGACCTTTCAGTGAACGTGATCATGCCCAAAAAAATAAGAAAGAGTAGCCATGGAGACTTTATACTTTTATTATTATTTATTAACTGTTGTATTATTTTCAATACTAACAACTATAAACCTACTTTTGCACACCCTGTATTCACCTCTTGCCCTTTTATAATCTTTCGGATTCTCCAGTTCTCCGTATAGCCATTGATTTACCTCCTCTTACAATAGATAAGTTCATATTTTCCATAATTTTAAAGGCACTATAAGGTGTATAATTTTTTAACAAATACTGGCTTCCTTTATGCTACACAGGTATTTTTAGATTCAACAGTAATGTTTATGTAAATAGTTAACTTTAATTTTTATTGCTAATAATGTTGTATTCTATGGATAACCACTTAATCCGTTGATCGGTATATGGTAACAGTTATTTCCATGTTTGGGTTTTATAAATAAAACTGCTGGGAATATTGCATTCAGTTCTTCCTACAGGTGTATGTTTTATTTATTTAACTGTTGCAGTGTCGGTGAACGTGTTACATTTTAAGATATGCAGATCTGTGATCTAAAATGGTCATTCCCTTTGCCTTCCTACCCACCCACAGTAATGAAAATTCCAGGTTTAACATTACCCTGGCAGCACATATGACGGTTATTTTTTTTAAATAGTAGGCCAGGAAATGAGTATACTATTAACTTGTTTTTGTTTTGATAACATTTCCCTAAGTATT
Organism: Myotis yumanensis; assembly: GCF_028538775.1. Classification (NCBI taxonomy): domain Eukaryota; kingdom Metazoa; phylum Chordata; class Mammalia; order Chiroptera; family Vespertilionidae; genus Myotis; species Myotis yumanensis. Next base: position 405,906 of record NW_027223786.1, read on the forward strand.
TTTGATGATGAGCATTTCTTCTTGCTTTAATTTACACCGTCTTTAACTCCTTTGCTAAAATGTCTGCTCAGGAACTTTTGCCTATTTTTTAATTTAATTTATTTTCTTACCAATAGGGGGACAGTGTGGCATCTAAGACATGTGTTTGAGTTTCTCTCCTTCCTCACTCAAGTGACTTCTTTGCCCTATGGAACCATTGGTTTTCAATTTTAGAAAGAAAATTGTTTTTCTCAACTTTTATCCTATGGACAATTTATAGCCACTTATAACCTACACTAATAAGTTTAATCTGCATTGTTAACATTCCCCACCAGTATTATTTAAGTCCAAGCATTTAGTAATACTTTAAGTGAAGTCTAGATTTGTAGTATTTGTCAGTTTCCCTGGTTAAGTACTTTCATCATCACCAGGTTCAAACTGCCAGAACAATGGCATTGGACATGGACATGATAAGATATTACAGTAGTACATCGTTATATTTTATTTTCAACATACTGATAAAGTAGCAGTGAATGAGCTCAAGAAAATCCTATATAATAAAAGGGTAAACTGCAAATCGACCAAACCGCGGAACAACTGGTTGTTATGATGCACACTGACCACCAGGGGACAGAAGCTCAATGCTGCCTCCTGGTGGTCAGTGCACTCCCACAGGGGGAGCGCTACTCAGCCAGAAGCCAGGCTGAAGGCTGGCAAGTGCAATGGTGGTAGCGGGAGCCCCTCCTGCCTCCACAGCAACGCTAAGGATGCCCGAATGTGAAAGAGTGCAGGCCAATCTGAAGGACACCCCACCCACCCGGGTGCACAAATGTCCTGCACCTGGCCTCTAGTTTATAATAAAACATCTGAATTATTGGCAAGTGGCACGTGTTGAACATTTTTAAAAGTTTGATATAATTGTAATTAATTAGTGTAGATAATCCATGGTTCCCCGATGCTGGAACACTAGACCTTATCTCTGGGAACAAGTGGGCAGGAATTTAAAGAGAAATCAAGCCCATAGAAAATGAGTGCCCTTATCATCATTAACTATGTGGGCTCTTTATTTGAGCTGCACTGTGCCCATTTCATATTGAAGATCAAAAGCCTACAGAGCTACAGGAGAATTTACTACTCCCCCGCTTCCCTGAAGCAGAACCTGTAGAGCTTGTAATACTAAAGTCCTACCGCTGGAGGAAATATTTCCCGATCCTCCACCTCTGGTGTGGGAATGCTCATCAACTAGATCCGTGGCCCCTTGAGTGTGGCTCTTCCTAAACCTTAGGAGTACCCTAATTAAGTTAATAACAATGTACCTACCTATATAGTTTAAGTTTAAAAAATTTGGCTCTCAAAAGAAATGTCAATCGTTGTTCTGTTGATATTTAGCTCTGTTGACTAATGAGTTTGCCGACCACTGAACTAGATCCTTAGTTATGGGGTCCTGTGTCAGGCAAGCCATGTTAGAAGGAGAGCTTTTGGCTTGCCCAACTATGCAAAATCAACAAGGTAATAGAGTTTATGAGCTGCTCTCTTTTAACACCTTAAAAGAAATAAGGAAAAGTGTTAGAGAAAATGAGGACAACAGTCCATTTACAAAAGGACTCCTTAATGCTGTTTCTGAAAATTATCACAGGACACCTTGGGACTGGCAGATTTGGGCCAAAACAACTCTGGATGTCAGTCAATATCTATTATGGAGAGCACAATATGATGAGGTCTGGGAGCAGCAGGCTAACCAAAATAACTTAGCAGGTGCTGGTCACATTATGGCCCCAATGCTCCAGGGATGGGGACCATATGTTAATGTACAATAGCAAGTAGACCTGCACCCTCAAGTGTTCGCCCAAACCTCTCTCTGTGCACAACGGGCTTGGGAGCACATTCCAGAAGGCGGATCCCAGCAAGGCTCTTTTGTTAATGTACACCAGGGATCCCAGGGATCTTATTGTTGATTTTGTAAATCGCCTTAATCCATTTGCCAGCAGATCAGTCATAGCCAGGTTGCGGATATTCTCTTGCTACAACTGGCATATGAGAATGCCAACGTTGATTGTCAAAAGGCTATACAGCCCATCAGGGGAAAGGCCACCACGGGTGGGGGAATGTATCAGAGCTTGTGGCTAGTAGGAACAGAAACCCACCTGAGTCAGATGCTGGCCATAGCCCTTCAAGCTGTGAATAAGGGCAAGAAAGATTCCAAATGTTACCAATGTAGAAAAAAAGTGGGGGCATTTTAAAAAGGATTGGAGGACTAAAATGCCAGCCTCCTGGGCTGAGATATCTTGGCCCCATCTTTCTGTGCCTGCTGCCATAAGGGGCAACATTGGGCCAATCAATGTAAATCTAAATTTGACAAATATGGCAATTCATTACCACCACTGCAGGGAAGCTCCCAGCGGGGCCAGTCCCGGGCCTCACAAAAAAACAGGACACAACTGACCGGCCTTTGTAAGGCAGACAGAAAATCCACTGTCTGCTCCCTCTGAGCAGCTACTGCTGCGAGCCCAGGGTTGGACTTACCAAAACAGAACTAATTCTCAAGGAAGGTGATGAACCTAAAAGGGTCTCTATGAGAATTTGGGGTCCACTGCCACCAGGCACAGTAGGCATCATTTTGGGATTTTATAACCTTAACTTAAAAGGGGTCACAGTAGTACCTAGTGATTGATAGTGATTACCAGGGATAAATCCAGTTGCATATTTTCCCTGTGCAAATGAAGATCGCACAGCTGTGGTTACTACCATGCTGGGTCCCAAATGCTTTAGGAAAGGAGAGAAACCAAGGAGAGTTTGGCAGTACTGAAGAGCAAGGGGTTTATTGGAATCGCCTAGTAACCAGGGAAAGGCCCCTCCTCACTATAGAAATCCAAGGGGGAAAAGTTCACCAGATTGATGGATACTGGGGCAGACGGATCTATCCTTAGGCATCTTGATTTGCCCTCCTCATGCCCCACAGTAAAACAAGATCAAAGGATAGTGGCAATAGGGGAAGTTTTCCAGACATTACAAAGTTCTCAGCCTGTTATGCTGTAAAGGGCCAGTTGGGCAAATTGGCTACATATAACCCCTAATCTTACAAATTCCAGTGAATTTGTGGAGACGAGATCTCCTTTTGAAGTAGGGGCTAACATTACAGACACCTTTTTAGAAATGACCACCGTTGTTATATCTCCCCTACCCTTTACTTGGTTAAGCTAAACCCCTATTTGGGTAGAACAGTGGCCTTTAAAGGGAGAAAATTACAACAGGCACATCTACTCATGAAAGAACAGTTAGAATTTAGGCACAAAGAACCTTCTAATAGCCCCTTGAATTCTCCTATTTTTGTAATTCCCCAAAATTATAAAAAGTGGAGGCTTTTACATGATTTAAGAGCCATTAATTCTAATATTCAACCCATGAGGGCTCTCCAGCCTGGACATCCCTCCTCAGCCATGAACCCACAAGAATGGCCCATTATTATAATAGATTTAAAAGATTGTTCCTATACCATTCCTTTGGCTACCGAGATTGGGAGAAATTTGCATTCACTCTCCCCTCAATTAACAATGAGGAACCTGCTCAGAGATACCACCGGAAAGTCCTCCCACAGGGAATGTCAAATAGCCCAACTATGCGTCAGTATCATGTATATCAGGCGCTTACGCCAACTGGGCAACAGTTCCCTTCTGGAAAAATTATCCGTTGTGTGGAGGACATTGTACTTGCAGCCCCTGATAGGAACCTGTTATATTGTTTGTACTCTTCAGTACAAAAGGAAACGGCCTTAAGAGGCCTTTTAATAGCCCCTGAAAAGGTACAGATGTGACAAAACCATGGAAATATCTGGGGTATATCTTAACTGAAAGAACCATCAGACCCCAAAATGTTATCTTTGATAATAGGGAAATAAAAACTCTAAATGATTTTCAAAAATTTCTGGGGGATATAAATTGGATAAGACTGGTTTTAAGCATTCCCACAGCAAATTTACAAAACCTGTTTAGCATATTAAAAGGGAATCCAGCTTTGAATTCCCCAAGACAGCTCTCTGCTGAAGGAATAGAACTCCGCCTGGTTGAGAATGCTCTCAATACACGATATTTAAATAGAATTTCTCCCCAGCATTCTCTTCAATTATTTTCTATTTCCCACGAGACATTCCCCTACAGGAGTTATAGGGAACTAATTCCTGAAATGAGGTTCACTGAATGGTCGTTTTGCTCCCATTCTCCCTCCAAAATATTATCGCCTTATCTAGCTTTAATTTGCTCTTTAATCCTAGATGGGAGGCAGCAATGTGCTAAACTCACAGGACATGATCCTTAAGTCATTCGCCTCCCACTAAACAAGACTCAATTTGAGAAAGCAGTTTCCACTTCCATAGATTTACAAATTGTCCTAGCTGACTTCTTAGGGCAGGTAGAGCGTTCTCTCTGTGCTAAGATATTTTTTTGTCACACACTAAGTTGCTTTATTACACGAAGAATGTACATGCCCTAGCTGGCTTGGCTCAGTGGATAGAGCGTCAGCCTGCGGACTGATGGGTCCCAGGTTCAATTCTGGCCAAAGGCACATGCCTGGGTTGCAGGCTAGATCCCCAGTACGGGGTGTGTAGGAGGCAGCCGATCCATGATCCTCTCTTATCGTGGCTGTTTCAATCTCTCCCTCTCCCTTCCTCTCTGAAATCAATAAAAAATATATATTTTAAAGAACACATCAAGCCCTGGCTGGTTTGTCTCAGCGGATAGAGCATCAGCCTGCGGACTGAAGGGTCTCAGATTCCATTCTGGCCAAGAGGACATGCTCGGGTTGCAGGCTCAATCCCCAGTAGGGGGCGTGCAAGAGGCAGCCGATCCATGTTCCTCTCTCATTATGGATGTTTCAGTCTCTCTACCTCTCCCTTCCTCTCTAAAAATCAATAAAGAAATACATTTAAAAAAAACATCAGGAATCAGTGTAGAGCAGTGTTTGACAACACTTGGGAATCACTGCTAAAGAGCAATACACTGTAGAACAGTATTTGACACCACTTGGGATTCACTTCTAAAAGGCTGGAAACTATATGAAAGTGTTTGAAAGCACTTTGAAATCACTGATCAACATCAGAAACTGTGGAGAACAGCATGTGGCAAAACTTGGGAATCACTGCTAAATTGCAGTCAGTACACTGACAAAGGGTAGGAAACGGTGCAAAAGTGTTTGAAAACACTTGGAAGTCACTGGTAGCGTTCTAAGATGCCAGAGAGGAAAATGTCACCGAGGCCAAAATCTTACCTCCACCTTCTTAGGGTTTGTGGAGGAGGCGGCCCTGAAAAAATCACCTGACACACGGGGGCGGGGGAGGGGGGGGGGGTGCGGGGAGACATGAGGGCAACGTTTTCTTTCCCTCAAGTGTCTGATGTGACAAGGGAAGCGCTCCTAAGGAAACCGTGCAAGAGCCACATCCACGCTTTTTCAGACTGGGTTGAAAGGAGAGGGGCGATTGTGGGCAAGCCACTAAGTAGGCCGGGAGGCGAAAGGAGAGATGAGGGAGGCCCATTCCTACAGATTCCTCTGCCTCTCAGCTGGCTTCCTGCCTCAAGTGCAAAAACGAGTCCCCGAGTGCGCTCGTCATCTCTCCACCCACCCCCACCCCCTCAATCTTTATGTCCAGTTGGAGTATTTTTTGCCATCTGGCCACTTTGGAATATTGTCTCTGGCTCGCCTGAGCGGCTGCGGTGGCGGCATAGTCACTTCAGGAAGGAAAGGAGAAGATCGGCTTGGTTCCAGGCACCGAATTGTGCCAGAGGCGGGCGGGGGGGGGGGGGGGTGGGGGGGGCGGACAGGAGTCATTCGCTGAGCGGGCCCCCAATGTATTTCTAAGACAGTGAGCGACTCTGGTAAGGGCATGCGGTAGGAGGAGAGCAGCTGGAGTTCTGTTTGTTGGCTGGGGGCGTGCAGGGGATGGGGAAGGCCTGGGGTCCGTTTGCTCCTTTGTTGATATCATTTCCTTTCTTACTTTCTTTCTTTCTTTCTCTTTTTTAAAACAAAGGTGAAGAACTCTTCCGGTGGAGGTATTTCTGCAAGAAAGTCTGGCAGGACAGGACATAGGGGCATGCGGGCCAGGCCAGTCCATTGACCAGAAAACGCAAAAGATCTGTAGTGGCTCTGACTAGCGCCCTTCCTTTAAGAAACAGGAAGACAGGGGAGTTTCTCTCGGGGTCCCTCCCTCTCCCCTTCCCCTCCACCCCCCCCCCCACCACCACACACACACTCACACTCACACTCACACACAGTGGCACCCGAGTAGCAAGAGGTTTCCAGAATGAACTGAATTCCAGGGCCTAGCCAGGCAGCCACCCCGCAGCAAGGAAAAGACCATATAAAAACGGCCGCCAGGTGGCGCGCGAACACCAGCGAGAACGTCAGTGGGGCGGCTCCGAGGCCGTGGGCCAGGCCAGCGGGGCCCAGGAGGAAGCCCCACTGCCCGCTGTATGTGTGTTTGGGGGGAAGCGGGGGGCAGGGGGCAAGGGTGGCCAATCTCCTCCCTGCGCCCACCTCTCCAGTGGGACCGTGTCGGCCCGGGCCCCTGGCGGGCGGCAGGGCGGCGGGGCGGGGCTCCACCACCTGGGGTTTGCCCAGGAAGGCCCCGTGCATGCGCGTGCGCACACTCACGGCCTGGCAGCGGAAGGGGGACTGGAAAAGTTTTTTGTGGGGTGGGGCCTGACAGAGGACCAAGAGGACATAACCAGAACACTTTTTGCGGCCCGGGACCTTTAAAACCTCAATGGGTGAGGGGGTGGGGGGGTGAGGGGCGGGGTGTCACGACTCCGAAGACCTAAACGCAGCGAGTACTCACGAGGCAACAACGGAGGAATCATTTTCTCTGTTTCCTTTCAGTTATTATTTTTTTCGGAATTGAATTTATTGGGGGACACATCGGTGAATTAAATGAAATGGAATGCAATAGGATAAAATGAAAGGCCTGGCCTTGCAAACTCAGACACCTCAAGTGACCACCCAGGATGTTCTGAATTTAAAAAAAAAAACTTTTTAAAGTGGAAAGCAGTGTATAGTGAGTGGCAGTCATGCGCTAGGCCGGGTATCTCCCCTGAGAGAGATCACCTTTGAACTTACTGGCATCTGAGCCTATTGTCTTTCTATGCCTCTAGGTCCTAGAGTCTAGAATCACATGTCTTTGGAGTAGTGAATGCCCCGGTAACTAGTCACTTTCCTTTTTCCCGTGCCCTCAGGGCACAGCCCAGGGTCCCAGGGTGGAGACCACAAATTCCCTCATTGCTACTGTTGTATATTTTTTTAAAAGCTAGGGACAAATGAATAAACAAGTGGAAAAACAATTATCTCTCTCTCTCTCTCTCTCTCTCTCTCTCCCTGCCCCCTCCCTCTCCCTTTCACTCTCTCTTTAAACAACAACAAAACATCCCTAGCCGGTTTGGCTCAGTGGATAGAGCATCAGCCTGTGGACCGCGAAGTGTCCCGGGTTCGATTCCGGTCAAGGGCACATGCCTGGGTTGCTGGCTCGATTCCCAGTGTGGGGTGTGCAGGAGGAAGCTTTCTGGTGATTCTCTCTCTCTCTCATTGTTGATGTTCTAGTGCTCTCTCCATCTCCCTTCCTCTCTGAAATCAATAAAGATATATTTAAAAAAAAAAACCACAAATGTATTATTTCACCTTTACGTAGTAAAAAGTGTCCTTGTACGATGTTTTGTATTTCCTGTTATTAAAACAGTGAACTTAAAAGGGGGGATGGGAGAGATGGGGAGGAGGATAAAAGGGAGGGGTTGACCTTAGCCGTTTCAAAATGGTGGTTGCCAAGTCACTGGAGCTAAAATGGCGACTGCCTAAACTCCTTTTTTATTGATTTCAGAGAGGAAGGGAGAGGGAGAGAGAGCTAGAAACATCCACGATGAGAGAGAATCATGGATCGGCTGTCTCTTGCATGCCCCCTACTGGGGATCGAGCCCACAACCCGGACCCCTCTGTCCGCCACCAGGAAGCAGATTCTCAACATATTGGGATAACACTCCGTAGAATGGAGGGTGTGTGTGTGTGTGAGTGTGTGTTTTAACCTTGTTGTACACATGACAAGCAAAAAAGGAGATGTAAGTGGGTTACATGAACTCCTTTGGTGATAGATGAGGGAGGCGAGAGAAAGCAAAGCAGGAGGGGGGGGAGGGAAACCTCTGGGATTGGATAAAAATTAAAGTAAAATGATAGACACATACTTCTTCATACTTCTCTTACTTAGGTTGGCGTAGGATAGTTAATGGCCAGCAATGTACTCAATAAAAATGAGGGGATTTAAAAAGGAAAATTACACCCTAGCCGGTTTGGCTCAGTGGAGATAGAGTGTTGTCCTGTGTACAAAAGGGTCCCAGGTTCGATTCGGGCCAAGGAGACATGCCCGGGTTTCGGGCTGGATCCCCAGAGCCCCTCCACCCCCCAGTAGGGGGTGTTCAGGAGACAGTTGATCCATGATTCTCTGTCATCATTGATCTCTCTCTCTTCCTCTTTGAAATCAATAAAAGCACAAACACACACACACACACACACACACACACACACACACACACAGCTCTGACCAGTTTGGCTCAGTGGATAGAGCGTCAGCCTGTGGACTCAAGGGTCCCGGGTTTGATTCCAGTCAAGGGCATCTACCTTGGTTGCAGGCACATCCCCAGTGGGGGGTATGCAGGAGGCAGCTGATCGATGTTTCTCTCTCATCAATGTTTCTAACTCTCTATCCCTCTCCCTTCCTGTCTGTAAAAAATCAATAAAATATATATTTTTAAAAAATAATAATAATAAATTTTAAAAAAAGAAAGATTGACCTTTGTCAGGGAAATCTGTAACCAACAGTGAAATGACCAGCTAGTGAAAGAAACGTGAGCTTGCCAGACAAGGATTTCGGTGTGGATTTTTGACTTTATTCGATGATCTTACACAAACGACTGTGAAACATTGAAGAAAGAACCCGCCATCCTTACACCCACATCTAAGTGTTGCTGTTTACATTCCTTCGTTCAGCCTATATCCTCATAAGCTTTTTAGCAAGAATATGTGGCACACTTCCGTTTCATGGTCAAGACAGGATCAGAGGCCATGGATCCTGACAACAGATCGGTCTGTTTCATTCCGTCTTTTTCCGTGGTTACATCTACTGCCGTGTCTCGATTTATAAGCAAAACCTAGACAACCGACAAGAAAGTGTTTTGTAGTTGGTCGAAGAACACAGAAAACATTGCTGTCATTTTCGGTGAAGAAAGTCAATTTTGTACAGTCTATGTCAACATAAATAAAATGTGAATTTGTTCAATGGAAAAACAAAACAGCGAAATTAAAACGGGGGTGGGAGGGGGAGGCAGGGTGGAGAGGATAAGAGGGAGGGCTTGACCTTTGCTGTTTCAAAATGGCGGCTGCCAAGACCCTGGAGCCAAAAGGGAGGCTGCCTAAACTCCCTTCTTTGACAGAAAGGATGACTCCTTTATTCCCACACAACTGTGGACGACGAAAGGGGCCACATGCTAACCCCACGAGCTCAGAGGAAGCCCTGCCTAGCAGTCTTGCAAACCGAGAGGCCTAAAGCCACCACAGGGATGGTCTGAAGGGAGACTTTTCTTAAGAGCAGTAGTGGTGGGTAGTCCCGTCCTACCTAGCGGGAGTCTTCCCAGACCAGGTCAGTGTTTACCTTAACTGAACCTATGGTCCTTTTGCATCTAAGACATAACATACCTATGCTATAAAATGTCAGAGGAACTTGTAACATCCCACCGTCCCCACTCTGCGCCCTCCCCCCACCCCCTCCACACAAGCAAATGTGCCTGGGGGCTCTGCAGGACAGACCATAAATTCCTTCATTGCTATTGTTATCACGTGTATTATTGCCTGTTAACTATCTATCCTGCACCCACCTAAGGAAAAGAAGTAGGTGTGGCTCTGCCCAGTTTGGCTCAGTGGGTGGAGCCGACGTCAGCCTGCAGCGAACCTTAAGGTCCCGGGTTCAATTTCGGGTCCCGGGCGCATGCCCGCCCGTCCAGCCAGGTCACAGGCTCAAGCGAGCCCCACTAGGGGGCGTGCAGGAGGCTGTCGATCCAAGATTCTCTCTCATTGATGAGGTTTCTCTCTCCCTCCCTCTCCCTTTCTCTCTGTAAAAAATCAATAAAATATTTTTTTAAAAAAAATTAAAAAGAAGTGTGCATCTATCATTTTACTTTTTATTCAATCCCAGAGGTCCCCCGCCCCATTTTGGTACCTCCATCGCTCCCTCCCTCCTTCATCTATCACCAGTGGATTTCCTGTAACCCACTTATGTCTCCGCCCTGAATTGGATTGTTACGTATAAAACAAAGTGACCCCAAGCCGGTTTTGGCCAGTGGGTAGAGCATCGGCCTGGAGACCGAATGGTCCCGGGTTTGATTTCAGTCAAGGGTGCAGGCCCGGTTGTGGGCTCGATCCCCAGTAGCGAGTGTGCAGGAAGCAGCAGACGGGTGATCCTCTCTCATCCTGGACGTTTCTCCCTTCCTCTCAGTAATCAATAAAAATGTGTTAAATAATAATTTAGAAAAAGGAATGAATAAAACAAAGTAAAAAACAGTCATTCTCTGGAGCATTGTCCCAAACCCTTGTGATTCTGCTTCCAGGCAAGTGTGGACAGTTTGGCTCAAGTAAACTCACACAAGTTCTTTACAGGTTTGCATGTTTTTCCATGAACATGACGTATACACCTGCTGGTTTCTGAGGGCAAGGCAACAGAATCTGTCCATGAGGTCCTCTGTGAAACGGTAGAGGCGTCTGTTTCTGCTGTCTGTCAGAAGCCAGGTCACCCTTAGAAAGAGTGTAGAAAACAACAACAACAAAAGACAGACATTGAATTTACAAAGAGAAAACACACAGAAGCGAACCTCGGGATGATCCGAGGACTGTGAGAGGGAATCTCCCCTTCTCATCACTCATACTGCTTTTGGAAAAATGGCAATGATCCTAAGAGGTGAAGGTATGGAAGCTCTCGGAGACGCCAACAGACCGGGGCTACTTTACCCATTCTTAACCCTACCCAACCAAGTCTCCCTCTCCCTGGGAGTCAAGCTTGTGTGCCCACAGTGGTAGGTAGGGGTGCCCCACCGACCGGTCGACCGACCGACTGATGGCTGTTTTAAAATCAGAACCTGTCCCCTTTCAATGAGGGCTTAGGACAGGGGCAACTATATTTTCCTGCTCAAATCATCCCCAATTCACCTGGTAGGTTTGTCTCTGTCTGTCTGTCTGTCTGCGTGTTTGTCTTTAAGCCAGTGATGCCAACATTGGTTGTTGGTTTTTGTGGGGTGGGTATTTTTGGGTTTTTTTTGTTTTTGGAGGGTCATGTGTATGTAGACTTCAATGAGCCAGAGACTGAACCAAAAGGGGAGAATGATGATTTTTATTTTTCTAAATGTATTTTATTTTTTTTACAGAGAGAAAGGGAGAGGGATAGAAAGTTAGAAACATTGATGAGAGAGAAACATTGATCAGCTGCCTCCTGCACACCTCCTACTGGGGATATGCCCACAGCCAAGGTACATGCCCTTGACCAGAATCCAACCTGAGACCTTTTAGTCAGCAGGCAGATGCTCTATCCACTGAGCCAAACCAGTTAGGGCTCCATAAGCTAGAATATGCGGAACACTTCTGTTTCATGGTCAAGACACGATCAGAGGCCATGGATACTGACAACAGATCTGTCTGTCTTTTTCCGTGGTTACATCTACTGCCAAGTCTCAATTTATAAGCAAAACCTAGACAACCTTCACGAATGTGTTTTGTGGTTTATCTAGGAAGAATACAGAAAACATAGCTGTTATTTTCGGTGAAGAAAGTCAATTTCGTACAGTGTATTTCAACATAAATGAAATGTGAATTTGTTTAAAAGATAAACAAAGCAGCTAAATTAAAACCGGGGTTGGGGTGGAGGTGGACAGGATAAGAGGGAGGGGTTGACCTATGCCGTTTCGAAATGGCGCCTGCCAAGTCCCTGGAGCCAAAATGGAGGCTGCCTAAGCTCCCTTTTTGACAGAAAGGATGACTCTTTAATTCCCACACAACTGTGGACAAAAGGGGCCACATGCTAACCCCATGAGCTCAGGGGAATGCCTGCCTGGCAGTCTTGCAAACTGAAAGGCCTAAAGCGACCCCAGGGATGGTCTGAAGGGAGGCTGTCACTAAGAGCACTTGTGGTGGGTAGTCGCGTCCTAGGCCTGAGTCTTCCCTGACCAGGTCAGCGTTTACCTTAACTGAACCCATGGTCCTTTTGCATGTAAGACAACACACCTCTGAAATGTCAGAGCAGCTTGTAACATTAGCCCCCCTACTCTCCCCCCCTCCCCCCATCTCCGCCCCCCCCCCCACACACACACACACACACACACAAGCAAATGCCCCTGGACGCCCTGCAGGAAAGAGACCATAAATTCTTTCATTTTTATTGTTATCACCTGTATTGTTGCCTGTTAACTATCTATCCTGCACCCACCTCAGGAAAAGAAGTAGGTGTGGCCCTGGCCAGTTTGGCTCAGTGGGAAGAGCCAATGTCAGCCTACAGCGGACCTTAAGGTCCCGGGTTCGATTCGGGGCCAGGGAGTATGCCCGCCCTGGTCATGGGCTCGAGCCCCACTATGGGGCATGCAGGAGGCCGCTGATCCCCAACTCTCCCTCATCAATGATGTTTCTCTCTCCCTCCCTCTCTGCAATCAATAAAAAAATATTTTTTTTAAAAAAGAAGTATTCATCTATCATTTTGCTTTATATCCAATCACAGAGGTGTACCCCGACTCCCCACCCCACTGCCCCTTTTCTCCCTCCCTCCCTCCCTCCCTCATCTATTACCAGTGGATTTCCTGTAACCCACGTATGTCTCCTCCTTGGATTGGATTGTCACGTATAAAACAAAGTAACACCCAGCCGGTATTGGTCAGTGGGTAGAGCATTGGCCTGGAGACCGAAGGGTCCCGGGTTCGATTTCAGTCAAGGGCACAGGCCTGGTTGTGGGCTCGATCCCCACTAGCTGGTGTTTCTATCACTCTCTCCCTCTCCCTTCCTCTCAGAAATCAATAAAAATGTATTAAATAATAATTTAGAAAAAAATGAATAAAACACAGTGAAAAATAGTCATTTTCCAGAGCATTGTCCCAACCCCTTGAGGTTCTGCTTCCCGGCAAGTGTGGACAGTTTGGCTCAAGTAAACTCATAAAAGTTCTCTACGGGTTTGCATGTTTTTCCGTGAACACGACGTATACACCTGCTGGTTTCTGAGGGCAAGGCAACAGAATCTGTCCATGAGGTCCACTGTGAAATGGTAGAGGCGTCTGTTTCTGCTGTCTGTCAGAAGCCAGGTCACCCTTAGAAAGAGTGTAGAAAACAACAACAACAAAAGACAGACATTGGATTTACAAAGAGAAAACACACAGAAGCGAACCTCGGGATGATCCGAGGACTGTGAGAGGGAATCTCCCCTTCTCCTCACTCATACTGCTTTTGGATCTCGACCCATCCCCCGCCACCCTTCCCAAAGGCTCAGTCTCCACCTAGCTCAGTCTCTGTCTCCGCGTGAATGCCCTATCTCTTTATCTCCTCCACACTGTCTCCTCCTTTGAACTGAAAACTGCTCTGATCTCGACCCATCCTCCGCCACCCTTCCCAAAGGAAAAATGCAGCAGTTTTAAAATCCAAGCAGCTAGAGGCCTGGGAACAGGCTGCGCGACCTGCTCCCTCCCTCCCAGCCTTTTCTCCAGCCTCCAGGTCCCTGGCTTCCACTGCTCCTTCCATTTTCCCTTGGATAGCAGCGTATTCTAACATTCCCTCCAACTTTCACTGCAACACCTACCTCTCTCAGGCTCACCGAGTGCCTCCCACCATCCCCGAAGAAGATTTGGCAACACCATCCAGGACCAGATGACTCATCATTCCTCACAGGCTCTTACCTGGCAAGCGACCCTCCAATTTTTCTCAGGTTTTTCATATTTTCAGGTGAAACAGATACGGAATGATGAGGGAGTCATCGATTCTACTGTTTGGGATGGGAAATCCTCTAGTGTCACTCTCTATTTACAAACCCTGGACCTACTCCTATGCCCACACTCATCAACACAACTTTCCATCTACTCTCTAACATCAATCCCTTCTCTACATTCTTCTGGATTTGTCTGTCACTGGCTCGAACCCTCATCATAGCCACTCAATTCCAACCTATTGGACCATCTAACTAAACTCTCTCTAGAATTTCGCAGCTCCTGGACCAGACCTCCTGCCCATGGCCCCAACCAGAAGTCCGGGCTACACCAAGGAGCCCCACTTTCCTGAGCCCTTTTGACCCTTCTTGCTCAACCACTGCCTCCTTACTGATCCCCCTCCCCTGGGTACGTATCTCCCATATCTGTCTTTACCCAGGCAAGTGCTCCGAGAACATGAGAACAGGTTTCTGCCCAAGCCAGAGCCAACCGACCAGGACTCCCAGGACCAGCCCTTCACCCTGGTGACTCGGTCCTCCTTAAGAACCTACATCCACAAGCCTTGGAGCCTAGGTGGACGGGACTTCACACTGTAATCCTCACAGCCCCCACCGCGGCCAAGCTGCTTGGTGACCCCAGCTTGACGACCTGTCCTGGCACCGCCTCTCCAGAGACCTGTCCTGGCACTGCCTCTCCAGACTCAAGAGGACCCCGGAGCAGCATGACTTCTATAAATGTGATGTATTGGCCCCACTAACGTCTGCCTTAACCGCCCTCCCTTCCTCCTTCTCCTCCAGGCTCTGAGCAACCTACACACACCCCCATCCTCTTGTGTGGAGGTTCAAGGTCCCTGAAACCCACTACCAGAACAGCAAACAAGTCACCCGGTAGCGAAACCCAGACAGGTCTTTGCTGGCTGCCGTCCCACTCATGACTTCTCCAAGAACCCAAGGGAAAGGTGAATGTCAGCCTCCCATGGCTGGCATTCCCCTTTGGGAACCCGAAACTCCAGAGCCCACCCTGCCCCCATGGATATGCTACCAGACCAGTAATCCGGTAACTGGGGGACAAGTCATTTAGAGCTGTACCTGAAACCACACCGTATCCAGTCTCACCAAGGCCAGACCAGGTACCTTCTTTTGGTGCAACGGCACCTTAAGCAACTGCATGAACCCCTGACCCCGGGCCTTGCTTCGTGGTCACAGTAGTTCCCCCACTAACCTTGTATGGAGAGTGGGAGCTCGCCTGGCTGCTCCCTCCATCCCGCCCCCAGATGCACCGGGCTGTCTTCCTCCCTGTCATGTTAGGGGTGAGTATCACTGCCTCAGTAGGCCTCACGGGGGGGGGGGGGGGGGGCGGGGGGGCCTCGGGAACAGTCTGGTCACTGCTCAGTACTTTAATGACAAGCTCCAGTTAGCTCTGGAGTCTACTACTGTCTCTTTTAGCCTCCCTACAGCAGCAAGTGACATCAGTAGCCCAAGTAGCCCTACAGAACCAGCGCGCCTTAGACCTTCTGACTGCAGAAAGAGGAGGAACCTGCATATTCCTTCAGGAGGAATGCTGTTATTACATCAATGAGTCTGGAGTAGTGGAGCAAAATGTACAGACCCTGACTAAGCTGAGTGAAGAACTACATGCAGGACACTTCCAGGACAACTCCCCTTTCAGCTGGTTCCAAAGCCCCTTAGCTACCTGGGTCCTGCCCATGATAGGGCCCCTGATTCTCATCTGTGTCTTTTTTCTCCTAGCCCCGTGCCTCCTCAAGTTCATCCACTCCCGGATCGCGGAGATGTCACGGGTGACTGTGAATCAGCTCCTGCTCCATCCCTACACTCGGCTCCCCTCCGACCCGACTCTGCCTAACCCGGCCTTTAACCGCCGCCCCCCTCTTCGTCCCTGTTCAGCTGGAAGCAGTCAGAGAGTCGCCGACCCTTATCACCCAAAGGCCGGGATGTTAGGTCGGAGGGAGCCCGGGATCGGATACACGCGGACATGGGATGAGACAATGGACTTCCTCTGGAATTTCTCACAGATCTGGAATCTCTCACAGGTCAACGTGCCAGACACAGATACCTGCTTCTCCTTGAAGTTCACAGAGATCCCCACACAGATACTGACCCATTCCTGAATGTGCCGCCCACCCCCTGCGGCCGAGACTCCCTCAGTTGAATGTGTGATGATCCCTGCTGCGGGCACTTCCTCAGTTCAGGCCCCCGCCCTCACCAAACACCTGAATAAAGAGATGTCCCTCCCTCCCTGAAGTCGCGAAATTCACTGGCCCCACCTTTTGGGCCGGTGGGTCTCGCCCGAGAACGCAAATAAACTTCTCCTTTTTCTTTCTGATTCACTCGATTCTCTTTGTTTTCCTCGCCGCCGCTTTTCTGGGCCACCTAACAGGCTGGACAAAGGGGACCTGACCTGGGGATCCGGTCCCTGCCTGGAGCCTAACCTGGCTTGGCCGCCTCAG
Source organism: Myotis yumanensis (assembly GCF_028538775.1). Taxonomy (NCBI): domain Eukaryota; kingdom Metazoa; phylum Chordata; class Mammalia; order Chiroptera; family Vespertilionidae; genus Myotis; species Myotis yumanensis. The sequence goes on from NW_027223786.1 coordinate 422,316, forward strand.
CCTGTCTGTCCACTGAGAGCTTCGGCCCCGGACTGAAGTGGTGTCCGCTGAAAGGCAGCTCAGAGCTGAGGATAAAACCCTTTTGCTCAGTGGCTCCCAGCAGGCAAGAGGGCCTCAGAGGTAATAAGGGCTTGGTCACCCAGGGCTGACCAAGGGCAGCTGTGGGGGCTGAGATGAAAGGACTGGCCTCGGGAGCGGGGGTCTGAGTGATTCACCGCAGGTCCTGGGAACCAGGCTGTGTGGAGAGTGGAGAGCCGGGCGCACACCTGTGTGCAGAACCAGGGCAGGAGAGCCCAGCTCCCAGATGGGGCAGGGAAATGACCGGCCAGGGTGGGACAGCACCTCTTAGCAGGCAGGAGGGTAGCCCCCACAGACACAGATTTCCGCTGGGCCCACACGGACCTTGGGGCTCAAATACACTCACAGGAAGCAACTCAGCTTTCCCCCTGCCTGCGTGATTCCCCTCTCCCCAGGCCTTCCCCGCCCCAGGCCCAGAGTCTCAGAAGCCCCTGACCTGAGGGCTGAGAGGAAGGGAGCTGGAGTGGGGGATGGGGAGTAGGGGGTGGAGGATGGGGAGTAGGGGGTGGGGTATGGAGCAAGCGGGAGGGGAGGAGGTCAGGGCGATTCATTCCAATGGATCTCACTCCAGGGCTTCATTCAAAAGCAGAAAGGTCTCCAGTGACCTCAGGGCCTCGGACCTCGCCTCTGGCTTCTCCAAGTCCCCCCACCCTCAGGCCCACAGCTCACCAACTTGGGGGAGGGAGGCTGTTTGAGAAACCGGCCCGGCCTGTCCGGGTGGAAAAGAGTGCCCTCTAACTGCCAACCCAGGAACAAGCCCTCACCCGTTTGGGAATCCTGGGAGGGGATGTGGGGAGCGAGAGGGAGGGGTTTGAGGGGCGTGAGTCCAAGGTCCAAGGCGAAGGTCAACAGTAGATCTCGGTGTCTTAGATCCCCTAGGAGGAGAGACATAGGTGGGAGTGGAGCGATGAGGGTCGGGGGAGGCCTGGTGAGGGATGATTTGACTCAATAACTCTGGGTCACCAGACCGGCCAGCACACTCTGCTCCAGTTGCCGGTTTTGATCATCCATCCCTCCACCCCTACCCCGCACCACACACATGGCTCCAAGTGTGCCACTCACGACAGACACCCTTTTATCATTCATCTTTAACTTCCCTGTGGATGGATGGATGGATGGATGGATGGATGAGTGGGTGGATGGATGTGTTTCCCTCCCACCCTCCCTCCCTTCCTCCCTCCGCCCATCCGTCCGCTCACCCGCTTTCCACAGGAAATCCTCAGTCTCATGTCACACACTCACTGGTGATTACACTCGCTGCCTCCTTCCTCCCTGTGAAAAAAGAGGAAGGAAAATGGACACACCTGAAAGAGCCCCACAGGCAGCAACTGTGAACCAAGTGCACACACATGTGTGCGTGTGTGGCATTTGTCAACAACGTAAGAAATGTACCAACCTGTGCAGAATTTCTGTGAGTGTCTTTCAGCCAAACTGTCCAGAAATGTCGCTCGTACGCCGGGAAGCACAATCTCAACGGCGGGAGATGATGTTCCAAAGAATGGCAATGTCGATCCCCTTATTTTATACACTCCAACCCAAGGAGGAGACCGTACATGGGTTACATGAAATCCACTGGTGACATTTTAGAAAGACTGGAGAAAACAAAACGGGGAACCCACACACACACACACACACACACACACACACACACACGAGTCCTCTCATTGAGCGAACCAACCCTGACTCTAAAGTCATGATCCTGACCCCGGGAGTTGTATTAAAAATCAAGCTAAAGGAGTGTGAATGTAAACTGTAGGCTTATCAAAGGTTCAAAGGAGGTCTGTGTTTACCACCATTGAAAGAAAACAAACCAAGAAAGAGATCAAGGGTGGGTCAAAACACCCTCTCTGGGACTGGGAGGGAGAGAGTTCCTGCATCTGTCCAAGAGGGTCATCTGCAGTGTGAAAAGCCAGGGTTCAGCAACAGGGGATATTTTCTTCCTCTCAGGGATCATGAAAAGCATCCATGACAGTAAGGGGGTGGGTATGGGGTGGGTGCTGTCATTGAAAAGGCTAGGTGAGCAGGGAGAGCTATGCCATTTACAGGCATACCCTATCCACTTTTCCTTTCACAGAATTTACACAATGACTTAATGTTTAGTTTTGAATGGCATTACTTCTTGAGTCTCCTCCTCATTGTTTCCAAGTCTTTGGTTGATACTCAGGTGTAGGACGAATGTATGTATGTATGTATGTATGTATACTGTGTGTAAGCCCCAGGATAGACAGAATCTGGGGGGGGGGGGGTTGGCGAGTGGAATAGACTGGAATGGAGTGGAGGAGAGGGGGAGCAAGAGGAAGGGAGAGAGTTGGAGGGAGGCAGGAGGGAAGCTGGGGAAGAGAGGATGCCAAAGGACCTCGTTAGTTAATGACACCGGGCATGGCTCTTATTCTGAGTATTTTGTTTGTTCTCCTCGAATGACACCTATGCAGAAAACAACCTGTGTGAAGTTCAGCTAAGGTCACACACAAGAAAAAGGACTACCCATTGACTGCAAGGCTCTGTAGTAGGTTGCCCGATGCTTGCTCTTGGCAGAGACTCAAATCTGAGGCAAGGGGAACAGCAGGGAAGCTGGAGTAGAAGAGGGAGAGGTGTGTCCCCTCCGTCTTGGAACCAAGTTTAGGGGTGGAAGGGCCAAAAAAATAGAATAAAATAAAAAGAAAAAAGAAAGGAAGGAAGGAGGAGCGAGAGAGAGAGAGAGAGAGAGAGAGAGAGAAGAGAAGAGAAGAGAAAGAGAGAGAGAAAGAGAAAGAGAGAGAGAAAGAAAGACAGAAATAAGAAAGAAAGAAAAAGAAAGAAAGAAAGAAAGAAAGAGAAGAAAGAAAGAAAGAAAGAAAGAAAGAAAGAAAGAGAAGAAGAAAGAAAGAAAGAAAGAAAGAAAGAAAGAAAGAAAGAAGAAAGAAAGAAAAGAAAGAAAGAAAGAAAGAGAAAGAAAGAAAGAAAGAAAGAAAGAAAGAAAGAAAGAAAGAAAAAGAGAGAGAAAGAGGAAGGTCCTCGGTTCAGTCCTGACTATGACTTTCTGGGACATGGCAGGGCACGGCATGGCACCGCACGGCACACCCAGTCAGTCGCCACCAGTGGTGTGGTCTGTGGTTTCCAGCCAGAAATCCCTTTGTGGTCCACTTCAGTCCACCTAATACCTTTCCTGGCTGGGGAGAGTTCCTTTGGATCACAAGGACAAACCCAAAGGAAGACAAAGTTCAGAATGCCTAATTCACCCCTGCCCATTTCTACATGACAAAGCCGTCCATAGTGTCCAAGTGACTTGACCTGCATTTTTCATGTCTGCGAAAGAAGTTTCCATTTCATGTCTGCGAAAGAAGTTTCCAGTGACAAAAGGTACTGTTTTGTGTTATTTATCATGGATGTGCCTCCATCCAAAGTGCTAGTATGGCGATCCACTGCCTTCCATTCATGCCCCTCTGTCTGCCGACTGCGCAAGCGCTGTCCCTGATTTGGCTCCGCCCTGTGACGACAACGGACCAACCCGGCCCTCTGGCCGACCTCGCTTTGAGGCTTATAAAAGCGGTCACCAGGAAGGTGGCACATGACAAGGACAGGTTGCATCGTCCTCACGTCATCATCAGGGTGGTGAGAACGCAGGGTCGGGTACTGCCGGGGGGGGGGGGGGGGGGGGGGGGGGTTGGGTTTTGAAAGCTTCATATTCTCATTTTCTCTCTCTCTCTCTCTCTCTCTCTCTCTCTTGTCTCTTGTTTCCACCTAGCAGTCAAGAAGGGACAGACACTCCCACGATGCGGATGAAAGACTGTCAGTTAGACTTTGAAATTTCCTCCGCGAGCGAATACGGGGCGATTTAGGAATTTCCTTTCAGTGAACACGCCCCGCACTGTGCCGCCGCCGCCGCCAATGCCAACAATGCCAACAATGCCGCCTGGAAACATCCCTAAAGGGTTGAAGCGTTGATAGGATTAGAAACAGGACGGGTAAGCATTGCAACGTGTTTTCTGGGGTTTTGTTTGAGAGACTCATAAATGTATAACGCTGTGATAAGCCGGGCTGTACATATAAATGAATGAATGAATGAATGAATAAATAAATAAATAAATAAATAAATAAATAAATAAGAGTAAATGTGGATTCATGATAAGAATGTATCATTGTATGCGGGCTGTACGTGAAAGAAAGAAAGAAAGAAAGAAAGAAAAGAAAGAAAGAAAGAAAGAAAGAAAGAAAGAAAGAAAGAAAGAAAGAAAGACAAGAAAGAAAGAAAGAAAGAAAGAAAGAAAGGAAGAAAGAAAAGAAAGAAAAGCCCTAACCTGTTTGGCTCAGTGGATAGGGTGTCAGCCTGTGGACTGAAAGGTCCCAGGTTCGATTCCGGTCAAGGGCGTGTACCTTGATTGCAGGCACATCCCCAGTGGGAGGTGTGCAGAAGACAGCTTGCAGGAGGCAGATGATCAATGTTTCTCTCTCATTGATGTTTCTAACTCTCTATCTCTCTCCCTTCCTCTCTGTAAAAAATCAATAAAATATATTTTTTTAAAAAGAAAGAAAAAAAGTGAGTATTCTGTCAACATTTCTTTGCTCTTCGGCCCTGCCCCCGCTCCGGGTCAAGCAGATCAAATAAAGAAAAATAAATAAAACAAAAAGTATCCTGTCGCCGAAACCGGTTTGGCTCAGTGGATAGAGTGACGGCCTGCGGACTGAAGGGTCCTGGGTTCGATTCCGGTCAAGGGCATGTACCTTGGTTGCAGGCAAATCCCCAGTGGGAGATGTGCAGGAGGCGGCTGATCAATGTTTCTCTCTCATCAATGTTTCTAACTCTCTGTCTCTCTCCCTTCCTCTGTGTGAAAAATCAATTAAATATATTTTTTAAAAAGTATCCTGTCAACATTTCAATCAACCCAAATCACTCTGATCCACAATCTAAGACTGAAGTCCAGGTCGGGCAATCTGGTAGACCCCAGCTCTCTGTGCATGATGGGGTCCTTGCTTGAGACCAAGTCAGCCTCGGGCCATCTGGTCGAACCGCGCTCTCTCTGTGGATGGCGAGGTCCCCACCGCCAGAGACGGGCTGTAAAATAAAATAAAATAAAATAAATAATAAAATATAAACCAAAATAATAGTAATAATAATAATAAACCAATAAAAAAAAACAACCAAATAAACAAACAGAAAAACCCCAAAGGAAAACCTCCTTAGAAATGACATTGATCCAGCCTTTCAAGGGGCGGAGGCTTCTGCAAGCTCATGTGACCTGGCGCGGACTTGGTCTCTGAGCCAGGCCTAACCATCCACCCTGAGAAGGAGTCAGGGTAAGGCTGGGAGGGGGGGTGGGGGGCGGGTGGTTGGAAGTCAACCAGCTGGCCCAGCCCAGGCGGGGCCAGAGAGCCAGCCCTGCCCTCTGCTGGTCGAGAAGCGCCAATGCAACCCCCCTCCTGCAGCCTCCTCTAGGGAGGACAGAGCCAGGTGACTGGACTTCCCCAATTCTGGCTGGACAAGAGGGGGGAAGGACAAGCAGGGGACGCTGTCTGGGACAAGGCAGGGGCTGAAGGGTGCTCATGGATGCTGAAGGACCATTCAGATCAAGAAGTGTCCATGTGTGACTGCGGATTTACACACACAGACGCGCACGCGCGCTCGGGGGCACACACACACACACACACACACACACACACACACCAACAACAACACAAAGGTATTAATCCACCTTTGTGTAGTAAAAAGTATACTTGTACAATGTTTTGGACTTGCATTTTGTGCTATCCAAACGGGGAGGTTAAAATGCCGGATCCGGGCCGCAGGGAGAGGATAAAAGAGAGGGATTGACCTTTGCCTTTTCAAAGTGGCGGCTGCCAGCCTAACTGGTTTGGCTCAGTGGACAGAGCATCGGCCTGCGGACTAAAGGGTCCCAGGTTGGATTCCGGTCAAGGGCATATACCTTGGTTGTGGACACATCCCCAGTAGGAGGTGTGAGGGAGGCAGCTGATTGAGGTTTCTCTATCTTTGAGGTTTCTAAATCTCTATCCCTCTCCCTTCCACTCTGTTAAAAAATCAATGAAACGTATTTAAAAAACAAAATGGCGGCTTCCAAGTGACTGGAGCTCAAAGAGCGGGAAGTATGCCATGGTCACCCACATCAGGGGACAGTGCATGAACTCTAAGGTAGAGATCCACCTCATGCGCCGCATCCACCTGCCAGATGGCAAGATCTTCCGCAACTTCAAAGAGCTCTCCCGTGTTGTCCAGGAGATTGACAAGGAGATGATCTGGGAGCAGCAAGAGAAGCAAGAACGTGGAACTGAGGAAAGACAGAGCGGCGGCTGGCAGAGGTCGGGTTGACTGGGGCTGGGGCCTGGGCCAAAGAGCTAAAAATACAAAGCCGTACACATTTTATTCACATCCACCTCAGCCTCTGCCTCCCATGACCTCCAAGGGCCGCTACGTTGGGTGTGTTTGCATCTGCGGTCCCCCCCTCCCGCCTCCCCCCTGCCCCCTCCCCCTTCCCGTACACCGCGCCCCCTCCCTTCGAATGCGAATGGGACCGATGTTTGCCAGGGTTCATTGTCGAGAGATAGAATTAATTGCAATGAATGAAGAGAAATGAGCACAGAAATGAGAAGAAAAATAAATGAATGAATAAATAAATAAATAAATAACCTAAAGTAAAATAAGACCCCCCAGCACTCGTTTCACGGTTCTGGGTCGGAGGAGCCAGGCCAAGAGGCGCTGGTCAAGCGCCCCAGGCATCTCAGCCACGTTAAGGAGAGCCTTTCCTTGAGATGCGACACCTGCCCCGCCCTACAGTTGGCGTCGCCCAAACGGTGACGCCTCATTCCTGGGAGCAGCTGATTGGTGGGTCTCTCTCTCTGGGTCCTCCCACCACGCGCTGGCGCTATAAAAGAAAGCAGGGTTCCTCTTGGCAGAGCTTTCCCAGCCCTAGGCTTGTGGTCGTAGTGGTCGTCCTCGTTCTCCAAGGGAGCTTTCGGGGCAGAGATCTCGCCGAGACCCGGTCCCGGGACATAGGCGCTGCCGCTGGAGCACCTGGCAAGAACCTGGCTAGGCTGCTGATCAACTGACCGCACTGTCTCCGTGTCATTTCTCCTTCACGGACTTCGTCCACACGTTTGGGAACCCCTGCACCTGCTGGGCTTCGGCCCCCACAACACGCGCCGCTGCGAAGATGTCTCCTACACGGCCACGCTTCAGTGTAGCCGAAGCGCAGACACGGTTTACCAAGTCTACCAGAGAAGCCCTGAACAACAAAAATATCAAGCCATTGTTGAATACCTTCAGCCAGTTACCTGGAACTGAAGACGAAAAGAAATGTACCCTTGACCAAGCTTTCAGAGGTGTCCTGCAAGAAGAAATGATCAATCACTCATCGTGTGAAAATGTTTTAGCTATTATTTCTCTTGCTATTGGGGAAGTCACTGAAGGGATTTGCACCGCGGCGACACCTGCTGTCTTGTTGGCAGACGCTTTGGAAGGTCTGCCTTTGGATCAGTGTGACACAATATTCTCGTTTGTGGAAAAAAAATGTTGCTACTTGGGAGTCTGCTGGGAAAACTTATTTACTACGTACGTGCAATGACCTCTTAAGAAGATTATCCAAAGCCCCGCACACACTTTTCCGTGCACGGATTCAACTCTTTTTGGCCAGGCTTTTCCCTTTACCTGAGAGATCCGGTCTTAACTTGCAGGGTCAGTTTAATCTGGAAAATGTCACTGTTTTCAATACCAATGAGCAGGAAAGCACCTTGGGTCAGAAGCACGCTGAAGACAAAGGAGAAGGAATGGACGTAGACCAAGGTGACATGGGTGATGATGAAGCTCCAACAACTTGCTCCTTTCCAATGGATCACAGCCTGCACCGCAAATTCTGGTCCCTTCAGGATTACTTCAGGAACCCTGTGCAATGTTTTGAGAAGATGGCATGGAAAACTTTCCGCAGGTACTCAGAAGAAGTCCTGGCTGTTTTCAAGAATTACAAATTAGATGATACTCAGGCCTCGAGAAAAAAGATGGGAGAATTAAGGGCAGGAGGAGAGCATGTATATGCTGCAAAATTTTTAACAAGTGAAAAGTTGCTGGGTTTACAGCTGAGTGACAGTAACTTTCGCCGACAGATTCTCCTGCAGTATCTCATTTTATTCCAATATCTCAAGGGACAGGTGAAATCCAAAAGTTCAAACCATGTTTTAACTGATGAGCAGTCACTCTGGATTGAAGGCACCACAAAATCAGTTTATCAACTGCTCTCTGAAAACCCACCCGATGGAGAGAGATTTTCAAAGATGGTAGAGCATATATTATCCACGGAAGAAAACTGGAACAAGTGGAAAAACGAAGGCTGCCCAAGTTTTGTGAAGGAAAGAACATCAGGTACTAAGCCTACGAGAGCAGTACGAAAGAGAACCGCACCAGAGGACTTCCTGGACTTCCTGTGGAAAGGGCCCAGCACAAAGATTCTGAAGAGAAACGAGGCGATAACAAGCCTTTGGGATCTCTGCCCGGATAATATGGAAGCTTGTAAATCAGCCCCCAGAGGCTATATGCCAACTTTGGAGGAATTCTTTGCAGAAGCCATTGAACAGGCAGACCCGGAAAGCATGATTGAAAAGGAATATAAGGTGGTGAACCATCCAAATTATGGTTGGAGAGCCCTAAGACTGTTAGCACGGAGAAGCCCTCACTTCCTCCAGCCAAACAAACAACAGTTCAAAAGTTTGCCAGAATATCTTGAACACATGGTAAGAAAGCTAGCAAAGGAATCACCACCTCCTTCTGAAGACAGAAAATCGGGTGAGGGTGAAGATGACGAAGATCATGATGATGTACCGAAGGGAAATGAAGGCCCTGATGCTCGCCGAGACAAACCTGTGACAGGGGGAAAATAGAGATGTTTGCCAACAGATTGGGTGAACAATGGAACATTCTGGCTCCTTCCACATCATCCCATATATAAAAGCAGAAGAAAAAACAAACAAACAAAAAAATTGACAAAAACAAAAAAAGAGTACCAAAACAAAAAACCCTCCTAAAAAAAAGAAATCCCCCCCAAAAAACAAAATAATAATAATAATAATAAACCAATAAAAAAAAAACCAAACAAACAAACAAACAGAAAAACCCCACAGGAAAACCTCCTTAGAAATGACATTGATCCAGCCTTTCAAGGGGCGGAGGGTTCTGCAGGCCCATGTGGCCTGGCCCGGACTTGGTCTCTGAGCCAGGCCTAACCATCCATCCTGAGAGGGAGTGGGGTAAGGCTGGGAGGGGGGCAGGGGGCGGGTGATTGGAAGTCAACCAGATGGCCCAGCCCAGGCGGGGCCAGAGAGCCAGCCCTGCCTTCTGCTGGTTGAGAAGCGCCAATACAAGCCCCCGTCCTGCAGCCTCCTCTAGGGAGGGCAGAGCCAGGTGACTGGACTTCCCCAATTCTGGCTGGACAAGAGGGGGGAAGGACAAGCAGGGGACGCTGTCTGGGACAAGGCAGGGGCTGAAGGGTGCTCATGGATGCTGAAGGACCATTCAGATCAAGAAGTGTCCATGCGTGACTGCGGATTTACACACAGATGCACACGCGCGCTCGGGCACACACACACACACACACACACACACTGAGTCCTCTCATGGGGCGAACCAATCGTGACTCTAAAGTCATGATCCTGACCCCGGGAGTTGTATTAAAAATCAAGCTAAAGGAGTGTGATTGTAAACTGTAGGCTTATCAAAGGTTCAAAGGAGGTCTGTGTTTACCACCATTGAAAGAAAACAAACCAAGAAAGAGATCAAGGGTGGGTCAAAACACCCTCTCTGGGACTGGGAGGGAGAGAGTTCCTGCATCTGTCCAAGAGGGTCATCTGCAGTGTGAAAAGCCAGGGTTCAGCAACAGGGGATATTTTCTTCCTCTCAGGGATCATGAAAAGCATCCATGACAGTAAGGGGGTGGGTATGGGGTGGGTGCTGTCATTGAAAAGGCAAGGAGAGCAGGGAGAGCTCGATTCCGGTCAAGGGCTCATGCCTGCCCAGGTCACGGGCTCCAGCCCCACTAGGGGGCATGCAGGAGCTGGCCAATCCATAATTCTCTCTCATGGATGATGTTTCTATCTCTCTTCCTCCCTCTCCCTTCCTCTCTGAAATCAACAAAAATACATCTTTAAAAAAAAGAAGTATGTGTCTATCATTTTACTTTTTTAAAAAATATTTTTATTGATTTCAGAGAGGAAGGGAGAGAGAAAGAGAGATAGAAACATCAATGATGAGAGAGAATCGTGGATTGGCCGTCTCCTGCATGTCCTCCACTGGGGATCGAGTCCTCCACCCATGCACATGCCCTTGACCGGAATCAAACCAGGGAAGCTTCAGTCCCCAGGCTGACGCTCGATCCACTGAGCCTACAAGCCAGGGCTATCATTTCACTTTTTATCCAATCCCAGAGGTTTCCTCCCGCCCCCCGCCACTCCCCACTCCACTCCACCCCACCTTTGCCTCCCTCCCTCCCTCCTTCCCTCCCTAATCTATCACCAGTGGATTTTCTGTAACTGGCTTTCATCTCCTCCTTGGATTGTCACCTACAAAACAAAGTCACACCCCGGCCGGTTTTGGTCAGTGGGTAGAGCATCCCCCCGGGGAACGAAGGGGTCCTGGGTTTGATTACAGTCCAGGGAGCAGGCCCGGGATGGGGGCTCGATCCCCAGTAGGAGGTGTGCAGGGGGCAGCTGACCCAGTGATTCTCTCTCTCATCGTGGGTGTTTCTCTCTCTCTCTCTCTACCTACCTCCCTCTCCCTTCCTCTCTGAAATCTATGAAGATATATTAAAAGACACACACACACACACACACACACACACAATGACAACAACAACACAAAGGTATTATTCCACCTCCGTGGAGTAAAAAGTATACTTGTACAAGGTTTTGTACTTGTATTTCGTGCTATTAAAACACGAACATTAAAACGGGGGATTTGGAGCGGCGGTGAGAGAATAAAAGGGAGGGATTGACCTTTGCCATTTCAAAATGGCAGCTGCCGCCCTAACTGGTTTGGCTCAGTGGATAGAGCATCGGCCTGCGGACTGAACGGTCCCGGGTTCGATTCCGGTCAAGGGCATATACCTTAGTTGTGGGCACATCCCCAGTAGGGGGTGTGCAGGAGGCAGCTGATTGAGGTTTCTCTCTCTTTGATGTTTCTAATTCTCTATCCCTCTTCCTTCCACTCTGTAAAAAAATCAATAAAATATATATTTTTTTAAATGGCGGCTGCCAAGTCACTGGAGCCAAAATGGCTGCGGCCTCCTTGCACGCCGCGCCCCCCACCCCACCCCCCCACTGGGGATGGAGCCCACACCACAGGCAGGTGCCCTTCTCTGGACTCGAACCCGGGACCCTTCCGTCCGCAGGACGACTCTCTATCCTCTGAGACAAATCAGTTAAGGCTAAAACTCCCTACTTTGACAGAAAGGATGACTCCTTTATTCCCACACAACTGTGGACGACGAAAGGGGCCACATGCTAACCTCACGAGCTCAGGGAAGGGCTGCGTGGTGGTCTTGCAAACTGAAAGGCCTAAAGCGACCACAGGTCTAGTCTGAAGGGAGACTGTTACTAAGAGCAGTTGTGGTGGCTGGTCGCATCTGAGGCCGGAGTCTTCCCTGACCAGGTCAGTGTTTACCTTAACTGAACCTATGGTCCTTTTGCATCTAACACAACATAACTCTGAAATGTCAGAGGAACTTGTAACATCCCGCCGTCCCCGCACCAGCCCGCCCCGCCTCCATCCCCTTCCCCTCCCCCCCACCCCACCCCACCCCACCCACACAAGCAAATGTGCCTGGGGGCTCTGCAGGACAGACCATAAATTCCTTCATTGCTATTGTTATCACGTGTATTGTTGCCTGTTAACTATCTGTCCTGCACCCACCTCAGGAAAAGAAGTAGGTGAGGCCCTGGCCGGTTTTGCTCAGTGGGTAGAGCCAAAGTCAGCCTCCGGTGGACCTTAGGGTCCTGGGTTCGATTCAGGTCCCGGGCGCATGCCCGCCCGCCCGGGTCATGGGCTCCAGACCCACTAGGGGGTGTGCAGGAGGCTGCCAATCCAAGATTCTCTCTCATCGATGAGGTTTCTATCTCTCTCCCATCCTCTCTGAAATCAATAAAAATATATTTTACAAAAAAGAAGTATGTGTCTATCATTTTACTTTTTATCCAATCCCAGAGGTTCGCCCCACTCCCCACCCCCACCCCCACCCCCTTTGCTTTCTCCCACCTCCCTCCCTCCCTCATCTATCACCAGTGGATTGTCTGTAACCCATTTACATCTCCTCCTTGGATTGTCGTGTATAAAACAAAGTGCCGCCCTGGCCTGTTTTGGTCAGTGGGTAGAGCATCGGCCTGGGGACCCGAAGGGTCCGGGGTTCCATTCCAGCACAGGCCCGGGTCACGGGCTTGCTCCCCAGTAGGAGGTGTGCAGGAGGCAGCTGATGGGTGATTCTCTCTCATGGTAGATGCTTCTATGGCTCTCTCCCTCTCCCTTCCTCTCTGAAATCAATGAAGATATATTTTAAAAAGCCACACAAATGTATTACTGCACTTCCATGTAGTGAAAAGCATACTTGTACAATGTTTTGTACTTGCATTTTGTGTTATTAAGACAGTGCTGGGCATGGGGGGGGTAGTGCTGGACCGGCCCGGGTGGAGGGGGTGGGGCGCCAGCGAAGATGCCAAACTTCTGGGGGGGAGGGCGGGGGGCAGCGCCGGCGGACTGCAAGCGGAAGAGCATGCAGTCAGATTTGGCCTTCTTCAGGTTCCTGAGGGATCCGGCCAGATGCCAGAAGTGGGTGGGAAATTGTAGGAGAGCAAACTTAGAAGATAAAACACCTGAACAACTCAATAAACATTATTGATGATGTGCCAAACACTCTGAGACCTCTATGATCTGTAGAACTAGTCCTTCCTTATAGGACAGTTCTTCGAGATAATGTAATACCAACAATAGGTGATCTTACCAGTCATTTGAACAATCCACATAGTAGACATAGAAAACGAATAAAAGAATTGAGCGAAGATGAAATCAGGACATGGAAACAGGAAAAAAAATTGACGAAACTTCTGAACAGGAACAAAAACAAACATAGAGCGATCAACAACAGCCTTGCTCAGAACTCCAATACAGAAGCGGGTTAAGAACAGGATGAAGACACTTTACCTTTAACCCTTGAAGAGAAAGTAAACAAAAGAATACTTTAAAATCTTTATTTGCAGTTTTGATTCTTATGGGAAAACAAAAGATACCTCTAGATCAGCGGTTCTCAACCTGTGGGTCGCGACCCCTTTGGTGGTCGAACGACCTTCTCACAGGGGTGGCCTAAGACCATCGGAAAACACATGTATAATTGCATATTGTTTTTGTGATTAATCACTATGCTTTCATTATGTTCAATCTGTAACAATGAAATTGGGGTTCACCACAACATGAGGAACTGTATTCAGGGGTCGCGGCATTAGGAAGGTTGAGAACCACTGCTCTAGATGGACATGAAGCTGATGAAATCCCAGAAGGCCTCTTCACTCCCGATAACTTTCAGGCAGGCAGGCAGGCAGGCAGGCAGGCAGGCACTGTCGGAGTGCCCGATAAATTCTGGTGAAGAGGTTCTCTCTGAGAAAGCCCTTTGAGACCACAGCAGTCAACGCACCGTTCTGTTCAAAAGTACAAGCAGAAGCAGATGCTAGAGATCCGTGAGAGCCGCATTCGAGAAGGAACGCTCCGGGGAGTGAGAGACTCTCCCTTCTTTTCCATGGCCCCTGACAGAGGGACGCACACACGCACGCACGTAGTGGACACAGCAGGGGAAGAGCACCTGCCCGCGTTGGTGAGGGTTGCTGACAAAGCTCGTGACCTGAGAGAGGAATCTGTGGGTTTCCTGCCTTCTGAAGCCGCTGCCGAAATTTTGGCTATGACATTTCCAAGGACGAGACCAGAGAAGTGGGGATTACGCATGGAATATTGTCGTGGCCAGGCTTCCATTGTGTCCAGTGGCTTTCCTTCCAAAACGAAAGTTGTTGCTTCTAGACTTTTGGAGAAACATCCCTCCCCAAGCTGTCTACACACTCTGCTCTTCCCTGTGCCTGAAGTCCGCGATCGGCCAGATCGGTGCCTGTCACGGGAGCGTCTGTTGCGTTTGGAACAATGGAGGAAGTTTGATCTTTTTTCCATCCGTCACCACAACCGCTTTTAGAGCTTGACAGTGTCGCTTCTGTCCTCTTCCAGAACAATGAAGAAAGCGGGAAAGAACTGAAGGAAATGTGCCATTCTCAGCGGGCGGGCAGGCACGATGCTTTTGAAATTGTAGTGGAGTTCCTGCAAGCGCTTGTTTTCTGTGTAGGCGGTATACATGAGGACACACATAGTAGATGGGAAAACTGTATAGCGGGCCGAGCATTCGCACTCTGCAGTGAAGCAACAGATTTTGATTTCGTGGTTACCATTGTTGTTCTTCAAAACGTTCTACCTTTCACAGGAGCCTCCGGGAAAAATCTCCAGGGTCAGACCTCTGATGTCTTCTCTGCAGCCAGTAGCTCGACTGCAGGCGCTGCATTCGCTACATGAAGGGATGGAAGATATTGAAGTTTATTGTGAATTTTGGTTTGAGGAAGCCACCGATTTGGTAACCACACTTGCTATTCTGATGAAGCTCCCTGGGAAGCTCCGCAGAGCTCAGCAAGGGAACCTGGAGTCTCAGCTGACTTTTGAGAGGTGCTATAAAGAGCCTCTAAGCGTCAAAACAGTGGAACACATTGTTCAGGAACTGAAAGAGATAGTCTCCTCAGAACAGTTCCTCCAAAGCTCTTCAATGCTTATCTCTGGTCCCCTCTGTCATGGTACGGCTCAAATTCAATATGCCAGAGGAACACCAGGCTGACATGTACGGCAGCGACTTACCCAATCCCGATACAGCACTCTCAGCTGAGCTGCATTGTTGGAGAATCAAGTGGATACCCAGAGGAAAAGACATAGAGCTCCCATCCACCATGGCCCCCTCCACCTGCCAGACATCAAGTTTTTTCCTCATGTTTATACATTGCTAAAGGTCCTATGAATTCTCCCTGTGATGAAGGTTGAGAACGAACGCTATGAAAACGGTCGAAAGCATCTCTAAGCACACCCCAGGAACACTTTCACAGGGCAAAGGTCAAGTAGCTTAGCTTTGCTTAACATGCATTTCGATGTGAAACATGATTTGGATTTAACGGTGGACACATACATCAAAGTCTACACAACTAAGAGCTTCCTACAGATAATTCCGAAAGTGTCGGAAATACCCGAGGGACTTTTAAAATGCGTTCTCTTTTATATCTGATATTGAAAAAAAATCTGAGAAATTTGAAAGGAAACAGAGAAAAGCTGTAAGATATAGGTGGGTCACTTAATCACTGGATCTCTTGAGTAGAGTAGCCACTGATCCTGTGCTTAAATGGCCACGGTGTGAACTCTCATGCTTTGGAGAACTAACTGTTGTTCTTCCAGAGGGCGGCAGGCATCATCGGAAGCGCCACGTTGCACTTCTGTGTGATCTCTGCTGATGGCACTTTGGGCTTGTTTTAGTGAGGTCATTGCAGACATCACATTCATTGTCACAGTTGTTGGGCATTGAGTTATCAGTTCTTTGAAGAAATAAATTTTGAGAAGGTGTGGGAGGAATCTGTTTCATAAAATTGTGCAATGAAGCTCACGACTAACCTCTGACTAGCAGGAGTTTTAAGTGTGCTACGAGAAATCTGTAACCAACAGTGAAATGACCAGCTAGTGAAAGAAACATGAGCTTGCCAGACAAGGATTTCGGTGTGGATTTTTGTCTTTATTCGATGATCTTAAACAAATGACTGTGAAACATTGAAGAAAGAACCCGCCATCCTTACACCCACATCTGGGTGTCGCTGTTTACATTCCTTTGTTGAGCCTATATCCTCATAAGCTTTTTAGCAAGAATATGTGGCACACTTCCGTTTCACGGTCAAGACAAGATTAGAGGCCAAGGATCCTGACAACAGATCGGTCTGTTTCATTCCGTCTTTTTCCATGGTTACATCTACTGCCGCGTCTCGATTTATAAGGGAAACCGAGACAACCGACAAGAATGCGTTTTGTAGTTGGTCTAGGAATACAGAAAACATCGCTGTCATTTTCGGTGAAGAAAGTCAATTTTGTACAGTCTATGTCAACATAAATAAAATGTAAATTTGTTTAATGGAAAAACAAAACGCCGAAATTAAAACGGGGTGGGCTGGGAGGGGGAGGCCGGGTGGAGAGGATAAGAGGGAGGGCTTGACCTTTGCCATTTCAAAATGGTGGCTGCCAGGCCCCTGGAGCCAAAAGGGAAGCTGCCTAAACTCCCTTCTTTGACAGAAAGGATGACTCCTTTATTCCCACACAACTGTGGACAAGGAAAGGGGCCACATGCTAACCCTACGAGCTCAGGGGAAGGCCTGCCTGGCGGTCTTGCAAACCAAGAGGCCTAAAGCCACCGCAGGGATGGTCTGAAGGGAGACTGTTACTAAGAGCAGTAGTGGTGGGTAGTCCCGTCCTACCTAGGCCAGAGTCTTCCCAGACCAGGTCAGTGTTTACCTTAGCATCTAAGACACAACATACCTATGCTATAAAATGTCAGAGGAACTTGTAACATCCCACCATCCCGGCCCGCGCCCTTCCCCCCCCCCCCCCCGCCCCCCGCCACACACACACACACAAGCAAATGCGCCTGGGGGCTCTGCAGGACAGACCATAAATTCCTTCATTGCTATTGTTATCACATGTATTGTTGCCTGTTAACTATCTATCCTGCACCCACCTCAGGAAAAGAAGTAGGTGTGGCCCTGACCGGTTTGGCTCAGTGGGTAGAGCCGAGGTCAGCCTGTGGCGGACCTTAAGGTCCCGGGTTCGATTTTGGTCCCGGGCGCATGCCCACCCGCCCAGGTCAGAGGCTTGAGCCCCACTAGGGGCGGTGCAGGAGGCGGCCGATCCAAGATTCTCTCTCATTGATGAGGTTTCTCTCTCCCTCCCTCTCCCTTCCTCTCTGTAAAACATTAATAAAATAAATAAAAAGAAGTGTGCGTCTATCATTTCACTTTTTATTCAATCTCAGAGGTCGGTCCCCCCACCCCCGCCCCACTTTGGTACCTCCATCGCTCCCTCCCTCCTTCATCTATCACCAGTGGATTTCCTGTAACCCACTTATGTCTCCTCCTTGAATTGGATTGTCATGTATTAAACAAAGTGATGCCCCGGACAGTTTGGGTCAGTGGGTAGAGCATCGGCCTGGGGACTGAAGGGGTCCTGGGTTCGATTACAGTCAAGGGAGCAGGCCCGGTTGTGGGCTCGATCCCCAGGAGCGGGTGTGCAGGAAGCAGCGGACGGGTGATCCTCTGTCATCCTGGACGTTTCTATCGCTCTCTCCCTCTCCCTTCCTCTCAGAAATCAATAAAAATGTATTAAGTAATAATTTAGAAAAGAAGAATGAATAAAACAAAGTGAAAAACAGCCATTCTCTGGAGCATTGTCCAAACCCCTTGAGGTTCTGCTTCCCGGCAAGTTTGGACAGTTTGACTCAAGCCAGTGATGCCAACTTACTTGGTTGTTGGTTTTTGTGGGGTGGGTTTTTTTTTTTTTTTTTAGGAGGGTCCCGTGTATGTAGACTTCAGTGAGCCAGAGACTGAACCAAAAGGGGAGAATGATTATTTTTATTTTTTTAAATGTATTTTATTTATTTTTTTTATAGAGAGGAAGGGAGAGGGATAGAGAGTTAGAAACATCGATGAGAGAGAAACATTGATCAGCTGCCTCCTGCACACTTCCTACTGGGGATGTGCCCACAACCAAGGTACATGCCCTTGACAGGAATCAAACCTGAGACCTTTTAGTCAGCAGGCAGATGCTCTATCCACTGAGCCAAACCAGTTAGGGCTCCATAAGCTAGAATATGCGGAACACTTCCGTTTCACGGTCAAGACAGGATCAGAGGCCATGGATCCTGACAACAGATCGGTCTGTTTCATTCTGTCTTTTTCCGTGGATACATCTACTGCCGCATCTCAATTTATAAGCGAAACCTAGACAACCTACAAGAATGCGTTTTGTAGTTTATCTAGGAAGAATACAGAAAACATAGCTGTTATTTTCGGTGAAGAAAGTTAATTTTGTACCGTTTATGTCAACATAAATGAAATGTGAATTTGTTTAAAAGAGAAACAAAACAGCGAAATTAAAACGGGGGGAGGGGTGCGTGGAGAGGAGAGGATAAGAGGGAGGGGTTGACCTATGCCATTTCAAAACGGCGGCTGCCAAGTCCCTGGAGCCAAAATGGAGGCTGCCTAAGCTCCCTCCTTTGACAGAAAGGATTACTCCTTTATTCCCACACAACTGTGGACAAAAGGGGCCACAGGCTAACCCGACGAGCTCAGGGGAAGGCCTGCCTGGCGGTCTTGCAAACTGAAAGGCCTAAATCGACCGCAGGGATGGTCTGAAGGGAGGCTGTCACTAAGAGCACTTGTGGTGGGTAGTCGCGTCCTAGGCCTGAGTCTTCCCTGACCAGGTCAGCGTTTACCTTAACTGAACCTATGGTCCTTTTGCATGTAAGACAACACACCTCTGAAATGTCAGAGGAGCTTGTAACATTAGCCCCCCTACTCTCTCCCCCTCCCCCCCACCTCCGCGCCCCCCCCCACACACACACACACACACAAGCAAATGCCCCTGGGTGCCCTGCAGGAAAGAGACCATAAATTCCTTCATTGTTATTATTATCACGTGTATTGTTGCCTGTTAACTATCTATCCTGCACCTACCTAAGGAAAAGAAGTAGGTGTGGCCCTGGCAGGTTTGGCTCAGTGGGTAGAGCCGATGTCAGCCTGTGGCAGACCTTAAGGTCTTGGGTTCGATTCGGGGCCAGGGAGCATGCCCACCCTGGTCACGGGCTCAAGCCCCACTATGGGGCATGCAGGAGGCCGCCGATCCCCGATTCTCCCTCATCAATGATGTTTCTCTCTCCCTCCCTCCCTCTCTGCAATCAATAAAAATATATATTTTTAAAAAAGAAGTATGCATCTATCATTTTGCTTTATATCCAATACCAGAGGTGTACCCCCATGCCCCACCCCAACCTCCCTTTCCTCCCTCCCTCCCTCCCTCCCTCTCTCCTTCATCTATCACCAGTGGATTTCCTGTAACCCACGTATGTCTCCTCCTTGGTTGGATTGTCACATATAAAACAAAGTAACGCCCCAGCTGGTTTTGGTCAGTGGGTAGAGCATCGGCCTGGAGACCGAAGGGTCTGGGGTTCGATTTTAGTCAAGGGTGCAGGCCCGGTTGTGGGCTCAATCCCCAGTAGTGAGTGTTTCTATCGCTCTCTCCCCCTCCCTTTCTCTCAGAAATTAATAAAAATGCATTAAATAATAATTTAGAGAAAGAAAGAATAAAACACAGTGAAAAACAGCCATTCTCTGGAGCATTGTCCGAACCGCTTGGGGTTCTGCTTCCTGGCAAGTGTGGACAGTTTGGCTCAAATAAACTCATGAAAGATCTCTATGGGTTTGCATGTTTTTCTGTGAACACGATGTATACACCTGCTGGTTTCTGAGGGCGAGGCAACAGAATCTGTCCATGAGGTCTGCTGTGAAATGGTAGAGGCGTCTGTTTCTGCTGTCAGAAGCCAGGTCACCCTTAGAAAGAGTGTAGAAAACAACAACAACAAAAGACAGACATTGGATTTACAAAGAGAAAACACACAGAAGCGAACCAACTGAGGGATGCTCCGAGGACTGTGAGAGGGAATCTCCCCTTCTCCTCACTCATACCGCTTTTGGAAAAATGGCAATGATCCTAACAGGTGAAGGTCCTGAAGCTCTCGGAGATGCCGACCGACAGGCCGGGGCTACTTTACCTGTTCTTAACCCTACCCAACCAAGTCTCCCTCTCCCTGGGAGTCAAGCTTGTGTGCCCACAGCGGTAGGTAGGGGTACCCCACCGACCGACGGACCGACCGACCAACGGCTGTTTTAAAATCAGAACCTGTCCCCTTTCAATGAGGGCATGGGACAGGGGCAACCTATATTTTCCTGCTCAAACCGTCCCCAGTTCACCTGATAGGGACTCAGAGGTTTGTCTCTGTCTGTCTGTCTGTCTGCATGTCTGTCTTTAAGCCAGTGACGCCAACATATGTTGGTTGTTGGTTTTTGTGGGGCTTTATTAGAAGGGTCGTGTGTATGTAGACTTCAATGAGCCAGAGACTGAACCAACAGGGGAGAATGTGATGGTTTTTATTTTTTAAAATAGACTTTATTTATTTATTTATTTATTTATTTTACAGAGAGGAAGGGAGAGGGATAGAGAGTTGGAAACATCGATGAGAGAGAAACATTGATCAGCTGCCTCCTGCACACTCCCTACTGGGGATGTGCCCGCAACCAAGGTACATGCCCTTGACTGGAATTGAACCTGGGACCCTTGAGTCCGCAGGCTGACTCTCTATCCCAGTGATGGCGAACCTATGACACAACTCATTTTTTTTTTTTGGTTGATTTTTTCTCTGTTAAATGGCATTTAAATATATAAAATGAATATCAGAAATATAAGTCTTTGTTTTACCATGGTTGCAAATATCAAAAAATTTCTATATGTGACAGGGCACCAGAGTTAAGTTAGGGTTTTTCAAAATGCTGGCACACCGATCTGAAAAGGTTCGCCATCGCTGCTCTATCCACTGAGCCAAAACAGTTAGGGCAAGAATGATGATTTTTAAAAAGGGAACATCCCGAGAGGAATCTCATCTGGAGACCGACTAAACGTATGTCTGTTTGCCAACAGTCCTTTCTCCATGAGGAACTTCCACGACACAGCCCGAGCTACCCGATTCATGGGGGACCCTACCCGCTCAGAATGGCCCCAAGCAGCCCCAGAGGCTGGCAGAGATGCCTCTCACTCTCGGCTTGGGTCGTTACTCATGTGTCTCTGTAGATGGGGAACCGGGCCGCGGTACCTTGAGAGTCCCCTTTTTGGGGGTACATACTCACCAACACTTAGGAGAAATTAGACTCAGGGGGTCCCTCCATCCAAGAAAAAGAAATGCCAATCTTCTTTGGCAACCTAGCCCGCACCACCACCACCACCACCACTCCACCCCACCCCACCCCCGCCACTAGAAAGCAGACGAGGGAAAGGTTTGGCCAGTTCCTGGCACCACTGAGTTGAATGCTACCCACCTTGCCTGCAGCTAGACCTGTTTTGGAATATTAGGGGCCCCCACCCATCTTTCCAGGCCCCTGTGGGCACGACCAGCTTCCTGGTTATCCTTATCTTTTTTTTTGGCTGGGGGGCGGGGGGGAGGATGTAAAGTGCTTTATTGCTGAGGATCCCAAGAGCTTCAAGCCTGCTGTCTAGGGGCTAGCAGTGAAATCCCCTACCCTGCAGAGGTTTTTGTGAGCAGGGACGGCTGGGACTTGAGCATTTCAGCCTCATGGAAGGCATGGCAGTGTGGTTGGGGTGAGGGGAGGTAGGTAGGAAGAGACACAAGGTGTGCTGGGGGGAGCAGACTGTGTTTGTCTCCCCAACTCGGAGCTCAATGCATTAACCGACAGTCACCATGGGAGCCTGGAATGGGCCATGGTGGGAGTATTTACACCACAGAAATTGCCCAGATGCTACATTCAAGGACTCTCCCTGCCCGGAGAACTGGTTTACCAGGGCACTAGGAGCATGCCACACCTCCTGAGCTGGTTCTGAGTCCACCGCAAGCCTGGCTGCTGTGACAAGCTGCCACTCCCCCATGTGGGGCAGTGCCATCTCCCACGACCTGGACAGAACACAGGTGGGCTGGACAAAGGGGACCTGACCTGAGGATCCGGTCCCTGCCTGGAGCCTGCCCTGGCTTGGCCACCTCAGCCTGTCTGTCCACTGAGAGCTTCGGCCCCGGACTGAAGTGGTGTCCGCCGAAAGGCAGCTTGGAGCTGAGGACAAAACCCTTTTGCTCAGTGGCTCCCAGTAGGCAAGAGGGCCATGTGTCAAGCAAAAGAGGAGATGTAAGTGGGTTACATGAACTCCGTTGGTGATAGATGAGGGAGGCCAAAGAAGGCAAAGCGGGGTGGGGTGGGGGGGCAGGAAACCTCTGGGATTGGATAAAAATTAAAATAAAATGACAGACACATACTTCTCTTACTTAGGTTGGCGTAGGGATAGGTAACAGTCAGCAATGTACTCAATAAAAATGAGGGGATTTAAAAAGGAAAATTACACCCTAGCCGGTTTGGCTCAGGGAAGATAGAGCGTCGGCCTGCAGACTAAAGGGTACCAGGTTCGATTGAGGTCAAGGGCACATGCACGGGTTGCGGGATGGATCCCCCACAGGTGGCAACTGTGAACCAAGTGCACACACATGTGTGCGTGTGTGGCATTTGTCAACAACGTAAGAAATCCTCCAACCTGTGAAGAATTTCTGTGAATGTCTTTCAGCCAAACTGTCCAGAAATGTCGCTCGTACGCCGGGAAGCACAATCTCAATGGCGGGAGATGATGTTCCAAAGAATGGCAATGTCGGCCCCCTTATTTTATACACTCCAATCCCAGGAGGAGACCGTACGTGGGTTACATGAAATCCACTGGTGACATTTTAGGGAGGCGGGAGAAAGCAAAGTGGGCAATCCCCCCCCACACACACACACACACACACACAAGAGTCCTCTCATTGGGCGAACCAACCGTGACTCTAAAGTCATGATCCTGACCCCGGGAGTTGTATTAAAAATCAAGCTAAAGGAGTGTGATTGTAAACTGTAGGCTTATCAAAGGTTCAAAGGAGGTCTGTGTTTACCACCATTGAAAGAAAACAAACCAAGAAAGAGATCAAGGGTGGGTCAAAACACCCTCTCTGGGACTGGGAGGGAGAGAGTTCCTGCATCTGTCCAAGAGGGTCATCTGCAGTGTGAAAAGCCAGGGTTCAGCAGCAGGGGATATTTTCTTCCTCTCAGGGATCATGAAAAGCATCCATGACAGTAAGGGGGTGGGTATGGGGTGGGTGCTGTCATTGAAAAGGCTAGGTGAGCAGGGAGAGCTATGCCATTTACAGGCATACCCTATCCACTTTTCCTTTCACAGAATTTACACAATGACTTAATGTTTAGTTTTGAATGGCATTACTTCTTGAGTCTCCTCCTCATTGTTTCCAAGTCTTTGGTTGATACTCAGGTGTAGGACGAATATATGTATGTATGTATGTATGTATGTATACTGAGTGTGAGCTCCAGGATGGACAGAATCTGCGGGGGGGGGGGGGGGTGAGTTGAATAGACTGGAATGGAGTGGAGGAGAGGGGGAGCAAGAGGAAGGGAGAGAGTTGGAGGGAAGCAGGAGGGACGCTGGGAAGAGAGGATGCCAAAGGACCTCGTTAGTTAATGACACTGGGCATGGCTCTTATTCTGAGTTTTTTGTTTGTTTTCCTTGAATGACACCTATGCAGAAAACAACCTGTGTGAAGTTCAACTAAGGTCACCCACACAAGAATAAGGACTACCCATTGACTGCAAGGCTCTGTAGTAGGTCGCCCGCTGTTTGCACTTGCAGAGACTCAAATCTGAGGCAAGGGGAAGAGCGGGGAAGCTGGAGTAGAAGAGGGAGAGGTGTGTCCCCTCCCCCTAGGAACCAAGTTTAGGGGGTGGAAGGGCCAAAAAAATAGAATAAAATAAAAAGAAAAAAGAAAGGAAGGGAGGAGGGGAGAGAGAGAGAGAGAGAGAGAGAGAGAGAGAGAAAGAAGAAAGAGAAAGAAAGAAAGAAAGAAAGAAAGAAAGAAAAAGAAAGAAAGAAAGAAAAAGAAAGAAAGAAAGAAAAAGAAAGAAAGAAAGAAAGAAAGAAAGAAAGAAAGAAAGAGAAAGAAAGAAAGAAAGAAAGAAAGAAAGAAAGAAAGAAAGAAGAAAGAAAGAAAGAAAGAAAGAATAAGAAGAAAGAGAAAGAGGAAGGTCCTCGGTTCAGTCCTGACTATGACTTTCTGGGGCATGGCAGGGCACGGCACGGCACACCCGGTCGGTCGCCGCCATTGTTGTGGTTTGTGGTTTCCAGCCAGAAACCCCACTGTGGTCCACTTCAGTCCACCTAATACCTTTCCTGGCTGGGGAGAGTTCCTTTGGATCACAAGGACAAACCCAAAGGAGGACAAAGTTCAGAATGCCTAATTCACGCCTGCCCATTTCTACACGACAAAGCCGTCCATAGTGTCCAAGTGACTTGACCTGCATTTTTCATGTCTGCGAAAGAAGTTTCCATTTGAGGTACAGGTACTGCTTTGTGTTATTTATCATGGATATGCCTCCATCCAAAGTGCTAGTATGGCAATCCACTGCCTTCCATTCATGCCCCTCTGTCTGCAGACTGCGCAAGCGCTGTCTCTGATTTGGCTCCGCCCTGTGACGACAACGGACCAACCCGGCCCTCTGGCCGACCTCGCTTTGAGGCTTATAAAAGCGGTCACCAGGAAGGTGGCGCATGACAAGGACAGGTTGCATCATCATCATGTCATCACCAGGGTGGTGAGAATGCAGGGTCGGGTACTGGGGGGGCGGGGGGGGGGGGCGTTTGAAAGGTTCATATTCTCATTCTCTCTCTCTCTCTCTCTCTCTCTCTCTCTCTCTCTCTCTCTCTCTCGTTTCCACCTAGCAGTCAAGAAGGACAGACACTCCCACGATGCGGATGAAGGACTGTCAGTTAGACTTTGAAATTTCCTCCGCGAGCGAATACGGGGCGATTTAGGAATTTCCTTTCAGTGAACACGCCCCGCACTGTGCTGCCGCCACTGCCGCCGCCGCCAATGCCGCCAATGCCGCCAATGCCGCCAATGCCGCTAATGCCGCCTGGAAACATCCCTAAAGGGTTGAAGCGTTGATAGGAATAGAAACAGGACGGGTAAGCATTGCAACGTGTTTTCTGGGGTTTTGTTTGAGAGACTCATAAATGTATAACGCTGTGATAAGCCGGGCTGTACATATAAATAAATAAATAAATAAATAAATAAATGAATGAATGAATGAATAAATAAATAATAGTAAATGTGGATTCATGATAAGACTGTATCATTGTATGTGGGCTGTACGTGAAAGAAAGAAAGAAAAAAAAGGCCTAACCGGTTTTGCTCAGTGGATAGAGTGTCAGCCTGTGGACTGAAAGGTCCCAGGTTCGATTCCGGTCAAGGGCGTGTACCTTGGTTGCGGGCACATCCCCAGTGGGAGGTGTGCAGGAGGCAGCTGATCAATGTTACTCTCTCATTGATGTTTCTAACTCTCTAGCTCTCTCCCTCCCTTCCACTCTGTAAAAAATCAATAAAATATATTTTTTTTAAAAAAAGAAAGAAAAAAAAAGTGAGTTTCCTGTCAACATTTCTTTGCTCTTCGGCCCCGCCCCCGCTCCCGGTCAAGCAGATCAAATAAAGAAAAATAAATAAACTAAAAAGTATCCTGTCAACATTTCAATCGACCCAAATCACTCTGATCCACAATCAGAGACTGAAGTCCAGGTCGGGCCATCTGGTCGACCCACGCTCTCTCTGTGGATGGCGGGGTCCCCGCCGCCAGAGACGGGCTGTAAAAATAAAATTAAAATAAAATAAAATAAATAAAATAAAATAAAATAAAATAAAATAAAATAAATAAAATAAAATAAAATAAAATAAAATAAAATAAATAAAATAAAATAAATAAAATAAAATAAATAAAATAAAATAAAATAAAATAAAATAAAATAAAATAAAATAAAATAAATAAAATAAAATAAATAAAATAAAATAAAATAATAAAATAAAATAAAATAAAATAATAAAATAAAATAATAAAATAAAATAAAATAAATAAAATAAAATAAAATAAAATAAAATAAAATAAATAAAATAAAATAAAATAAAATAAAATAAATAAAATAAAATAAAATAAAATAAATAAAATAAAATAAAATAAAATAAAATAAAATAATAAAATAAAATAATAAAATAAAATAAAATAAAATAAAATAAAATAAATAAAATAAAATAAATAAAATAAAATAAAATAAAATAAAATAAATAAAATAAAATAAAATAAAATAAAATAATAAAATAAAATAATAAAATTAAATTAAATTAAAATTAAATTAAAATAAAATAAAATAATAAAATAAAATAATAAAATAAAATAAAATAAATAAAATATAATAAAATAATAAAATAAATAAAATATAATAAAATATAAAATAAAATAATAATAAAATAAATAAAATAAAATAAATAAAATAAAATGTAATATAAAATAAAATAATAATAAAATAAACAAAATAAAATAAATAAAATAAAATAAAATAATAATAAAATAAATTAAATTAAATTTAAAATAAAAAAGTCCCGCCTCCAATCACTCAAATCTACAGCCAGAGACCAAGTCCAAGTCGGGCCATCTGGTCGACCCCGGTCTCTTACCCAAGAAATTCTCATCATTAATAATTTCCTGTCTTAAACAGGAGTGTTGTTAATAGCACTACCAATGAAAAATAATATTCAAGTAAAAAAAATTGATGTTAATTAAGGCTTTTACTTTCAAGGCCTTATTCCACTATCCGCCCCCCATCCTCCTCCCCCCCCCACCCCCACCCACCACCACCGGCACCACCACCACTACCCCCGCCCTTTCTTCATTTTAATATCAGGAGACTTTTGGAAATTTTCCAATGCAGTCTTGATAACCTTTCACTTCAATTTCTTGTATAGCAGTATAAGTGCTTTAGATTCCTTGCATGTGAAACAATTTTGAACTATCCATAGAAAAGTAGTTAATATTTCAGGAGCAGTTTCCTTCCTGGTACAACACAGTATGAATATTCACTTATTTCGCTTGGCCAATTTAATTGACGTCGACATGAGTTTAAATTTTTATTTTTAACTTCACTTGTCCTAGGTTGTGGACAGAACTGCCCTGTTGACCTGTTGAGCCTGCAGAGCAGCTCGAGCCCGGGCCTTGACCACACAGGAGCAGAGGAGGGGTCCGAGGGACCCAAACTCTGCCCAATAAGCATACTGATTGTCAGGGGGTGGGCGCAGCTTTGCCAGAACAGGGGCACAGTGCTTCAGAAGGAGGCTCTGCACGTGGTCAGCTTCAATTCAGTCAACGTTGCTTAGCACAGGGCCAGCCAGGACTCTTCGGATCCGCTCCCCCTCCTGCTGCAGCTGTGGTAGAATCAGAGTTTTCACCACATCATGTCCCAGCTCGGCCAGGCCTGCAATGGAGCTGTAACGTGTGGTCCACGGAGTCCTCTCATCCACCCAGCTCTTGGTGAAGGTCTTGGTGACCCGGGACTGGATGTTGTTAGTGGTGGTGCTGAAACGCTTGCAGATCTGGGCCACCAGGTGGGCAGAAAAGTCCCGGAGTGCCCAGTGATTGTCCACATCTGGCCTCAGACACAACTGTCTGCACACAACGCAGGTCATCACAGATGGAATCAACTCATGCAGGTATTTTTCTAGGTACAGCGCAGGGTTGTCCATCAGTTCCTTCACCATGCGCATCAAGTAGATGAGCAGGGCCAGGTTGTTCTGCACCACGTTCACACGGACCCCCTCTGAGATGAAGATGCTGAATCGTGGCAGCATCTGATAGAGCCCTGGGTCTGTTGCGATGCTCTGAAGGGCTTCCGCCCTCTTGGCTTCACATGACCCCACACAGGCTTCAGTGATCACCTTGTAGTACAGTTGCTGCTCCACAGACAACTCATGGCAGTGGGCAGTGGGAGACGTGCAGTGTCAGTCGTGTGTTGTCAGTGTTGCCAGTGGAAGGTGTCACAGGAGTGGGTGGCAGGTGAATAAACTGGAATTTTCACTGGGATGAGGCCTGTGGAAGCTGAGCTGTCACTGTGGAGTATGAAGCACCTGGGACCTCAGGGTGTCTTGTGGTTGTGGGAGCGGGAGGAATCATAGTAAGAAGGGGCAGCAGGAACGAAGGGTTTCACAAACAGTTGTCACTCATGCGGGCCTGGACTTTCCACATGGAGTGAGGCCAGCGGAGGCTTGGGTGTCAGCCCTGTGTACGTGCCAGGAGACTTGCCTGTCCCACTGAGATGTGCAGTAGCAGCTGAGGGAAGAGGCCAAGAGGACTGTGGGAGTGGAAAGTCGGGTGTCCTGGCGGAGGTGGGACAATGAAATCCCTGGGGCAGCGAGCAGTGGAGTGAGAGCATCCCAGCTCTGGAGGGTCCCACCACAGTGCTGGCCTTTCAGTCCCTGGGTACCTAGTTTGATCCTGGGCAGCAGACCGTTCAGGCAGCTACAGTGGATGTGGGCATTAGGGGGCGTGGGGTGTCTCGCTGCCACGTAGGTATTGGAATGTGGGGTTCAGAATACCATATCAGCAGGGGGAGACATGAAGGTCTCAGGGCGGCTAAGGACATTGAGAACTTGGTGTGGCCTATGAGGGTGTGTGCAGGAAGTGTCATCTTGGGCCACAGCAGTGTGAGAGCAGAATGTGGCTGAGGGCGCCGAGTGGACTGGGCTGGGGGTTTCTGAGGTGACCCACTGGAATAGAGGGTTTGAAAATCTGCTTGTTGCCATGGACGGTTTGGCTCAGTGGATAGAGCATCAGCCTGTGGACTGAAGGGTCCCAGGTTTGATTCTGGTCAAGGGCACATGCCCGGGTTGAGGGCTCGGTCCCCAGTGGGGGGTGTGCAGGAGGCAGCTGATCAATGACTCTCTCACATCATTGATGCTTCTATCTCTCCCTCCCTCTCTCAAATGAATTAAAAAAATAAAGAAAAGAAATATCTTTAAAACAATAAAGAAAGGCTGCTTGTCGCACAGATGTGCGTGCGCAGTGGGAACCCTGCATATGTGGCCTGGAAGGCAGCAGCTGGTGCTTCAGAAGACCCCAGAAAAACCAAGCGACACTTTGAAGAAGTGGAAAGGCACTGTTTGAATTACACCGGCGGACTCCAGGAAAGAGTTTCCAGATCAGAGTGAAGTAGCATGTGGAAGGCTTCACTTTTTATAATCTTCAGGGTCTTTGTTCTGCAGATATGCCCCCTCCCCCCCTTCATGGCCCTGCAGGAAGACCCCCGGTGTTGATGATCTGTCCTAGCGCCAGTGATAATGGCTCCCCACCTCCCCCAGGGAAGTTCATTCTTCCTGACATGCCTTACAAGACCAGTTTCCTCCTCACTGGCATGCGGTGTGACCTGCGGGATCTGGGGTGGCTCTGCAGAGCTTGTTATTGGGGAGCCTAGAATGTCATACAGGATCGTGTCCAGTAGGACCTCTCGGGTGGCACTTTGGATTGTGGCCTTTGCTAGCTCCGCAGTTGTGACCGAGCAGTGTGGCCAGGGCAGCCTGGGTGTCACAGTGGTGTGTGAGCAGCAGGGGATGTGGAGTGTGACACTGGAGTGTGGGCAGTGGCAGGTCTGAAGGTGTCACTGAAACAGAAATTTTAGGGGTGAAATAGGATAGGTTTAGGTGAGTTTAGAAATTAAGGGGACCATGGAGGAAGCACAGGGCTGCAGAGCAGCAGAAGGTGCATTCTATGGAAATAGAATGAGGAGCTGGGAACAGCAGGAAGGTCTATATTTACAAAATAAAGGGAAGGAAGCCCCACATCCAGAAGGAAGAGAAGGAAGCCCAGAGGGAATAGGAAAACAATAAGGAAGGCAGGGGGAGGAACTCACATGTCCCCTGTGAGGTTGGACCAGTTGAGTCCAGGAGTTGCTATAGTAACCAGTCCAAGGGAATAGTGACCAATCAGGAGGGTCATCAAGGCACCAGAAAGGAGCTCAGTGGGACCCTTTCCCCCTCCCCACGTGGGAGTCTGCACTTGTTCTTCAATAAATCTCCACCTTTGCTCTACCACCTTCCTTCCGTGGATTCATCCTTTGATTCCCACAGAGAGAGCCCGGGAACCAGTCTGCCCAGGGGAACACCGCGTGTCCAGTCCAAAACTCCCACCTCATCACAGTTGTGAGTGGGCAGTGAGGCCCCTGTGTGGTCGCCAGGGCCGTGGCCCAGGGCGATGGCGGCTCCGCTGGAATGTGGGGTGCATGGCAGGAGCCTGGGGTTGCCCAATGGAGAGTGTGCAGTGGGAGAGGGCGTGGGGTGTGAGCTCAGGTGGGGGCCCAGGGCAGAGGGGCCCGGAGGTGGGCTGCGTCTCTTGGGGCTCCCAGGTGCCGCTCCCACCACATTTGGGGATACCACCCTGAGCTCTCGCCATGGCCTCTGAGCTGGGAGGCTAAGCGGCCTCAGGCCTGGTTAGTCATGAGTGGGAGGCCCTGGCCGGTTTGGCTCAGGGGAGTGGGAGGCCCTGGCTGGTTTGGCTCAGGGGAGTAGCGGTGCTGTCAGCTTTCTACCCCAGAGATGGCCTCCCCGCCCCCCCACCAGCCCCCATGCCTGGGGCCGCACCCCGGGTGCCCCAGGGTCTTGTTCCGGAGGAATTTCCCAGCAGTCCACCCCAGCCCTGGGCTGTTCTTCAGGGACTGTGCTGACCGTTGCAGGCACTGCCAGCCCCTCCTGCCATCCTGATACTTCCTCCGACCCCACCCCCCACCCCACTCCCCACCCTGGTGAGTGTCCCTGCTTGGCCTCGCGGGTCCCCTGCTGTGGAATGTGGCATTTATGAAACTGGCGAGGAAGTGACCATTAGACACTGTGAGGTTTAGGAAAGAGCCTTTATTTAAGCAGCGTTGCTGGTTCTGAGGCCTCTAAGATCCAGATCCTGAACCTCCTGGACAGTGAGATTTCTCTCTCTACACTGGAAGCGTTAAAGAGAATAAAACAGGGCAGAGAAAGACTTATTGTGCTTAGTGGAGATCCTGCAGAAAGCTTGCAGCCTTGAGCACAGCACAGCTCAGATAACCAGAAGACACCTGGCATGGGAGGAACCAAGGACGGACCAGACACCCACGTCAGCAGAGCGGCTTGCAGGACCAGATAATTAAGAGGGGGCAGTTGTTGGGAGCCATTATAAATCACATATACATCTCCAGCTTACAACAATAGGTTTATGGCTCCTCCAAGCCAACTCCCGGTTTGGCCTGGAGTTAAAAAATAACATACCCTCACCCTAAGCACAAAGCAAGCTACATCTCCGCTGATAAGCTG
This sequence comes from Myotis yumanensis, assembly GCF_028538775.1. Taxonomy (NCBI): domain Eukaryota; kingdom Metazoa; phylum Chordata; class Mammalia; order Chiroptera; family Vespertilionidae; genus Myotis; species Myotis yumanensis. The sequence goes on from NW_027223786.1 coordinate 453,470, forward strand.
CGACATTCCAAAGCCTGTTACATCCTTAACGACTTCCTTTGCCCACCCCCCTCCTCTAGAAACAACATAAATACCACCCGCTGTAAAAATAAAACTGAGGCTTGATCAGAACTTTGTCTTGCCTCCATTTCTTCGCGTCTCCTATCCTCTCATTCCTTTGCAGGATTTGGTGTGGAATACCCACGATGCGTGCCCTGCAGGTCGGGGCATAACTGGCGCCCAACCGTGGTCTCCGCTCTCCAATCCTCCTCAGGAACGTTCACTTTTTGTCCAGCCGGACCTCCCCTTGGCGCCACTGGGATCGCCCTGTGAGTCAGCCTGCTTTTTTCCTGGTCGCCGCTCTGCTTACCCGCTCTGCGAGTCAGACCTGCTGCTTTGGTAAGTGAACACATTTATTTTGGATAGGCATTCTCTTCCCTCATTGTCTCCCCCCTTGTCTTCTGCCTCTGGTCCACTTTGAGCACTCTCTTGTTGTTTCGGGGAAGAGTGAAAGGTACCCGATTTCGGCGGAGAGAACTCCGAATCACTCAGGCTTGTCCCTTGGTTTCGTTCCACGTGGTTGACTCCTTCCAAAAACCCTGCGTTCACCTTGTCTTAGTGGTCTTTCTGAGAAAATGGGGACTCCAGCTGAGACTCTGAAGTAAGTGTTTTTGCCTACTTTAAAGCTTAAACCGTCCACCCAAAATTAGAAGTAAACCAGTAAGAACTTGTGTCACTGTTACTCCGGGAAAACTCCTTGCCTACTTAAAAACTCAAGCCGTCCACCTTGTGAGCACTCATGGGGTGCCTGACTCCCGACTGGTGAATGCCTGAGGGTCCTAGCAGGTTACCTGCCTCACAAGGGTCCGAGTTGGCGGGTTATACCAACTGGCTGTTTACGTAGGAGGAGTGAGCTGCAAAAACAGCTCCGAGGAAGGCACTTGACAACAAGTTTCGATCTGGGGAGCTCTGATTCAGGGGCCCGAGTTGGCGGATTATACCAACCGGTTGCTTACGTAGGAAAACACACCTGTGGCATAAACAGGACTGAAGTAGTATCAGCAGAGAATTTCAACATCCAGACCTATGACACGTGAACAGGGGCCTCTCCTTTGAGGTGACGGTTGGCATCTTCCTCGCTGGTTCGTCTCCTTGTCGACTCCTGGGCTGACCTGGCACGGGGTTTATACGTCCCGGAGGCTTACGTGGAAGAGGCTAAGACATGGGTCAGGCTCTGAGTTCTCATGAGCTGTTTCTTAAAGGACTCAAGGAGTCCCTCAAGGCGCGAGGATTTAAGGTTAGAAAGAAAGATTTAAAAAGCTTCTTTACTTTTATTACTGATCTCTGTCCCTGGTTCCCTCTCGAGGGTACTATTGATATTAGATGTTGGAAACGTGTAGGCGATGCCTTACAGGATTATTATTGGGTTTTTGGCCCTGAAAAAATCCCTATCCCTGTTTTCAGTTATTGGAATTTGATTAATGATGTCCTTAAAGTCCACTCCCATGACTCAGACGTTAAACAACTAATTGTCACAGGCGAGAGCGTCCTTCGGGACTCATCCCATCCTTCCTCCGCTTATCCCTCCGTCTGTGTTGACATGCCTGAGGATCTTAAGCCTAGTCCTCCGGAAGAAATCCCTAATAAAAAATGCTCAGATCCTCCTTCTAAACCAAACACTCTTACACAGAAACTTTACCCCTCCCTAACTCCCCTTACCCAACGACCGCAGGATAATGCCCTTTCCCCTAAAGATCAGGAAACTCTTGATAAAGCTGCCGCTCGTTATCATAACGAGGACTTCCCTTTCCCACGCTTAACGTCTGCCCCCTCTGCCCCTTCATTTAAACCCCCTCCTTACATACCTCCTCCTTCCCACAGTACTCCTTTCTTAGCTCCAATTCTTGAGACCTTTCCTAATTCCCCTTCTTACTCTGACCATGTCCGCAAAGCTAAAATCTCTCTCACCCAAGAAATCTCCTCCTTAAAAGATATCCTTCATCAAAAACGTGAACATGTCCAACTCATTAAAGAACTCCAGGCCCTTGAGGCTGAACTCACCAATCTCACCCTCACCACCTCTCAAATAAAAACCCCTAAAAACTCTAAATCTAAACCCCTTGTCCATGCTTTCCCAGTTACCCGTAGCCAAAAATCCCAACCCCCTGAAGACATAGAGGAAGAGGAAAATCCCTCAGAGAGCAGTCCCCCCGATTCCCACAACCAGGACCAAGGCCACGATTCGGCCGATGAGGGGTCCGATACAGAGGACCCCACATCTGCCTCAAATCAAACCACCACTCAAAAATACCGTCGCCTCAACCTTAAACATCTCAAAGATTTAAAAGCGGCCGTTAGTAGTTACGGGCCTACTGCCCCCTTCACTCTGGCCTTACTTGAAAGCTTGAGTGATCGCTGGCTTATACCTAATGACTGGCTCTCCTTAGCTCGAGCTACTCTATCGGGAGGTGACTATGTTCTTTGGCGAACAGAATTCGTAGAAAACTGTAGAGAGACTGCTCAACGCAATAGTGAAAGTAGGACTTCCCGTTCATGGACGCGAGACAAATTACTCGGCCGAAGCCCTTATGATACCAATGAGGCACAAGCCGCTTTTCCTCCCGGCTTATTAGCCCAGATTCAAAACGCTGGCCTGAAAGCTTGGCGCCGTCTTCCCCCTAAGGGATCTACCACTACTTCCTTAGCTAAAATCCGACAGGGTCCCGATGAACCTTATAGTGATTTCATCGGCCGCTTAACTGATGCTGCTGAGCGATTAGTTGGTGAAGGAGAGACAGAAAGTGCCTTTATTAAACATCTTGCATATGAAAATGCTAACCCATCTTGTCAAGAGACCATCAGACCCCACCGCTGTGGTAGCCTCTCAGATTACATCAAACTCTGTTCAGGCATTGGCACCTCACACGCCATAGGTTTAGCCATAGGAGCTGCCCTCAAGGATTACACCAAATCTAAACAAGAAAAAACTTGCTTTAATTGCAAACAGCCCGGACATTTCGCTCGCAACTGCCCTACAGGCAAACAAACCAGGCCGCCACCATCCTCAATCTGCCCTAAGTGCAGACATGGCAAACACTGGGCAAATGAATGTCGTTCCAAGACAGACATAGATGGCAACCCCATTCCTCAGAAGCAGGGAAACTCCCAGAGGGGCCAGCCCCTGGCCCCTCCATCGGGACACAACCAGGGAGCTATCAGGTTTGTCCCTCAAACCCAGAATCAAATTCTCCCCGCCCAGGTGTCGGCACCCTCTGCCGTGCCACGCCAGGCAGTGCAGGATTGGACCTCTGTTCCGCCTCCGACACAATATTGATTCCCGACCAAGGAGTTCAACTTGTTCCCACACTGACATATGGGCCCCTACCCTCTGGCACATTTGGTCTCGTATTAGGACGCGGTAGTTCCACTCTAGCTGGACTTCAGATCACCCCTGGAGTCATTGACAATGACTATACAGGACAAATAACCCTCCTAGCCTCAGCCCCGCTAGGACCTGTCACCATTCTAAAAGGACAGAGAATAGCCCAACTAATACTACTCCCCCTTGATTCTACCTCGAAAAGTACTGTTCAGTTCCCAAGGTTAGAGTCAGCCTTCGGATCCTCTGATATCTATTGGGTCCAACAAATCACTCCTGAGAGACCTTTACTTACCCTAAAACTTGATGGAAAAGCCTTTCAAGGCTTAATAGATACAGGGGCAGACGCTACCGTCATTGCAGCCCATCTCTGGCCGAAGTCATGGCCCACCACTAGTACAATAACCCATCTCAAAGGCATTGGCCAGTCCACTAATCCTAAACAGAGCTCAAAAATCCTAACATGGACCGATAACGAGGGAAACTCAGGAGAAGTTCAACCCTACATTATACCCAATCTTCCAGTCAATCTATGGGGCCGCGATATTCTGTCCCAGTTGAAACTCATTATGTGCAGCCCAAATGAAGTTGTCACCCAGCAAATGCTTAATCAAGGTTTTCTCCCAGGACAAGGACTCGGTAAATATAACCAAGGTATCAAACATCCCATATTAGCCACTCAAAAAATTGACCGCTCAGGTATAGGAAACCAAAATTTTGTTTAGCGGCCATTGACTTTCCTGTACCCCATGCAGATAAAATTAAATGGAAATCTGACTTTCCTGTATGGGTAGATCAATGGCCTTTAACAAATGAAAAACTTTCAGCTGCCACTAGGTTAGTACAGGAACAGCTGGCTGCTGGACATCTAGAGCCTACTATCTCTCCTTGGAACACCCCCATTTTCATAATCAAAAAGAAAAGCAGGGCGTGGAGACTCCTTCAAGATCTTAGAGAAATAAATAAAACCATGTATACAATGGGAGCCCTTCAGCCTGGTCTCCCCTCTCCCATCGCCATTCCAGCTAATCATTTCAAAATAATCATTGATCTCAAGGACTGTTTTTTTACCATTCCCCTTCACCCCCAGGATAGAGAACACTTTGCATTTAGCCTCCCAGTTACCAACTTTAAAGGCCCAATGCAACGATACCAATGGAAAGTCCTTCCCCAAGGCATGGCAAATAGTCCTACACTATGCCAGAAATTTGTTGCCCAAGCTGTAGACCCTCTCAGGGAACGATGGCCCTTGATCTATATTATTCACTATATGGATGATATCCTCTTGGCAGGAGCATCCACCTCTGAGGTACTCAAATGTAGGCAGGAGTTAACCCACCGACTCGCTTCCTTTGGATTGCAAATCGCCCCCAACAAAATACAACTCAAAGATCCTTACTACTATCTTGGCTTTGAATTAAATTCCAATAATATTACTACCCAGAAAATTGAATTAAAAACTTCACATCTACATACTCTCAATGATTTCCAAAAATTCCTAGGTGATATTAACTGGCTCAGACCCTATCTAAAACTTACAACCAATGATCTTAAACCCCTTTTTGACATATTGCAGGGAGATCCAGACCCCTTATCCCCCTGTACGCTGTCCTCAGAGGCGAAGGAGGCTCTCCACATCATTAATTCAGCCATCCAACAACAACAAATAACATGCATTTCATATAATAAACCCTTCTCCTTTATCATTTGTGCAACACCCCATACTCCCACGGGGGTCCTCTGGCAAGAAAACCCCCTTTTATGGATTCATCTACCTGCTTCCCCTTCCAAAGTTCTCGTTCCATATCCTACCCTAGTTGCCCTTCTCCTGAGGTTAGGCAGAGAGAAAAGCCGACAACATTTTGGCAAAGACCCTGACAAACTCATTCTCCCCTATACTAAGGATCAAATAAACTGGCTCACACAAAATGAAGACGATTGGGCCATCTCCCTCTCCTCATTTCAAAGACAGATTGACAATCATTATCCCCCCCATAAATTAATTCATTTTTCTCGCTTACATCCCTTTATATTTCCAAAAATCACTTCAAAAACACCCCTTAATCAAGCATCCCTTGTATTTACAGACGGATCCTCTAACAGTACAGCTGCTTATATAATTGACAATCAAAGCTATACAATTTCAGCCCCCTTTAAATCCGCCCAACTTGTTGAATTATATGCCATTCTACAGGTATTCACAAAACTACCCAACACCCCTTTTAATCTTTTTACTGATAGTGCCTACGTTGCCTTCTCTGTACCCCTCTTAGAAACAGTACCTCATATCAAACCTTCCACCAATGCAGTTCCCCTCTTCCAGCGACTCCAAGCTCTTATCACAACAAGAACAGCCCCCTTTTACATAGGACATCTGCGAGCTCACTCTGACCTCCCTGGTCCGCTTTCCCAGGGCAATGCCCTTGCAGATAAAAATACCCATCTCATGTTTACCCTCACCATAGACCCCATCTCTAAAGCTAAACAATATCATAATCTTCATCATGTTAATGCCCACACTTTACGTCTCCTTTTTAAAATCACCAGAGAACAAGCTAGACAAATAGTCAAAAATTGCCCAGGCTGTGTCACTCTTCTTCCCCTCCCGCATCTTGGAGTCAATCCCAGAGGCCTACTCCCAAATGAGATATGGCAAATGGACATCACACATATCCCTGAATTTGGCAACCTTAAATATACACATGTCTCCATTGACACATATAGTGGATTTATTTTTGCCTCCCTTCACAGTGGAGTAGCCTCAAAAAATGTTATAGCCCATGTCCTCCAATGCTTAACTACCATAGGAAAACCTCAAATAATAAAAACAGACAACGGACCGGGCTATACCTCACAGGCATTTAACAATTTCTGTCATCAATTTAATATCAAACATATAACTGGAATCCCTTATAATCCCCAAGGGCAAGGTATAATAGAACGGGCTCATCAAACCCTTAAAAACACCATAAATAAACTTAAAACCATCAACATCTACCCTACTAAAGGTTCTCCTCGAAATACTTTATCTCATGCCTTATTTATCCTAAATTTTCTCCAACTTGACAAAGAAGGACAATCTGCCGCAGACAGACTATGGCACCCAGAAACAAAAAACAACATGCTAAAGTCATGTGGAAGGACCCCATGACAGCCAAATGGCATGGTCCAGACCCTGTCCTCATTTGGGGTCGTGGTTCTGCATGTGTCTATGACACCCAAGAAGAAGGGCCACGATGGTTACCCGAGCGTCTAGTTAAACCCATCACCCCCTAACCCACACTAATCCACTCTTCCAGGGGAACAGTCCCTGAGAACAATATTCCCTTCTATCTCCACAGGTGTTGGCACCTTTAATACCGTCAGATAAGCCCTACAGGAACGCTGCTGTTTTTATGCCAACAAATCTGGAATCGTCTGAAGACAAGATAAGAAAACTCCAGGAAGACCTGGTGAAAAGGCGAAGAGAGCTGTTCGAAAACCCCCTTTGGAGCGGACTCAATGGCCTACTCCCCTACCTGCTTCCTGCACTTGGCCCCCTTGTCAGCTTACTGTTAATTTTAACCTTTGGTCCATGGGCTTTTAAGAAACTGACAAGTTTTGTCAAACAGCAAATTGATAGCATCCTGGCCAAACCCATTCAGGTTCACTACCACCGTTTAGCTACTATAGACCGAGAACGTGATTATGATTGCCAGAGCTCCCTCCCCACGGGGACAGCATAAAGCCAGAGGAATGCTTACCTACACTCTATATAGAGGTATGGTATGGGTACCGTCTGGGTGCAGGGCAAAGCACTGCAAGGGAAGGTCAAAACAGAAAATCAAAATTTTCTCGACCGCCTCTGGATTTCTCTGTGAGCACACCTGGTTTGCATAGAGGTTGGTATCCATACATATATAATTGTTGGCTCTGCCTCTCCTCCCCAAAAGATACCAAGAGCCACCAGAGGTGAGATCTGCTGATCTCATGGGAGGAACCAGGTCACTACTCCCCCAGTCAGTTAATGCCCACCCTTAACTAAATGGTAAGGGAGGAATTGTTGGGAGCCATTATAAATCACATATACATCTCCAGCTTACAACAATAGGTTTATGGCTCCTCCAAGCCAACTCCCGGTTTGGCCTGGAGTTAAAAAATAACATACCCTCACCCTAAGCACAAAGCAAGCTACATCTCCGCTGATAAGCTGCGACATTCCAAAGCCTGTTACATCCTTAACGACTTCCTTTGCCCACCCCCCTCCTCTAGAAACAACATACATACCACCCGCTGTAAAAATAAAACTGAGGCTTGATCAGAACTTTGTCTTGCCTCCATTTCTTCGCGTCTCCTATCCTCCCATTCCTTTGCAGGATTTGGTGTGGAATACCCACAATGCGTGCCCTGCAGGTCGGGGCAGGCAGTGACTTAATTATAGGCTCTCAGGAGTGTGCATGAGGTTACTGGCACAGATTCAGATTGCTAGCCCCCACCTCCCAAAAAATGTCTTTTTCCTCATCACCCCCAGACCAGTGCCCCCAGTCAGGAAAACGTGTCGCCTGACTTGCAGAGGACACCCCTTGGTTAGAGGGTGTCTCTTACCCATCTGGCCAGGTGGAAGCCCCAGCGCTTCTCTGGGGACCCAGCGCCCAGAAACAAGGGGAACTGAACACTTTCCCTGCTGCAGAGGGAGGTACCCCCACCTGCTAACAGAACCCCACAGCCCCCCCACAAAAGGCCCCAGGATGCCCCTCCCCTTCTACCCTCCCTAGGGGACTCCTTCCTTTCCCGTTGGGGAGGGCACCCCTTCTCGTGCTACCCAGGGAATCCCACTCACTAGGAGGTGCCCTCCTGCTCCTTTGCAAGCTCAGAATGTGTGTGTGGGGGGGGGGAGGGGACAGTTAAATGGCTTGGCGAGAGATCTGGTCCCAGGGAGGGGGTGGGGTGCAGGGGGAGCACCAGCTCAGAGTGGGGCAAAGGGCTGAGGGGCCTGGAGGCCAGGCAGGGCTCTTAGGGGTCCCAGATGCCGCCTCCTTTATCTTCCACCCTGAATGCGCCCCATCTCTGCTGACCTGGCAACTCAGCAGAGTCGGGCCTGGTTAGGGCTTGGATGGGAGCCAGCCGGGGAGTATGGAGTGCCGTAGGCTTTTCTGCCCCAGAGATGCCAGCCCGCCCGCTCCCCAAGCTGAACAGGCACCTGCTGCTCCTCCGGGCAAGTCCATCAGCTCAGCAGGGCCTCCTGCTGGCAGGTCCTCATCGCACCTGCTGTTCCTGGGGCCCCATGTTCTGAGATGTCACATCCTTGACTCCATTTCAAGGATCAGATGCATTTCGCGCTCCGATTCTTGCTACATTCATGTTGTGCACGAGCAGGACTCCCTCACTCACAGAGGAAATGTTCCCGTGGGGACTGCCTGCTGGTGACATCAGGCGGATCCATCAAGCCCAGGCCTGAGTCCAGGACGTGCTGAGAGGTGCTGTGGCCTGAGGTGTCCAATCCGGATGCTGTGATGCAAACCCAGGCGGAGTGACTGCATTACCAATGCGCTGTCAGCATTGTCACAACAGCAGGGCCATGTGCCACCATGTCAACAGGAAATGCTAAGGATAAACCTGAGGAAGTTGACAGTGAAAAGTATAAAACGTTACAAGATAATGAACCTGAGTAGACGTCCTAGTTCACAGTCCCAACTCCCAGTGTCTCTGAGGTGACTGTTTCCCAAACGGAATGAGCACCCTCCCAGGTCTTCAGGAAAACATGCTTCCCGGAGGAAGGAGGGGAGATTTCAGCAAAGCGAGGGGACCTGTGAGGAAAGACACGAATGGAGCAACAGCCTGGAATAACCTTTCTGTGTGTCAGAACTGCCTGCGCCTGCGAAGGGGCAGGAGGGAGGTTTAGCACAGGAACCTTGTCCTTGTGAAGCAGGAGGAGCTGATGGAGTCTACAAGGAGAGAGGGTGGGAGGCAGCCCTGAGGCTGACAGGCAGGTGAGTACGGGCCTGGCCTGGGCTGTGACCTGCACTGTGCCCCTGGGGAACAGGCAGGTGGGTGCGGGCCTGGCCTGGGCTGTGACCTGCATGTGCCCCTGGGGAACAGGCAGGTGGGTGTCATCTGACCTCCCAAGTAGTTGTGAGACCTGCCAGTGAACAAACGGGGCCCCATGGGATCTCAGGCTCCTGCCTGTGTCTCCAGGGCTTCCAAATGCTTGTCTGACCTGGATAGAAAGTCAATCCATACACCTTCCCCCCAGTCACAGCGTGTTCCAGGGCCTCCTCAGCCTGTGCTGAGACCATGTGCCATGCCCTGTGGGAGCCGGCGCTGAGACTGAGCTTGTGGGGGAGGGGGGAGGGGGAGGGAGGACGGCAGGTCTGCAGTGACGCTTGTGTTCCTGACCTTTTTCTTCCTTGTGACTGTGACCCTGAAGGTCTCTGTGGGACCCGGAGCCCAGGCTTCCCTCTGCCCCACAAGGAGTCAGAGATTGTCCCACAGAGCAGGACCCTGGAAAGGGCCAGAGAAGGCAGACAGCTGAGCAGAGATTGGGATCAAGAGCTACGGATGACTTAGGGTCACCCAAGAAACACAACCAATGGGATGGATCGCTATTTTATATTTAGCTCTATTTTTCTCACCTCTATCTTACCATCTTTCTCTCTCTCTCTCTCTCTCTCTCTCTCTCTCCATTTTTAAGAGTTTTACAAAAATTGTTTCCCATGACTTTAAAACCCAACAAGGTTAAATGTGCAGTAGCGTATGGCAGGCCACCGACAGAGAGAAGAAAGGCAACATGTGACCGTTTCGTCTGCGGGCAACCTGCTGGCGAATTCCCGCACTTGAGAGGTCAGTTGTTGAGCTATCAGGCACGCTGCTGACTTTCTAATTCCCACCGACACGCATGGGGATCTCTGCGCGTCAATCTAATTATTTAATTATTAAGTGATATAAGCAGACACACTAGAGCAGTGGTTCTCAACCTGGGGGTCACGACCCCTTTGGCGGTCGAACGACCTTTTCACAGGGGTCGCCTAAGACCATCCTGCATATCAGATATTTACATCACAATTCATAACAGTAGCAACATTACAGTTATGAAGTAGCAACGAAATAATTTTATGGTTGGGTCACAACATGAGGAACTGTATTTAGAGGGCCAGAAGTTTGAGAACCACTGCACTAGAGTAAAGCTTTAACAACAATCTGAGAGCATGGGCTGCCTCCGCTCCCACAGGGCAGGTGCTGTCATAGCACCTGGGGCTCTGGCTGTGGGGGTGGGAGGGAGCGCCTGTGCTGAGCTTCAGGGCTAAGGGCAGCTTCCAGGTGTCTCCCTGTGTCCTGCGGTCCCCTCACCTTGTGACCTCCCACATGACCCAGGTGGCTCTCCCCGATGCACATGCTCATGCAGCGCCACCCAGCACCGCCCTCCTGCAGGGTGGGCCCTGCCCTCTGCCCTCTGCAGGGGCCCTGCAGCGCTCCCCGCTCACCAGCCTCTGTCATGGGCTGTGACCCAGGAACCAACGCCCACGAAATACACACCCTCTGGGGATGCAGGTCCTGGTTCTGGTCTCCATGTCGCCTACAGCAGACGCTCCTGCTTACAGCTTATGGATGAAACTGCACAGCACCGACCGCAAACCAAAGGTCCACGCAATATGAGGCCGCCTCCGGTGCCCCTAATGGGTACCAAGTTGGACTGACTGTTACTGTCTTAAAATTCTTATATGGAGCGAGGACGGGGAAATGAGTCTCTAGCTCATCTTTTTACTGTTTTCTCACCCCAACCTCACACAGGTGGCCTCAGCGCTTGCTTCTCAGTTAGAGTGTATTCAGATCTGGGGCTCTCACACCATCGTCTCTCCTTTTTGAAATCCCATCTCATTTCCCCGTTTCCTGCGTCTCTGCTCTGTGTGTTCTGACCTCTCAAGTGAACTGAACTGTGGACAAGGGGAGAGGGAGCAGCAAGCCCTGCTTCCCACTTTCACTTGTAATTTTGTGTCTTGCTTCCAGGCTGTGCTGACTCCGACAGCAGTTGCTTCCTGGGCTCAGGAGCGAGAGCATGTGCCAGAGAGGAGACAGCAGCACAAAGATGAGCGATGGCCTGGCAACAACAGCAGCCAAGCAGCAGCCGTAGAAACTGGGACCTGGCAAGTCTGCTCGCAGCCATCCAAGATGGAGCTGCGGCTTCACGTCCGGCAGAAATGCTTCCCAAGACTCTTCGAGGTCCTGTCTCCAAACGGGCTGCACATTAGGGCCTGACCTGGGGAGACCTCGGTGATGTTCCACGTAGGTTAAGCGTGAAGACAGCCTTCCCCTCCAGCTGCTCCCTGCACTCTGTGGTCACTCCTGTGCCCAACCTGTGACCACACTGTGGCCGGAAGGCTCTCCCAGCATCTCTGCTTTGAGGGCCTGGCACATCTCTCACTGCTTGTCCTCAGCCTGGTGACCTCCCACAGGCAGACACTTTATGTTCTGGGCAGATTCTTCCTGGACCATCTATGGAACTGTCAATGGGAGGCTGACGCCAAAGCTCAGGAGTTAAGAGACTAATGGAATCTGACCACAGGGAACCCGGATAATCCAATGTCAGGTCTTTGTGAACCAAAAACAACAGCTGACTCCTGTGCCCTGTCTGCACGCCCCCTGCCTGTTGCTGGTTCTCGCTATGGCCTTCTGTGGCCACAGGCGGTAGGGTGTCCTCTGGTTTCCTGTGCTCCCTGAAGGAGTCACCCTGACGCCCGCGGATCCCTGTTCTCAGTATGTGCGTGCTGCTGACCTCATCGCTGTGTCATCATTGTAATGCATGTGGCTCTATCCAGTGAAGCAGAAATCTGGGACAGTTAAGGAGGGCAACGTGTATAGCTCTGACCTCATCATTTATAACTCAGCCAGGGCACCTGCCTTATGCCTGTCAGTTCCTTAGAAATTTTTGGAAGTGAAAGATGAAGGCTGCATAACATGAATTGGGAATCAAATATGACAGTTTAGTAAATGTAACAAATTTTAATGAACGAAAAAATAAATGAATGGGATCTGCTGTGGGGGTGAATAAGCGCGTTTGTGTGTGTGTGTGTGTGTGTGTGTGTGTGTGTGTGTATTTAAATATATTTATTTATTTATTATAGAGAATAAGGGAGAGGGACAGAGAGTTAGAAACATCAATGAGAGAGTAACATTGATCAGCTGCCTCCTGCACGCCCCCCACTGGGGATATCCCCCCAACGAAGGCACATGCCCTTGACTGGAATCAAACCCGGGACCCTCCGGTCCCCAGGCTGACGCTCTATCCACTGAGCCAAACCGGTTAGGGCGAGTGTGTTTGTTTTAATATCATCTTTTTGGAGTGACCTCGGTGGAAGGGGGGTGGAAGGGTGCATGTTTTCCCTCCCCCTGAAATATCAACAAGTTAAGAATATATAATTCCATAAAGAAATCCCTGCTCAACACAGAGGCATGACTGAGAGACCTGCACACTGAAACGTCTAAAGGTGGGCTCCCAGGAATGAATGGGGAGATGAGAACAGAGAAAAACACAGGTGGCCCACAGACCTGTGGGGAACTAGTGGGGGGCTCAGCTGGGAGAGGGGAGGAAACTGGCAGCAGCAGGAAATTCCTTTGGTGGTGGTCGGGGGGGGGGGGGGGGGGGGGGACGTCCCAGCAGGGAGAGCTGCAAGCAGCGAGAGAGTGACAGTGTCTGAGTGGGCAGACGCCCGGCAGAGCACGGGGTTCTCCCATGCAGCTCACACTGTGGAGCTGGGAGGTGGGTCTCAGACAAAGAAATGAAACCACAGAGCCTGGCTGCTGCCTGAGCTCCCAAAACTCCTCTCCCATTACCTGGGAGTCGGCTGAGGAGCATATGATCTGTAAACCAAGAGCTGCTGCGGTAGAATCCTGTTTTCCTCTGTGACTGGTCCCAGAGAGGGGTGCTTGGGGTGGGACCCCATGGAGGTCAGGGGTCGCCATTAAGGTGAGGGCAAAACAAACCAGGCGGCACAGATGAACTTTTAGGGAAGCTGAGTCGGTTCAGCACTGGGAGACCACAGAGGTAAAAATCTTGCGATTCAATGCATCTCCTGGGAAACAGCAGAAAGAGCTCTTCAGAAATAAGTGCATAAGGAAACGAGGACAGCAAACACCAAGAAGAACCACAGTAACGAAGATGACCAGAAAGAAAATGGAAAATATCCAGTGAGCAGGGTGGGACACCTGGGAACATGGGATATAAATGAGGAGGGCAATGTGCATAGCTCGTTGAGAGGCAATTCAGTGCAGAGAGGCAATTCAGCGCACTTAAGAAACAAATCAATGAACAAAACAAGGACATTGAAACTTTAAAAAAAGAAATAATCAAAAATCCTGGAAATGAAGCATGTAATTGAGATTAAGAGTGAACTAGTGAGCCATAGCAGTCAGACAAGAAAAAGAAATAAAAGGCATGTATATTGGAAAAGAAGAATTAAAACAGTCATTATTCTCACATGACATGATATTGTACATAGAAAGACTCCATCAAAAAAGTACTAGACTGAATAAATGAGTTCAGCAATGTAGCAGGATATAAAATTAACACCCAGAAATCTATAGATTTTTTAAACAACGATAATGAGCTAAAAAAAAAAAAAAGAAACTAAAAACACAATCCCATTTATCATTGCACCAAAAAAATTAAGATACCTAGGAATAAACTTAACTAAGGAGGTGAAAGACAAGTACTCGGAAAACTACAGGACATTGAAAAAAGAGAGAGAGGAAGACATAAACAAATGGAAGAATATACCATGTTCATGGACTGGTAGAATCAGCATCATTAAAATATCTATACTACCCAAAGCAATTTATAGATTCAATGCAATCCCCATTAAAATAACAATGGCATATTTCACAGACCTAGAACAAATGCTCCAAAAATTCATATGGAATAAAAAAAATTTCTCAAATAGCCACAGCAATCCTGAGAAAGAAGAAGAAAGTTGAAGGGATCACAATACCAGATATCAAACTATATTACCAAGCTACAGTTCTCAAAACTGCCTGGTACTGGCACAAGAACAGACATATAGACCAATGGAACAGAACAGGGAATCCAGAAATACACCCAAGCTATTATGCTCAATTAATATTTGACAGATGTTACAATGAAATCAAGAACAAACAATGCAATCAAGACAGTCTCTTCAATAAATGGTGCTGGGAAAACTGGACAGATACATGCAAAAAAATGAAACTAGACCACTAATTTACACCATACACAAAAACAAACTCAAAATGGCTAAAGGACTTAAATGTAAGATGAGAAACAATAAAAATCTTAGAAGAATAGGCAGCAAAATCTCAGGCATATGTCATAGCCATATGTTTACCAATACAGCTCCTAGGGCAAAGGAAACTAAGAAGAAAATCAACAAACGGGACTATATCAAAATAAAAAGCTTCTGCACAGCAAAAGAAACCATCAACAAAACAATAAGAAAGCCCACTGCATGGGAGAACATATTTGCCAATGTTATATCCGATAAGAACCTAATCGCCAAAATTTACAGGGAACTCATACAACTTAAAAAACGGAAGATAAACAATCCAATAAAAAAAATGGGCAAAGGACTTAAATAGACACTTTTCGAAAGAGAACATACAGAAGGCCGAGAGACATATGAAAAATGCTCAAAGTCACTAATCATCCGAGATGCAAATCAAAACATCAATGAGATACCATCTCACACCTGTCAGAATGGTCATCATCAATAAATCAACAAACGACAAGTGGTGAGGATGTGGAGAAAAAGGAACCCTTGTGCACTGCTGGTGGGAATGCAGACTAGAACAGCCACTGTGGAAAACAGTATGGAGTTTCCTCAAAAAATTAAAAATGGAACTCCCATTTAACCCAGTGATCCCACTTCTAGAAATATATCCCAAAAAATCAGAAAGGACATATGTTCACAGCAGCACAATTTACCATAGCTAAGATTTGGAAACAGCCTAAGTGCCCATCAGCAGATGAGTGGATTAGAAAACTGTGGTACATCTACACAATGGAATACTACGCTGCTATAAAACAGAAGGAACTTTTAGCATTTGCAACAGCATGGAGGGACATGAAGAGCATTATGCTAAGCAAAATAAACCAGTCACAGAAAGATAAATATCACATGATATCACTCATTTGTGGAATATAATGAACAACATAAACTGATGAACAAAAATAGATCCAGAGACAGGGGACAGACCACCAAACCTCAGAGGGAAAGGGGGGTAGGGGGAGATAAGAGCTCAACTAAATCAGGAAGAATTAGAAAATCTAAATTGACCAATCAGCAGCGAGGAAATTGAAACAACCATAAAAACCTCCCAAAAAGCCAAAGTCCGGGACCAGATGGCTTCCCCAGTGAATTCCACCAAGCGTTCAAGGAAGATTTAAAGCCTGTGCTTCTCAACTCTTCCAGAAAATTGAAGAAGAGGCGACACTTCCTATGAGGCCAACATAACCCTGATACCAGAACCTGGCAAAGAAAGAAAACTACGGACCATTATCTGTGATGAATACAGATGCAAAAACCCTAAACAAAGTACCAGCAAATCAAACACAGCAGTACATCCAAAAAACAGTACATTACGATCAAGTAGGGTTCGTTTCAGGGGCAAATCAGTCAATGAACTACACAAAATTAACAACAGAAAAGGTAAAAATCATATGATCCTATCGATAGATGCAGAAAAACCATTTGTCAAGATACAACACCCACTTATGAATAAAACACTCAGTACAATAGGACTCGAAAGAAAATACCTCAGCATAATAATGGCCATATATGATAAACCCTCAGCTAATACCACACTCAATGGTGAAAAACTGAAAGCTTTCCCTCTACAAACAGGAACAAGACAAGAATGTGCACTCTCACCACTCTTATTCCACATAGTTCTCGAAGGCCTAGCCAGAGCAATGAGGCAAGAGAAAGAAGTAAAAGGATCCAAATAGAGAAGGAAGAAGTCAAACTGTCATTTTGGCGAATGACATGATTCTGTATGTAGAAAACCATAAAGACTCTACCAAAAATCTATTAGAAACAATAAGCAAATACAGTCAAGTTGCAGAATACAAAATCAATGTACAAAAATCCATTGCCTTTCTGTATACTAATGTTACCGGAAACCCCCGGTTGGGCTCAGGCTGCCTGTGGCTGTGTCCAATAACGAAGGCAGGGTTGAATCATATTACACGTTTATTGAGGAGGCAGGCCAACCAAGAAGACAGGGCGCTTACAAGCATCAAATACTGCCTTCCAGCAGGTGCAGGGGACAGGACTACATGGGGGGAGGGGCTAGGGTGCTATGTGCAGGCCCGCGGGTCCGCAGACGTCAGCTATTGTCCTTAGTCATCAGGTGATGAGATTATGTTGATGAGATGATGTTTTGATTCCTGGTGAGTCCCCTAACCGTGCTTATCGGTTCTGCTTGCTGGATTCAGAACTCAGTCACCTCCTCAATCGCTTCGCACAGGCCTTGGAAAGGAAACTTGAAGAAAAGCTTAATCCCCTAGTCACATAAACATATGTGTTCTAAGATTTAAAGTAATATGATTACTTTTCTGATTAATTCGGGTTCTCTATCTATTACATAGAGTATAAGTCCCCCCATTACTAACTGTGGGGCATGGTTACGGTGTTTTGGCCAGGTTCAAGCCTCGAACTAATGAAAGGACAGGGCCTTCCCATTGCCACGTGCAAATCCCAGCTGGAGGGCAGGGCTCTCCCAGAACAATCATAGCTAACCGCTGTGGTTGTAAGCTTGAACCTATGGTCCGAACACGTAGCCCCACGTGCCTTGTGATAGAGTTCAGGTGCATGTAGTTGAGTGAGGTTGAAATTCACGAGAATGCTGTAAACAACGTGATCATGCCCCTACTTTGCCTCGTGGCATCTGCTATAAAACAAAGACACGGCTTGTGGGTGCTGGCGCTGTCTCCTCATCAGGAAGCAGTGTCCCACTGAGACGCAGCTATTATTCTCTTGTCTGCCTTTCCTTAATCCTTTCACCCCCACCACTCGGGATCACCCTTGGTCGTGCTGGTGTGGCACAACTAACAAAACTTCAGAAAAATAAATGAAAAAAAATCATTTTGCAATGCAACCAAAAGAATAAAATACCTAGGAATAAACTTAACAAAGAACATGAAATACCTATACAGCGGGGCCTTGACTTACGAGTGTCCCGACTAACGAGTTTTTCGAGATACCAGCCAGCCGTCTCTCCGCCAATTTTTTGCTTTGAGTTGTGAGCTAAAATTCGGGTTCTGAGACAGCTTCAGATACCCCACCGCTAGTTGGCGCAGTGAACGTCACAGTGAATGCCACAACAACAGCCCAGCATCATGTGTCTCACTCGTTCACTTTTGATTTGATATACGAGTAATTTGAGTTACGAGCTTCATCACGGAACGAATTAAATTCCTAAGTCAAGGCTCCACTGTATACTGAAAATTATAAAGCATTATTAAAAGAGATTGAAGAAGATATAACAAAATGGAAAAATATCCCATATTTGTGGATTAGAAGAATTAACATAAAATGGCTATATTACCCAAAACAATATACAGATTCAATGCATTCCCCATCAAAATCCCTATGTCATTTTTTTAACTTTTTTTTATATTTTATTGATTTTTTACAGAGAGGAAGGGAGAGAGATAGATAGTTAGAAACATCGACGGGAGAGAAACATCGATCAGCTGCCTCCTGCACATCTCCCACTGGGGATGTGCCAGCAACCCAGGTACATGCCCTTGACCGAAATCCAACCTGGGACCTTTCAGTCCGCAGGCCGACGCTCTATCCACTGAGCCAAACCGGTTTCGGCCCCAATGTCATTTTTTAAGGAAAAAGGAGAAATCATCAAATTTGTATGGAACCACACAAGACCCCAAATAGCCAAAGCAATCCTGAGAAAAAAATAACTGACTTAGCTCTATACCACAGAGCTAAGATCATCAAAACAGCATTGTATTGGCAGAGAAACAGACACACAGATCAATGGAACAGAATACAGTCCAGCTATAAAACCACATGCTGATTTTCAACAAAAGAGCCAAAAACAACCAATGGAGTACAGATAATCTCTTCAATAAATGTGCTGAGAACACTAGAAAGCCACATACAAACAAATGAAACTGGATTAGTTTGTCCCCATGTACAAAAATCAATTCAAAATCGATCAATGACCTAAATATAAGACCTGAAACAATAAGTTACATAGAAGAAAATACAGGCACCAAACTTATGGACCTTGTTCATAGAATATATTTTATTAATGTGATCCCAAAGGCAAGGGAAGTAAAGTAACAAATAAGCAAATGGGACTGTATCAAACTCAAACGCTTCTGCACAGCAACAGAAATGGACAGCAAAACACAGAGGCAGCAAACCATATGGGAGATGACATTTGCAAACAGTAGCTCTGACAAAGGTTTAATTTTCAAAATATATAAAGAATTCATAAAACTCAACAGCAAACAACCCAATCAAAAGGTGGGCAGAGGACCTGAAAATACACGTCTCCCAAGGAGAGCTACGAACAATAAGGATGTTCAATGTCACTTGCAATTAGGGACGTGCATTGAGATGCCACCTCACACCGGTTAGAGTGGCCATTATCAACAAGACAAGCAATAACAAGTGTTGGAGAGGCTGTGGAGAAAAGGGAACTCTCATCCACTGTTGGTGGGAAGGTAGACAGTGCAGCAACTGTGGAAAGCAGCCTGGAGATTCCTCAAAAAATTAAGAATAGAGCTACCATACGGCCCAGCAATCCCTCTCCTGGGTATATACCTGAAAACCTCAACATCATGTATTCTCAAAGATACATGCACCCCTGTGTCCACTGCAGCATTGTTCACAGTGGCCAAGACATGGAAACAACCAAATGTCCACGACAGAGGACTAGATTAAGAAGATGTGGTCCATCCACACAATGGCATCTACTCAGCAAGAAGAAAGATGAAACAGCTCCATTCGCAACACCACGGATGGACCTTGAGAACATATGCTAAGTCAGCGGTTATCAACCTGTGGGTCGCAACCCCTTTGGGGGGGTCAAACGACCCTTTCACAGGGGTCGCCTAAGAACATCGGAAAACACATATATAATTACATATTGTTTTTGTGATTAATCACTATGCTTTAATTATGTTCAATTTGTAACAATGAAAATACATCCTTCATATCAGATATTTACATTACGATTCATAACAGTAGCAAAATTACAGTTATGAAGTAGCAACAAAAATAATTTTATGATTGGGGGTCACCACAACATGAGGAACTGTATTAAAGGGTCGCAGCATTAGGAAGGTTGAGAACCACTGTGCTAAGTGAAATAAGTCAGACAGAAAAAGCTAAAAACCATATGATTCCACTCAGATGTGGAATATCAAACTGAAATTCATGTACACAAACAGCAGTGTTATGGTTGCCAGAGGGAAGGGGGTGGGGGGAGAAGGGAGCCTAATATAAGGTGACAGGAGAAGATCTGGCTTTGAGTGGTGGGCACATGGGCAATATACAGATCTTGTCACATAGAACCCACACCTGAAACCTATGTGTTCATTTGACCAATGTCACCCCAATCAATTTAATAAATATTACATATATATAATCTTTTTTTGCTGCTTTCTCCTTTTAAAATATTTGACTGGAAAAACATACTTGACATTGTCTCATTTTAGTTTTTAAATGTCCTGTATTTAGAGAAAGAGGAAGGGAGAGGGAGAGACACCTGTGCTATCCCACTATTGACACCTTCACTCTGGCTGGCTGGGACAACACTCTAACGTACTGAGCGGCCTGGCCAGGGCCATGAGATTTTATTTTTATTTATTTATTTTTAATATATTTTATTGACTTCCTACAGAGAGGAAGGGAGAGGGATAGAGAGTTAGAAACATCGATGAGAGAGAAACATCGATCAGCTGCCTCCTGCACATCTCCCACTGGGGATGTGTCCGCAACCCAGGTACATGCCCCTGACCGGAATCGAACCTGGGACCCTTCAGTCCACCTGCTGGCGCTCTATCCACTGAGCCAAACCGGTTTAGGCGACATTTTAAATAAATGCTCAAGAAAACTTCGGTTGCTTTCAATCACCATTCCTGGTTATATAAAAGTAAATGTAAAAAAAAGGAATAAAGAAGACTTTCTAAAATTCTTAGAGCCTTTATATCTTTAAAGAGAAGCTTTGTTCTTACAAGAGAAATAATATAATAGTTTCCATTTTAAACTTGGGCCATATATGGTAGCTTCTGACAAAGCTAATGTGATAGAATTGACCTGGGAGATGTCAAATTGTTGGGGAACATAAAAATACATTTGGGGGGAGGGGGGCTAGCAATCTGAATCTATGCCATAACCTGCCTTCTAATGCACATTCTTGCTAGTTGATAATTAACTCACTGCCCTTCCTTAATTATCTGGTCTTGCAAGACCTATTTACCTAAATACTCCCGTTTTACAGAGGCTGTAAACCATGAACCATACACAACCCCTGAGGGGCTATCAGCGCTGGCACCAGGCCAGGCCTTCAGGTGTGGTCTCACAACCCCCATCCCAACACACGGGGCTTTTTGCAGAGCCCGAGAAAGGTCCGTAAGTCTGATCCTTATTTGGGGGACAAAGAAACCAAAGAGTATAAGGGGAAAGCTTGCTCCATATTCACAGACTCAGGATTTGGAAAACTGAGCCTCCGAGTCACTGTACAAGTACAGGTGAAACATCTGAAAATAAATGGGTTTATCCTGAATCTCTGAGTACTCCTGTGTATCTTTTGGTCGCCTAGTAAATTCTGTAACAAAATCAATGATAAGATAAAGTAAAAAAGGTGTGGGACATTTATACCATGGAATACTGTAAAAAAGAGGGATTTGCCCTAGATGGTTTGGCTCGCTGAATAGAGCATCAGCCTACGGTCCAAAGGGTCCCGGGTTCAATTCTGGTCAAGGGCATGTACCTTGGTTGCAGGCTCCTTCCTGGCCCGGGCTCTGGTCAGGGCTTGTGCAGGAGGCAACCAATTGACCTGTTTCTCTCACATTGATGTTTCTCTCTGTCTTTCCCTCTCCCTTCCACTCTCCTTAAAAGTTAATGGAAAAATATCCTCAATTAAGGACTAACAAAGAAAAAGAGAAAAGAAAAGAAAGAAAAAAATAAGAGGGATCTCTAACCCTTTGGGACAGCATGGAGGGACTTGGGAAATATTATGCTAAGTTAAATAAGCCAACTGAGAGACAAATACCACATGATCTCACTTATTTGTGGAATCTAATGAACAAAATGAACTGACCAACCAAGTAAGACCAGAAGCAGGGAGGCATGGAACAGACTGACATGCCTCAATGTGGGGTTGGGGGACAAGAAGAGATAAACACAATAACTTACATACTTCCATGCACAGCCCATGGACACAAACAATAGGGGGTGAAGACCTGGTGGGGGCGGGGAGCAGTAGGGGCTGGGAGGAGAGGGATAAGGGGAGATGGGAGATATCTGTAAATATTATCAACAATAAAAATATATTTAGCCGAGGCCGGTTTGGCTCAGTGGATAGAGAGTCGGCCTGTGGACTTGAAGGTCCCGGGTTCGATTCCGATCAAGGGCATGTGCCTGGGTTGCGGACACATCCCCAGTAAGAGATGTGCAGGAGGCAGCTGATCAATGTTTCTCTCTCATATATGTTTCTAACTATCTCTCTCCCTTCCTCTCTGTAAAAAATCAATAAAATATATTAAAATATATATATATTTAAATGCAAAAGTAAAAATAAATAATATAAAAATATTTAAAAATGAGAAATAAATATTTTAAATATAGAAACTATCTTTATGTACAGAGGACTAGTGAGTATACTGAAAATTCATCAGGATGAATATATATACTATCGAGTTCACAATAAAAAAATGTATATCATTTAAAAAGTAGTTCAAAATGTATATTATTCTTGTCTCAGTATGAAAAATTTATAAACTTGGATCTTATCTGCAGAAAAGCAATCACAAAATTCAGCAAGTAAGAGAAAAGGAAGTTTGAGCAAGTGATGAGAACTGTGTTTTCTCCTCAGAAACGCTCTGACTGTTTCAACCGTGAGTCGGCAGGTGGGTAAGCACTCTCATCACTTACACTGTAACTTACGTGTGTGTTTCCGCCTGGGGTGCCGTGTGAGCAGAGGCTGCAATGCAGATCCCTCATTGTCAGAGGAGGGCTTGGTTGGGGCAAATGCCAGGAACTGACACCACAGGAACCCGAGGCCTAGAGACGGGGAGCAGACCGAGCAGTCTCAGAGGGAAGGGGGCAGGAGGAGATGAACGAAAGAACTTACCTGCAAATACGCATCCGCCCTGGGCACAGACCGCAGGGCGGTGAAGGCCTGGGCAGGTGGGAACCTGGCGGCCGGGGGCAATGGGCGCGGGTATCTGTAATGCTCTCAACAGTACAGATTCAAAAAGAGCTGGTCACATAAATTCATGTATACATGCGGCCGCCTGTGATTCCTGGTGCCAGCTGCTTTCGGGGTGACAGTGTGCGAGGGAAACAGGCTCCCGCTTTTCCCGGCTGCCCCTGCGGTGCTCCTGGGATGTGTTCCGTGTTTCGGCGCAGGTGTGGACACTGACTCCGCCTCGCGTCCCGGTGCCTCTTCCGCCGTGCCCTTCGGTCCCCTCGCTGTCTGCAGTGAGCACAGCCAAGTCTTCCCACTGACGACTCTGTTCCGCAAATGTAGCCGTAACTATTTTCGTGAGAAATGGCTGGAATGGCATGGCCGCCGAGAGAAGTCTCAAATCGGTGATAGTACCGGTCATAAGCAGTCACCCATCACAAGGCCACCAGGCGGTGGCCCCTGGCACTGCTGCGCTCTGTGTCCCGCCATCCTGTCCGCCCTTGGTACCGGATCCCGCTGTTTAAAAGGGCGGTGACAGGGTTCTTTTAGCCGAGAATACTTTATGCTGAACGACTGGGTCCTCTGTCTGCTCTGACCCTACAACCTGTGAGTGAATTACCCTTTGATAAATTCCTTTATATCTTTTTTTTTTAAATCCACACACGAGGATATTTTTTCCATTGCTTTTTAGAGAAAGTGGAAGGGAGTGGGGAGGGAAGCGAGAGCGTAAGATATAGAGAGACAGACAGAGAGAGACAGACATCAATGTGGCGGAGAGACATCAATTTGTTGCCCCCCACATGAGCCCCGAACAGGCCAGAGATTGAACCTGCAGCTCAGGTACAAGCCCTTGACTGGGAATTGAACCCATGACCCTACAGGGCGTCAACTGACTCTCTAACCTTTGAGCAACAGCAGCCAGGTGTCATGTTCTAGTAAGTAAATAAAAATAAATAAAATGCGTTATTAATGAACAACCATATGCCAACCAGCTGGACAATGTGGATGAAATGGACAAATCCCACCCCCCCAAATACAATCTTCCAAAACTGAATCAGGAAGAATCAGAAAACTTGAATAGGCCAATAACAACTGAGGAAATTGAAGCAGTAATCAAAAAACTCCCAGCAAACAAAAGCCCTGGTCCAGATGGCTTCACAGAACAGTTTTACCAAACTTTCAAAGAGAGCTAGTACATGTCCTCCTCAAACTACTCAGAAAATCCAAGAGGAAGGAATACTTCCAAGCTCTTTTTATGAGGCTAGTATTACCCTAACTAAAAAACCAGATAAAGACACTACAAAGAAAGAGAATTACAGACCAATATCCCTGATGAACACAGATGCTAAAATCCTCAACAAAATATTAGCAAATCGATGAAGCAATATGTTAAAAAGGTCATACACCATGACCAAGTAGGATTATTCCAGGGATGCAAGACTGGTACAATATTCGCAAATCAATAAATGTGATACACCACGTAAACAAATTGAATGACAAAAAACACATGATCATATCAATAGACACAGGAAAAGCATTTTACAAAACCCAACACCCTTTTTGGATAAAAACTCTCAGCAAAGTGGGAATAGAGGGATCATACCTCAGCAAATAAAGGCCATATATGACAAACCCACAGCCAACATCATACTCAATGGGCAAAAACTGAAACCGTTTCTCCTAAGAACAGGAACAAGACAGGAATGTCTGTTTTCATCACTCTTATTTAACACTAGAGGCCAGATGCACAAAATTTGTGCAAGAATAAGCCTTCCTTCCCCCGGCTGCCGGCACCAGCTTCCCTCTGCACCCAGGACCCAGGCTTCCCTCACAGCCCCGGCTTCATCCAGAAGGTTGTCCGGAAGGACATCCAGTCTAATTAGCATACTATGCTTTATTATTATAGATAGTACTGGAGTGCTAACCACAGTGATCAGACAAGAAGAAACATAAAATACATCAAAATTGGAAAGGAGAAAATAAAGCTCTCATTATTCACAGATGATATACTATACATAGAAAACCCTAAAGAATCCACCAAAAACCTACTACATTTAATAAACAAATTCATAAATGTAGCAGGATACAAAATTAACACCAAGAAATTGATGGCATTTTTATTCACCAATAATAAATTCTCAGAAAGAGAAACTAATCAAACAATCCCATTTACCACTGCAACAAAAATATTAAGATACTTAGGAATAAATTTAACCAAGAAGGTAAAAGACTTGCACTCAGAAAACTATAAGATATTGAAAAAAGAAGTAGAGGATGATATAAACAAGTGGAAGAACATACTAAGTTAATGGATTAAACATTAAAATGCCCATACTACCCCAGGCAACCTGTAGAGTCAATGTAATCCCTATTAAAATGCCAACAGCATATTTCACAGAACTAGAACAAATACTCCAAGCATTTATATGGAACCGCAAATAGCGGCAACAATCTTGAGAAAGAACAAAGTTGCAGGGATCACAATACCAGATATCAAGTTATACTACAAAGCCACTGTAATCAAAACAGCCGGTTACGCACAAGACTAGGCGTATAGACAATGGAACAGAACAGAGACCCCAGAATTGACCCAAGCCATCACCCTCATTTAATATTTGACAAAGGAGGCAAGAGCATACAATGTTGTCAAGACAGTCTCCTTAATAAATGGTGTTGGGAAAATCGTACAGATACATGTAAACAAAACAAAACTAGACCACCAACTGATGTCATGCACATGAATGGATAAAAGACCAAAATAAGACTAAAATAAATGTAAGCTGTGAAACCATAAAAATCTTAGTTGAAACCATAGGCAGCAAAATCTCAGACATCTCTAGTAGCAATATGCTTACCAATGCATCTCCTAGGGCCGTGGTCAGCAAACTGCAGCTCGAGAGCCACATGTGGCTCTTTGGCCCCTTGAGTGTGGCTCTTCCACAAAATGCCACATGCGGATGCGCATGTACAGTGCAATGGAAACTTCGTGGCCCATGCACAGAAGTCGGTATTTTGTGGAAGAGCCACACTCAAGGGGCCAAAGAGCCGCATATGGCTCGCGAGCTGCAGTTTGCCGAGCCGCAGTTTGCCAACCACTGTGCTAGGGCAAAGGGAAGTGAGGAGAAAGTAAACGAATGGGACTGGGACCACATCAAAATAAAAAGCTTCTGCACAGCAACAGAAACCATCAGCAAATGGAAAAGGAGCCTGCTGTATGGGAGAACATATTTGCCAATGATACACCTGATAATCTCCAAAATATATAAGGAACTCATACAATTTAACAAAAGGAAGACAAACATCCGATCAAAGTGTGGGCAAAGGACCTGAATGGACACGTCTTCAAAGAAGACCTACAGAGGCCAAGAGACATATGAAAAAGTGCTCAAAGTCACTGATCATCAGAGAGATGCAAACTAAAATGACATGAGGTACCACCTCACACCTGTCAGAATGGCTACCATCAACAAATCAACAAATGACAAGTGCTGGCGAGGATGTGGAGAAAAGGGGACCCTCGTGCACTGCTGGTGGGATGCAGACTGGTGCAGCCACTGTGGAGAACAGTATGAAGTTTCCTCAAACAATTAAATTTGGAACTGCCATTTGACCCAGTGGTCTCACTTCTAGGAATATATCCTAAGAAGACCGAAACACCAATCAGAAAGAATGTGCGCAACCGTATGTTCATAGCAGTGCAATTTACAACAGCTAAGATCTGGAAACAGCCCAAGTGCCCATCAGTAGGTGAGTGGATAAAAAAGCTGTGGTTGCCTGACCAGTATGGCTCAGTGGTTGAGCGTCAACTTATGAACCAGGAGGTCACAGTTAGATTTCCCGTCAGGGCACATGCCCAGGATGTGGGCTCAATCCCCTGTGGTGGGGTGTGCAAGAGGCAGCCAATCAGTGGTTCTCTCTTATCATTGTTGTTTCTCTCTCTCTCTCTCTCTCCTTTCCTCTCTGAAATCAATAAAAAAAATTTTTTTTTAAAAAACTGTGGTACATTTACACCACGGAATACTACGCAGCAGTAAAAGAGAAGGATCACTGACCCTGTGAGACAGCATGGAGGGACCTGGAGCGTATTATGCTGAGTGAAATAAGTCAGTCAGAGAAAGACAAGTATCACATGGTCTCACTCATATGTGGAATCTAATGAACAAAATAAACGGATGAACAAAATAGATCCAGAGACATGGAAGCATGGAACACACTGATGAATCTCAGAGGGAAGGCGTGGGTGGGTGGGGAGAGATCAAGCAAATAACTTGTATGCACTATGCATGGCCCATGGACACAGCTGATAGGCTGGGGAGGGCCTGAGGTGGGGAGGGGGGCTGGGGGTGTCTATGGGGGGAAAAGGGTGACATATGTAATGCTTTCAACAATAAAGATTTTTTTAAAAATAAAGTAAAATGCTTTATTAACCCGATAAGTGCACTTGGCTTTTTGAATCTTTTCTTCATAGTGAGTGAATTTTTAAAAACCTATTCATTTTTTAAATTGTGGCTGAGGAACATTTAATTATATGATTCAAATGCATGACTTACATATTTCTCTCCGTTTTGATAATAATGGTGCTGGCGCCGTGTGCACTCCTGCTGTGCTTCCTTGTTGTGTAAGTGAAGTGTCTGCTCAAAAGCGGGACCAAATCTTTGGAAATCACCTGCTGGCGGAAGGGCTGATGTGGCCCATGCTCTGCACACTCTTCAAATTTGGGGAAAATGTTGGTCAGTGACAAAAGTTTCAGGGCAAAGTCAAGGAGACATTTACCAATGTTTCTAATGTCTGCAAATCATGCCACTAAATAATCGTGAGGAATGGAGAGCCAATTGCAACATTTTCCTTCATTAATTGTTGGCTCTGGCGCGCGCGCGTGTGGAATGCCATATCCTGAACGCGCTGTGTTCCAGGCCTTTCCCATGGGCGGAGGCGGCGGGAGCCGGTGCTGTGGCTCCTGCGGGGAATGGTTTGGCACACAGGGTAGCCACCCGCAAGGCAGGGGTTATCCCGGGACAGAGACTGGGCACTGCTGCCCGGGGGCTCACGCAGCACAGGGGGTGCTCGGTCCCCTGGGCTGAGGGCAGAGCCGGCGGCGGCAGCCTGTGCCCCCGCCCGGCAGGCAGCGCCCCGAGTCCCGCTCTCCCGGCTTGGGGCTCCCCGCGGGACAGAGTGGCTGGGGCAGCCGTGGCCAAGCCCCGCGTGTCCTCTCTTTCCTGGTATGTGAGGCGAGAGGGCACTGTCCCGCGTGTCCTGTTTCCTTGTGTGTGTGGCGGGCTCTGTCCCGCGTGTCCTCTCTTTCCGGGTGTGTGAGCCGGGTTCTGTCCCGCGTGTCCTCTCTTTCCTGGTGTGTGAGGTGGGCACTGTCCCGCGGGGCCAGCGCACAGTGGGAGGAGGAAGGAGGAGGGGCTTGGTGAGCGACTGACGGCGTGGAAGAGGAGGCAAACCTCAGCGCCTGCCTCTCCGCGGCTCCATCCCACCACTGACCCCGACTCTTCAGCTCTGATCGCACCCCAGGCGCCCCCAGAACCCAGACCCGGCCTTCAGCTCGAGGAGCTAGTGGCCTCCAGTGTGTGGGCATCTGCCCACAAGGTTGCCCGGGTTGACCCTACTTCCAGCCCCGCTGCCCCTGCCCCCGCTGGCCCCGCCCCCGCTGCCCCTGCACCCAGCTCCTCTGCCCCTGCCTCTGCTGCCCCTGCCCCCAGCCCCTGCCCCCAGCTCCGCTGCCCCTGCCCCCAGGCCCGCTGTATGGAAGAGGGCTTGGCCCTGGGCGCCTGGGGGTCTGCTGAGGCCGCAAGGGAGGGCTCCAGCCCAGTGGGGGTCAGGTGGCTGCCAGTGACCCGGCTCCCAAGTGGCCTGGCCGCCTCGCTGGCAGGGCGGGGGTGGGGGTGGGGTGAGGGTGGGGGCTCGGGGGCGCAGGGGCCCGGGCACCGCGGAGTTCACCCCCAGGGCAGCTCACTGGGTCCTCAGTCCCAAGCACCATGTCCCTAGGGCCCTGAAAAGCCCCCCAGACTGCGGCGGGGCTGCGACCCCCAGGTTGGCAGCTTGTCTTCTGGAGCCCCGGGTGCTCACTGAGCCTGTGCGGTGGGCACTCCTGGGGCTGGGCTCCCCGGCAGGTCTAGGGGACCCTGCACAGTGACGGCTGATGCACACTGAGAAGAGGGGTTCGCTCCCGCTGGCCGAGGGACCCCACCCCGCATCAGGGAAGTTCCTTCATGGAGGACAAGCCCTCCCCAGCTTGGCTGCAGGAAACTTACCGAGTGAGCGAGGCCTACTCTGAGCCATCACGGGAGTGGGGGCGGCACTGGCTGCGGGATCTGCTCAGGGCAGATTGGGGGGGAGGGAAGGCGGATCGTCAGGGCCTGAGGGGCTTCCACAGCCAGGCTTCCTGGCCACAGTTTGGGGCATGGAGATGCCCCATGGGCACAGGGTGGGGTCCTGTCCCCGAGGCTGTGGGGCAGGTGCTGCACCCGAAGGCCTGGTTCGCCTTGTGGCTGTGGCTTTCTACCC
This sequence comes from Myotis yumanensis, assembly GCF_028538775.1. NCBI lineage: Eukaryota > Metazoa > Chordata > Mammalia > Chiroptera > Vespertilionidae > Myotis > Myotis yumanensis. The sequence goes on from NW_027223786.1 coordinate 482,727, forward strand.
CAACCCACCACCGCACAGCCTGAAGCCATGCAGTCCCCCAAAAACATTCAGTCCAGACCCAGCAATTGAGGTAGAAATAAACCTTAGCCCAGTGGTTCTCAACCTTCCTAGTGCCACGACCCTTTAATACAGTTCCTCATGTTGTGGGGACCCCCAATTTCATTGTTACAAATTGAACATAATTAAAGCATAGTGATTAATCACACACAAAACATAAAGACATCTTAGTTAAAAAAAATAAAATTAAAATAAAAAAATTTAAAAAGTCACAAAAAATACAAAAAAAATCCCCAAAAAAACCCTAAAACCTCCTTAGAAAACACTTTGTTCCAGACTTTCAACACGCTGACGCTTCCGCAAGTCAAGATGGCCCGGCCCAGACTTGGTCTCTGGGCGGGGGCCTGACCATCCCTCCAAGAGGGAGGGGGAGTCTTGGTGGGAGGGGAGCGGTGGGGTAGCGGGGTTGACCAGATATCCCAGCCAAGACTTCTTTGGCTGTGGATTACAGAGATTGGGTTGACTGAGGGCGGAGCCCTCTGCTGGTCGAGAAGCGCCAATGCAAGCACCACTCCTGCAGCCTCCTCTGGGGAGGGCAGAGCCAGGTGACTGGACTTCCCCAGGTCTGGCCAGACCCGAGGGGGGAAGGACAACCAGGGGCCCTGTCTGCGAGAAGGCAGGGGCTGAAGGGTACTCATGGATGCCGACGGACCACTCAAATGAACAAGTGTCCGTGCCTGACTGCGGATGTACACACAAACACACACACACACACACACACACACACACACACACACACACACGGGAGACCAAGTTCCGCTTTCCCCGGGCTGCCAAGTCCTCGCCGCCCCCCCACCCCCCGCGAGCCCGCCACCACCCCGACCCACGGATGGGCAAGAAGGAAGGAGAGGAGAGCGACTTGTGAGAGGTTTTGCTCCTTGGAGCAGGCGCGGGGCGAAGATTGTTTGGTGCTGGCAGGCAGGGGCGGAGCCAAGGACAGGCTCTTCCAAGGGTTCTTGAGCTGCTGGAGGAAATCCGGAATCCGGCCTTGCTCCCGCCTGGCAGCTTCCAGGCCAGCTTGGCGACGTCCGGCTCCAGCTGGCCCCGCTGCGTCTGCAGTAGTCAGGGCAGCTGCCTCTTCTGGAGGGCGCTACAGATGGCGCCGCGGGCCACGTCGCCCCTTTAATAGCGTGCAGGGGCAGCCTTGTCACCTTGGTGGAGGCTTCATCCTGGCAACAGCAGAGTTGGTGCGCTGGCCCCGCCCCTGGGGGCGGGGTTACGGAGGCCGCTGGGGCCCGCAAAGCACTAAAGTTGCTTTGTTTTGGATTTTTAAAATTCAAGTTTTATTATTTGTTGGCACCATAGTAAATAATTCATAGAGGGGGTCACTTCAACAGTACCAGGGAACCTCCTCACAACACCCCGTTCCCCACACATGACATTCAAGGAGGAAGAGACCGTGGCCGCTGCCTCTGCAGTACAAAAGGTAGTAAATCTTTCAAATCTCCACTCTTATCTGAAAAGCCAGGCTTTGGATTTCTGTAGTGGGTTTAATCAGGCACATTTATCATCATTCATTAGTCAGAACAAGCCAAAATAACAACAACAACAACAACAACAATAATGCAGTTCTCAATTCCTAACATCTCTGTTTCACCCCGCCATTGCTTGTGGATGCTCAGCTCATGCATACTGTGGCCAGCTCCATCTCGGTCCATCTTCATTCAAACTGAAAACCCGACACACACAGAGGGCACCTGCCCTGACTCATGCATCCCTTGTCACCCAGGCACTGGATTCCAATCGAGAGGGCAAACAGTGCTTCTTGGTTCAATACAACACATGGCAGGGCCTAATTCTAGACACTAGGCTGTCTGAAATGCCATTGGGGACAAAGTCCATCCCTACATCAGGCATTGCCTCTGAATTTCTAATGACTTCACAAGCCGAGAAAGGCAAAGCAGCCACAGCTCAGAGTCATATGTGAGGATTCGGGCCTCAACTACTACAGGATTCTTGGAAGTGGTGGGCTCACTTCAGCTCAGAGCGACACGCTTAGGTATTACCTACTTTCTGAAAGATTCTAGACAGAAACTGTGGCATCAAGTGCTAAACACCTCAAACCCTTTGCAAAAGTGAGAAGGCCGAATCCATTCCCCTTCTGTCCTGTGGATCCCTTGAGGAGTCATCAGTGGCCCATGAAAGCCTTTCCTAGCCACAAGGCATAAATAGATATATAAAAATACATATTGGTAGGTTTCTAAATCTGACAGTGCTCTCTCAAACACAGCTCTGCTCAGTGGCTTTATTACTGCGCCTCTGCAACAAAACGGTGCCGGGGGGTGACCAGTGACGTCAGGAACGCCAGAATGAGGAAGTCAGAAAGCCCTTGGGGACGGGAACCTCCTTGCGCTGCAAACATTCCTCCAAGAACCGCTTGAGGCGTCTGAAGGATCCCATCTGTCCCGAGCTTGTAATGGCTTCAATCCTGGGGCAGTAGTCCTCTTTGATGAGAAGGATCATCTTCCAGAACTGGGCCTGATACTGCTTCATGAGGGCATTCCCACACACCTCTAAGAAGTCCAAGAGGAGGGTGGCCGTCACGTCCGGCAGGGGCTCCATGTTTAGTATCTGTGCCAACCAGCGCCAGCCATGGTTTAAGCCATGAGGGTGAACCTCTTGTCGAGTTCCATATGGCCACCGGAGCTGGATGATGGCAGCATAGAGACGCATCATCCCGGACATGCGTTTCAGAAAGCAGTCCTGCTGCTCCACCTTGGAATCCTTCACTTGGTAGCCAAGCATTCTTTGATAGTCTTCCAAAGCCATTCCCTCCCTGGAAGCTGGGTAGAGAGGGACAGAGTACGGACAATTCTTGTGCAGATGAGCCAAGATGAGGTCCCCCACCCTCGGGTGCAGCTCCCAGATCCCGGACGCTACGGCGGCGATGGGGAACGCAACTTCATGATGAGAGGCCACCTCTTCCTCTCCTAGTTTCACAAACTTCTCTGCCAGTTTGTACTGGACAAAGTCCAGGCCCTGTGGATTCAGTGTGATGGACACAGAGCGCCCACCAGATTGAACAGGTTTCCCAGAGAGCAGGTTGTGGATCTTGACAAAGATCTCCTTCAGCTTGGAGCCTGCGATGGTGGAGATCTGGCTCACTGGGATAGTGGCTGCCTTCTGGAGGTCCATCTTTATCTTTTTGACCTGGCTGTCTTTGCTGCCGGTCAGTCCCTCAAAGGCCAGCACACACTGACGGGAGGCCTCCTGCAGCTGCTGGTGCCACTGCATTGTACTGTCTTGGACCTTCACCTGGAGGCCATCACTCCGTGTCCCTCCCGGGCCCTGGCTGGGAGCGGGCACTCATTGTGGACCTCTGGCCTCTGCTGCACCTGTGCCTCTTGCCGCTTCACCCGGGCCTCCTCTTCAATCTGCCTCCTCCTCTTGTCTTCACACGCCCTGGCGACCGTCAGGAGGTCCCGCATTTCTTGCAGCGCGCTCTCGGCCACGGCTTTGTCCTCTGCCGTGGGAACGCCGTTCTCTGAGGTGGTCCGAATGATCCCCGCGATGAGGCCGCGCAGCTGGTTGCCTCGGCTCCGCAAGGCCAGCAGGTCCACCTTCGGGTCTCTGTGCTGGCCCACGGAGTCCAGCTGCTGGTTGAGGTGCAGCAGCTCCTCCTGCAGGGCATAGAGGCTCCGCAGGCGGAGCTGGCCTTCCTCCCTCCGCAGCCGCTGCTGCTCTGCCTCCCACAGCTTCAGGTTGAGAATCTCCGCTCTGTAGCGATGCTCCGCTTTCAGCTTTTCTTGCTGTGCCAGGGCTTCTCTGGAGCTCTTGTCCAGCACTTCCCTCAAGTCCTGGAATTCTTTGCGATGCTCCCGTTCCTTGCGTTCATCAAAACGCTTCAGCTGTTCAGATGCCATCTCAGAGAGCGTTCGCACCTTCCTCCCCTGCTCCTCCTGCCACAACCTCAGGCCCTCTGTTCCTTGCATTCTGTGCACTAGCTCATACATTCGGATGCAGCCTTCCACCTCGATGCCCCTGGAGGACCGAAGTAACATGGGTTCCGTGTGCTGGGACCCACGTGTGCCCTTGGTCCCACCTGGTGTTGCTGGTGTTCTCGGGGATGCTGGTGAGAAGGCAAGGCTTCTTATGGGATACCTGGGAACAAATGAAGGTTGGTCCAGGCCTGAAGTGGAGCTAGACGATGTCGAAGTCTCTGAGGCAGACAGGTTCTCTTGTGTGGGGGGTAGGATATGATCTACCACCCATCCGGCGTAAGAAGATAGCTGGGGAGTGGACGCACGTTCTTCTAAAACATCCTCGCCCCGCAGAAGCCAGTCGCGGCGGTAGCAGAGGCGACCTTTGCCGGAGCTGCGCAGCGCCTGCAAGGGCTCCCGGCGGCGGCGGCGGCTGAGGCAGCGGCGGCTCTCGGACGGCATGGCCCGTGCTGCAGGCGCTCTTCCGAGGTGCCGCGGGTGGAAAAAACAAACCCCTCGAATCAGCCGCCCTGGAAGCGGAAGCGAGCGCTCCCTCACTCTAAAGTTGCTTCCTAATTGCTCTAGCCAAGTTCTGGCCAGGATCTCCAGCCAAGTTCTGTCTCGGATCTCCAGCCAAGTTCTGGTTTGGATCTCCAGCCAAGTTCTGGTTAGGTTCCCCAGCCAAATTCTGTGTCTCCTTGCCTTGGGACGTCTGTATTTATACCAGGTGATTTGAATCCTGTCGGTTTCTATTCCAAAGTTAGAGCTGGTTGGGCGCTGGCAGGCGGGAGCGGAGCCACAGACAGGCTATTCCACCGGGAATCCACCAATCACACCGCCACAATGGGCGTGGCTGCTCTAGCGTGGCTTATGATTGGCTCAGCCCTCCCGCCTCGGTATATATAAGTCTCCCTCCCTGCAGCACAGCGACTTGTTGGTCAGACAGCCAGCGACTCCACAGTGGGAGGGGTGAGAGCAACTTTTTTACATATGATATCGGTGGACTGTGGTGGCCGTTACAGGTGGAGGCATGGAGGAGTGCGCTTGCCTCTGCGGCTTGGGCTCTTCGCGGGGATGTCGGCATCCTCTGGAGTGCCAGGGCCCAGCTGAGACATCAGCGCCGACACCATTTGGTGGCTACTGTGCATGCACATGATGGCCTGCCTGGGCTGCTATGTCGGTGCTCCGGGCTGAGCCCATTGGGGCGCACATGACCTCGTTACCCATTCAAAGTGCTGAGATCGAAATAGCTGCTGCTGGTGCAGGACCCACTGGAGAGCTGCTGCCCACAACCTTCCCAAGGACCCAGCCCAGCCTCCACGCTACTCCTGGCAGTGTGCTCTGGCGCCCGTAGGACTGGGCGAACTTTCGGAGTGTGCACACCTGCGAATCGCAGCTTCCTGCTGCTTTTCCCTTCGCATTCCCTGGACTTGGAGGATTCAACCCCTTCTCGTGGCAACATTGAACACCGGGAAGACGCATCACGTCTTGTTGGGGGGGGGGTATTTTACTTATTTTATTTTATGTATTATGCTGTATGAAATGATTTATGAAGTTCCGCTGCATCTACTTTTTATCCCGTACTAATAAAAGTCTGCACAACATGTCGTGCTTGTGATTGGGTTTCATTTCTGATCATGTCAGATCATGTTTGGCATCATGGTTATGCTACAAAGCTCAGGTCCCTGAGAGGAGAGTGGAGTCTGATGTTCCTTGAAATGACAGTAGTTTGGGCTCCAACTCTAGGTCCCTGCCTAATCCCTCTCTCACAATCAAGGTCATCCCCACCCTCAGGGGCACTAAAAGCCCTTAGGAATTCACCCTCCAAAGGTGCCCCTCCCTTCTGTGGTCCTTCGGCAGCCTCAGTGCCCCTCTCAGAATCCCTCAGTCCATGCCCACCCCAACCCCAGCCGAGGAGCCCTCCCTGACCTGGACAACTTCAGAACATGTCCAGAATCCTACCTCTGCCTCAACCATGCCGTGAAAATGCGAGCTCTCTGCAGCTTCTGGAAGAAGGGTGCAAGGGCTGATTGAAGTGATGAATTTACTCATAGATAAACCGTGTCTCTGCATTCCGCAGTTCACATAAGAAAGAAACCAGATGTCATCCAACAGTGCAGAAAGTCACCTGGACTGGAGGAATGCCTTAGTAGACACAATGACATGTACACCACAGTGTGACCCTGGGATTCCCTTCATGAGTGTTTTCAACCTCAGAGTGCAGAACATGATTCACCCTAGAGAGAAACCATGTGAATGTCATGGAAGAGGGAAAGGCTTTCTGCAACGACCTGGGCTTAGAAACCACAATGCTGTGCACAACGGAGAGAAGCCTTATAAGTGCGGTGAGTGTGGGAAAGCCTTCAGTCAGAGTTCTTTCCTTAGACAGCATGAGGCCATCCACACAGGAGAGTAACCACATGAATGTTCCCTCTTTGACAAAGCTCTCAATCAAAGATCTTACCACAGAAAAGCAGGATTGAGTCCATCCGGGCAAGTAGTGCTATGAATGTCACTAGTCAAAGCTCTGGCCTGAACCCGCACCAGAGAATGCACACGGGGCAGAAACCACATGTATGTCCCATGTGTGGGAAGGCTTTCCGTCAAAAGTCTGAGCTGTCGACATGTTACCACATAACACACACCAGAGAGAATCCATGCGAATGCGGTTAGTGTGCGAACGCCAACATGCGAATCTCATCAGACACCAGAGTTCCTACACGGGAGAAGAGCCCTAGACATGTCACCTATGTGGAAAATCCTCCAGTCATGGTCCTTCCCTTAGAAAACATGACGGAACTCAACAAAGGAGAGGGAATCATGGAAGACCAACGCTGTTTTACACATTATTCACTCGAGTGAAATGATGCAGGGTAAAATCAGGTGAAACCTTTTATTCATCAAACAACACTGGTCATGTACGGGACCATTCACAGTGTACAAACCACTGTGTCTCAAAGGCGAGGCATTCGCTGATCACTTATTTCTTACTCAACCTAAAATATCCCACACCAAGGATACAGCAATCCCAAATGGAAACCCACATACTTAGTTGTTTCTATATTAGAAAATATGAGGGCATGTGTGCTGTGTGTTTGTGTATGTGTGTGTGTGTGTGTACGCGTGCGCGCACGGGAGAAACTGCCTGTGCAAACACTAATAAAGAGCCCTTCAACACACAGCTCAGCAAGTAATGAAATGTCTGTGGAAATGAAAGTTGCTTATAGAAATGTGACATCCATTGCAGGAAGCTAGGGTGATCTGGAAACTTTGAATATAGAATTTTGTAAGAAATTCATCTTTCAGGACAGCAATGCTTGCCCATATTGGAACAAGAAAATCTGTTGCGAAAGAAGCAAAGTGTTGGTGTGGTGGTTTTCCTTATGCAGTTTTGAACACATACATTCAGGTTCACACAGCCCTTTCCCCAATGGCTGCTTGGAAACATGGTTGTAGCCTCCGTCAATGTTTTCTTCAACACGATCTGCTTAAGACACAGCCAAGATCTTCTGCCTCAGGTGATAGACGCCTCTGTATGACGGGACCCTGTTCAGGCAAGTTCATTCGGGCATAACAAAGGCTCTCACGGAAAAATCTTGGTGGGACATCATTCTATGGCTCTGCTAAGTGGGGCCAGGAGACAGAGTTCTAGACAGTCTTTTTTTTTTGTTTGTTTTTTTTGTTCGTTACACACCCTGTTTCTCTTTTAGACATCATGGAGCAGGGGGCCTCCAGTCCCAATTTACAAACCAAGGAATCGGTTGGGTTATCCCTTGTGGACGTCAGGGCCGTCAACTCTCGTGGAGACCAACGTGCTCCCAGGAAGCAGAAATCATGTCCAGTTAGGGGAGAAGACACCCTGAAATGGGAAGAGGCAGTTCAGATGGCGAGCTGAATGTAGCTAGGAGATCTCACAGTGTGGTTTCCTTTGGCATTCCATCACGCAGGTCATCGTTTCTCAGGTGGATTCTAATAAAAGCCCCCTGGGGAACAGCACACTACCGAGTCCTCTTGAGGGTAGGGCTGTGGGAAATTGATATAGGGTTACGCCTCAGACTGACCTGCTGGCAAAGTCACAAACAAGTCCTAGCTTGAAGGGCACAGTCCTCTTAGCATAATTAGGCTTGACCTTATAACACTCCCTAGATCTTATCTGGGAAAGCTAATGGGATGAGGAAGTGCAGGAAGTGTAACCATGGTCAAAACAAGTGAAACTCACAAGAACTGTGTGACTATGGTAATCACTACCTTGTTTACCTCTCACTATAAAAGCTTGGTGAGGCCTGAGCACAGTGGAAGTCCTTCTCCCTGAGTTGGACTTGCTCGCCTGGTCCCCCATATTCCCAAATTATCTTGTGTCTTTTCTATTTCATTTGTGTGCGGCTCCACTTCCAGACCCGAACCCTGAACCACGCAGGATGTGGAGGGAAACACTTACGACATCTGGTGCCCGTCGGGAACTCTGGAAGTAAAGGTTTCACTAGAGCGAAAAAATGAAGTTTCACTGGCAAAGTGAGGAACAAAGAATTCACCATAAAGGTAGGAAAATTCACCGTAAAGGTGGGTTATTTCACCGCACACAAACGCCCACAATCAGCTACAGTGGTCCGGAGCTGTAGGCGGTGTGGGAACGTTTTCTCAACCAGGCTAACGGGGCAGGATTCGGCTTTAAAAAAGTAGATTGGGCTTTCAAAAAAGTAAGAAACTTTATTACAGACTGTTGCGTTGCATGCTTAAGGAGCTAAAGTTCCAGGAGATAATCTCTTATAGTTTTTGCATGTTGTTATAGAACATAATTTTTGTTTTCTTGAAAAAGGTACATTAGATCTTAAAAGTTTGCCAAAAAGTTAGAAATCGAAAAAAGATCAGCAGCAGGGAAAAACTTGCCTCCAAAGTGTTTTTCCTTGTGAAACACAGTATTTCATTTACTAGAGCCTTTGAGAGAGGCCAAGGAGGATAAATCTCCTCCCCTTGCACCTTCCACTCCTAAAGAGGAGCAGAAAGAAAAGAAAAAATGGGAGGAATGGCCTTCATGGCTCCCTCCACCTCCATGTCCTAATTAATTCTCTGTTAATAGAATCACCTGTGCAAAAACACCAAACTATAAAGAAATTGTAATATTAAAAGGTACTCTTTTAAATCAGGAGGGAAAAAGAAGAGCGCCATTGTTCAAATTAAAATCTGTTTCTTGACCTGAGGCAGAAGATCTTGGCTGTGTCTTAAGCAGATCATGTTGAAGAAAACATTGACGGAGGCTACAACCATGTTTCCAAGCAGCCATTGGGGAAAGGGCTGTGTGAACCTGAATGTATGTGTTCAAAACTGCATAAGGAAAACCACCACACCAACACTTTGCTTCTTTCGCAACAGATTTTCTTGTTCAAATTAAAATCTTAATTTGTATTTGGAATCTAAAATCTGTAATAAGAAATGAAATTCCGCTACAGAATCCACCTCTGGTGTGGAGAGATTCAAAGGTGGCAGGAGAGGGCAGAGTTTTCGGCTCGCCCGTAAAAAGATTAGTTTTGTTAAAAAATTATCGGAGAACATCTTATGACAACCAAACTTTGGCTAAGATAACCTTGGGTGCTAGCCATGACTTTAGAAAGCGAAATAGGAAAAAATTTAAAATGTCTTTTTCTATTAAGCATGACTTTGGGAAAAATATGCCATCTGAGTCATTTGTTGAAACTTCCCCCAAAGCAGGATGGTGAGGGAAGGGAAGAAAGCACATGGCCATCCAATATGGACGCCCCCTCCCCAACTATTCTAATTGAAAAGTTTCACAAAATTAAAAAAATTCGTCTGGGATTTCTGTGCACGTGTAAAGAGAAAAACTGGCTTGGAACTAAAGCGCGCATCGTCCGATTTTGGACATCTAGATAGAGTTTTGAGCTGAAATCTCTTTACAAATGTACAGAATAAAACCCAAGACTGATTATTTCCTAAGAAAAATGGCGAATTTGACCCAGGGAAGAAATGCAGGCTGGTTATAGCAACAAGATTGTTATTTTTCCATAATAAAGTGATTTTTGAAATGTTAATAAAGCCTGTTCCAAAGTTAATCTTAAAAGCCTCAAAGAAATTCAGTAAAATTGTCTGTTACAGAAAATTTGCCAAAGCAACTGCCTTAAAATGATAATTGGGTTTGAATCTAAAAACTTATACCTAGGTATTTTGAAGTGAAATAATGCTGAAATATTGATCTGAGTGTGCCTCATACTAAATCTAGAGGACAGAATTAAATCTGTTGGTTGATTATGTCTTGCATTTTTGAAGTTTATTCTTAAAAATGTTATTGATTGAGAAATGCTAAATATTTGACTTGCCAGCTAAAAGTTTAAGGTTCAGATTGAATTGGGAAAAATTATGTAATTGAGGTAGCTAAATGCCTAAAGTATAGAGATTTATCTTTGAAAAAATAACTTTTATTTTCTTTGAAATAATTAGAATTCAAAATATGTTACTTATTGATCTGATTAAAAAAGAGGATAAATTCTGTGATCCCAACTGAAATTTTTATATTCAAAGATCAGTTTTAATTTAATTGATATCTCTTAATAATTATAAAAGGTATATAATCTTTAAATCATATATACACATATATATTTGATGGTCTTCCAAGTTGGATTTCAAAACTATAACCAAGGAATGACTTTGGGACATTTCACGGGCCCTGAAATGTTTTCAAAAGTTTATTCTCTCTTCTTAAAGGATTTTTTAATAAAGCCAATTTAATATACTTGAAATCACATGGAAAGCTTTATCAAATATAAATTAATAAATATATTTTAAGTTTTTGCCTCTAAGAAAGGGCAAAACAAGTTATTTTGTTTTATATTTCTTAAAATACAGCAGTAGAATTTTAAGATGTCGTTTAAAATGACAAAAGCTCCTCGCAGCTGCATTTTAAATTAGGCTGGAGGTGGGGCAGCGTTTGCACCTCGTGAATCAGACATAAAACTTTACTAAATTTACTAACTTTATTAATAAACACACCTGCTATAAGAAGCCAGTATCTTTATAAGCAGCCTAGTAAAGTAAAACTCTTTTCAAAAGGTTACTGAAGGCTTCCCATGATCCCTCTGTATATGCAAACAAGCCGATAGGGAATGCTGTTTAAAAATATTATCTTAAAATTAATAAAAGGGAGAAATTTTAAAATTTTGAAATATCTTCCACTAATATTTATTGGAAATTGAATTGCCATGGCCTAGAGCAAAGAATATCCTTACATGATATTGTTCTACACTGTCATTGTACATTTATCCTAAACAAATTTACAAACTAATTCTTTGAATGTCTGGCAGGAATTTAATAAGGACATTAAAGGATTTAATCCCTTTCACTGTGTGGAAGGCTCCCTGGGAAGGCACTTGAGCATTCTATATTGACCTCTCTTGCTCTTTTTGTCAAGAGGGTCCCTCTTCTTACAATCCAATTGCCCACAGCTGTTGCCTGAGCTCTGTTCATGCTGAGGTTGAAGCCTCATGGTGGCTGGTGCCGTGGATCTGTCTCTCGCCCAATGGCATGAGCTAGGACCTCCCTGGAGAAGAAACCTGGGTTCCCCAAGATATGTGCAATGCCGGGGCCCCACCAGTAGGTGAGGGAATCCCAAGGCAATTGCTGGGCGTGGAGGCCACAGGGGCATAGGCTACCAAGGAGACAGAACTGTACCTCACATCACCCTGCTTGGCCCCGGAGGATGGCTGGTTAGTCAAAGACGGGTAAGATTCCTCGGGGAGGAACAACCTAAGACAGGCACAGTCGCAGAGGGGCCAGCAGAAGAGAACTTGGGGGTCAACAGAGGTGGAGCACGGATCCTCACCCCCCCCCCAACTATGCAGGGGATTGAGCACTCACCCCTTCTGAGGGAGGTCTCCTGCCCCCATGGCTGCTTCTTGCTTCCCATGCCCAGCCCAGATCAGGACCCAGGTAACAGAAAGAGACTTGGCCCAGCTGAGATCAGTACCCAGACAACAGAGACTTGGCTGACAACAGCTACCCTATATCTACATCCAACCTAATACCAGGAATGCTCAGGGCTTTCTCAAGGATGCAAAATAATCCTTTCCATTAACATTTACAGTGTAAACTAAGATTGTTGTTAGAGTATTAAATTTGACGGTAAAATAGCAGTCAGGTTTTCAGATTCAAATTGGCTCAAGAAGTATTAACCAAAATTTTCATTTCATGGTAAATTTGCTTAACATGCAATGATCCTAAAGCAGTCATATTTTTGTGCAAAAAAAAAAAATTAAAATTTAGTTATCTAGACTGCATTATACATTTTCCAAAAATCCTCCTAATAATTAAGTCAAAAAAGGGGGGGGATAGTGGAAAAATACCATGTAAGGAAAAATATCCTGTAACTAAATTACATCTAGAAAAAATATTTTTCATTTATAATGCTAACAGACACCTAGGAAAACACACAAGGTGTCAAAATAAGCCAAAGGAAAATCATTTGGGCAAATATAAAAAGGACCCCAAGTAAAATTCCATTTATTAACCTTCGGTTGAGAATATGTTTGTATATTTTCAGAAAACAACTTCAAGACCATGTGGATTCCTGCAACAGAGAGGAATTCTCAGGAATGCTCCAGCCATGAAGACAAGAGGAGAGACAGTTCAGAGATGGAGACGCTGACGACGCTTTGCCATGCTAGCAGTCAGCAGCTGTGCGTCGCTGCAGGTTGCCCAGGATCAAACCAGAGAGGGTCAGACCTGCATTGCCACCATTTGTCCACCATCCAGAACTGAAATATCATTGCTGACATCTACACATAAGGAACTGTCGGACATTGAAACTTGGACTCAGAACTGTTAGACATTGAAATTGGGACTTAAACCATTTTTTGTTCTTGAAATGTTATGCTTAAGTTTTAAAATGTTTTGGGTTACGGATTGGCATTGTTATTGTTTTAATTAGCCAGTTTTGTTTTTGATGTGTAAGTTATAGTAGCTTAATAATAAAAAAAAAAGGGTGAGATGTAGGAAATTGATATAGGGTTAAGCCTCAGACTGACCTGCTGGCAAAGTCACAAACAAGTCCTAGCTTGAAGGGCACAGTCCTCTTAGCATAATTAGGCTTGACCTTATAACACTCCCTAGATCTTATCTGGGAAAGCTAATGGGATGAGGAAGTGCAGGAAGTGTAACCATGGTCAAAACAAGTGAAACTCACAAGAACAGTGTGACTATGGTAATCACTACCTTGTTTACCTCTCACTATAAAAGCTTGGTGAGGCCTGAGCACAGTGGAAGTCCTTCTCCCTGAGTTGGACTTGCTCGCCTGGTCCCCCATATTCCCAAATTATCTTGTGTCTTTTCTATTTCATTTGTGTGCGGCTCCACTTCCAGACCCGAACCCTGAACCACGCAGGACGTGGAGGGAAACACTTACGACACAGGGCCATGGCTGTCTGGCCACCTATGTCTGCCAGGCCCTAAGACAGGCGCAGGCAGCTGCTAGGTCAAAGGACTAATCAATGATTGGGCCTCCCCGAGGACCCGCCTGCCCCACCTCACCCCCATCCCACCCCACCCCTACGCACAGGCGTGCGAAAAAGCAGGCACACATGCACGCATGCAAGCACGCACACACCTGCACAAGGGGCGGGGCCTGAGGGCAGCGCTGCCTCGAGCCCCATTGGTTGGGACCGCTGGGTGGCGAGTACCTACCAACTATTTAAGGCGGCACTCGCAGGGCGGTTGCCACAGCTCCTAGCCCAGAGGGCCAAGGAGCATCCAGGATGCAAGACCCCGGTTTTCACACTGGCTCCCGGTTGTCCCCAAGCCCCCGGAGGGAGAGGACGCGGCTATGCCGCCGGCGGCGGCCTTGCACGGTGTTCAGCGCACAACAGCTGCGAGTCCTGGAGGAATTCTTTAAAGGCAAACCCTAAGGGACCTTTGAGGAACGCGAGACCCTGGCGGCCAGGCTGAACCTGCAGGAGGACCAAGTGAAGGTGTGGCTCAAGAGCCGCAGGGCCAAAGAGCAAAGGTTTCAGCGACTGCGCAAGCAGCAAGGCCAGGGAGCCCAGGCTGCGCCTCAGACACTGGCAGCCTGCGCCCCTCAGCCCGCGCCTGCGCCCTCCTCTGCTGGCCCTGCGTCCCAGGAGGACCCTTTGCTCCCTGCCAGCCCTGTGCTGCCCGCCATTTCTGTGCGCCCTGAGGAGCCAGTGTTCCCCTCTTGCTCTGTGTTCCCAGTCGGCTCAGTGCTCCCCGCAGGTCCTGGGCTCCGCGCTGCCCCTGTGTTCATGGCATGTGCTGTGCTCCTGGCGGGTCCTGTGCTCCCTGCAGGATTTGTGCTCCTCGCTGGCCCTGTGCTCCCCACCAGTCCTGTCCTTAGTGAAGCCCTTTACACCACGGGGGCCTTGTTTTCGTCATCCTCCCTCAGCACAGACCCTTGCAAGTCTTTCCAGCAGCAGATCCCAATGCCTCCACCTACAGCCAGGCCTTCTGCCACCCCTTTCCATCTGGGGGCTCTGGGGAGCACCTCGCCTGCCTCCACCAGCTTCTGTTGTCCTCTGGCATACTTCTCTCAGAGCTAATATACAAAAGCATACACATTTTATTCACCTCAACTTCAACCTCTGCCTCCCATGACCTCCAAGGCCCGCTTAGTTTGGTGTTTTTGCATCTCCGGTATCCCCCTTCCGGCACCCCTCCCCCACGCTCTCCTTTGGAGGAATAAACACCAGCCATCACAGCCATGTTCAGCAGAAGGAGAAAGAGAGAAAGAGAGAGAGAGAGAGAGAGAGAGAGAGAGAGAGAGAGAGAGAGAGAAACATTGATGTGAGAGAAACATGGGTTGGTTGCCTCCCACAAAAGCACCCTGCCCAGAGCCAGGATAGAACCTGGTAAGTGCAACCATGTGTGTGCCCTTGACCAGGATTCCCTTGTGACCCCGAATGGAACCTTCAGCTTTCCATTGCATGGTAGGACCTCTCACCTACTGAGCCACACCTGCAGGGCTCCGTTTTGTCTTTCAATTGGATCTTGTCATCTGTTTATACTAGAAGAGCTTATAGCCAGTTAAGGGTGCTTGCGATGTTATGGTTTACTGAGTGTTTTGGAATCCTCTGTTTCTCTTTTGTTTTCCTGCTCTCTCGTCCTGTATGTTGAGGACTTTCTGTAGTGCTACGTTTGAATTCCTTTCTCTCATTTCTCGAGTGCCTCCAATAGACTTTCGTTGTGTGGTTACCTGGACTCTTGACTTAGGACAAATTACATTGGAGGTTGAAAAACCAAGAGAAACACACACACACACACACACATACACACCCCAAACCACCCCCAAGGTAAAGCCCTACCTCACACCATACTCCATCACTGCTAGATGTATTCAAGGACAGTTGACAACTTGGATAGCAGAGACAGTGAACAGGGCTTCTATAGAGTTATATGTCAATTTTCAAATGAAGCACGTGGTTAAGGTCATTTTTAAGTTTTTTTGTTGTTGTTGTTGTTTGTTTTTTTTTTAGTAAACTCATTAGGTTTAAGGGCATCCGTTTGCCACGGATGGAAAGCACAGACAGATATGTGACAGGCAACGATAAGCACTGAAATAGTCCTTAAAATCCAGAAATTCTACTGATTAAAAAAATACAAATGGGAATGATGTTTGTAACCATTCATTGCCCAGAAATAGAATCAATTGCAATGAATGAAGAGAAATGAGCAAAGAAATAATAAAATAACATAAAATAAAATAACCTCTCCCCCCCCCCCCCCCAACACTCTTCACGGGTCCTGGGTCTGAGGAGTCCGCACAAGAGGCGACACCAGGCATCGCAGCCAGGTTCAGGAGAACGTTTCCTTGAGATGCTTTTGGTGAATGCCACCTGAAGGGCGGGCCATGCGGGGGCCTAGCCTGGGTCATGAGCGTCCCGACCCTAAACTTGACCTCCAATGGGTGATGACGGCGATTCAGTCCTGGGGCCGGCCGATTGGTGGGTCTCTGGCTCCTCCCACCAAGCTCTTGGGCTATAAAATGGAGCAAGGTGAGCGGCCCAGGGCCTTCTATTTGCAGAGCTTCTCAGGCCTGGGAGCTTTGTCGCCTTCGTTGCTCTCCAAGGCAGCTTTCAGAGGAGGGATCTCGCAAAGACCCTGTCTCGGGTCATAGAGGCCACTGAAGTGCCTGGCTAGAACCTGGCTAGGCTGCAGAACAACTGAAGGCTGTTTCCGTGTCATTCCTTCTTCGCTGACTCCGTGCAAACCTTTGGGAACCCCTGGCCCTCTGGTGAGTATGGAATTTAAATGTATATGTTTTTATTTTTTTGAGTAAATATCTCAAAAAAAATGCCTACTTTTGGAGCACTTTAATAGAGTGATCTTTGGTATAATATGCTCTTTCATTATTTATTTTATCTTATTTTAGAAATTGTTGGGGCCTGAAACTCAAAAAGCGAAGGCGCAGTTCCCGGCATTCCTGGTGGGTGGTACTTCCCGTTGACCCCAAGCTGATGTGAGGCACTTCCGGGCCTCTGTCACTAAGGCGGGGAAGATGAAGGCAGTGTCCGTGTTGGTCCGGGTTGAGTGGATAAAGAACTGAGTGAAATCAGGGAGAGGCGACCTGTTGGACTTATGTTGGCTTCTCAGCGAAAACAAGAGCCACGGCAGTTCCACTTACAGAGATTTCCAGCGAGCTCTCTATGAGTTATCACACCATGTCATTCAAGAAAATCTGAAGCCCGAACAAGCAGCTGATGTTTTCAATGACATCAGCGAATTTCGTGAGGATGTGCCTTCCATTCTTGCTGATGTCTTTTGCATGTTAGATATTGAGACAACCATTTTAGAAGAGAAGAGCAAGAGAGACTGTTTTACGCAATTGGTATCAGCGTCTTTGTATTTCGTTTCAGACACGATTCTAAAGGAACTCCTGGATCCAGAAACATTGGAATCATTAGGACTTATCAAACAATCAAGGCAATTCCATCAAAGATCAGTGAAAATCAAGACAAAACTCTTTTATACGCAGCAAAAGTTCAGCTTGTTAAGAGAAGAGAATGAAGGCTATGCTAAGCTGATTGTTGAATTGGGGCAAGATTTATTGGGAAATATGACTGGTGATTTAATCTTACAAAATATCAAATCCTTAATAGGAAGCTTTCATCTAGATCCCAATAGAGTTTTGGGTGTCATTTTAGAAGTGTTTGAATGCAGACCAGAATGTGATGACTTCTTCATATCTTTATTAGAATCTTGTGTGAATATGTGTGAGCCACAAACACTTTGTCATATACTTGGGTTCAAATTCAAGTGTTACCAGGAGCCGAATGGAAAGACTCCTTCATCTTTATACAGAGTTGCAGCAGTGCTCCTACAAGGTAATCTTATTGATTTAAATGATCTCTATGTACATCTTCTTCCAGCTGATAATTGCATGATGGATGAATATAAATGAGAAGTGGTGGAACCTAAGGCCATTCTTCGAAAACTTATGGTGGCTGTATTGTCTTCTGAAAAAATGGATAAGCAAGAGAAGGCAAAGGAAGAGGAGGAGGAGACAGTAGAAAAGCCACCTGACAACCAAAAACTTGGTTTGTTAGAAGCCTTATTAAAGATTGGCGATTGGCAGCATGCGCAGAACATGATGGATTGGATGCCTCCATACTATGCTGCTTCCCACAAGCTGATAGCTCTTGCTATTTGCAAGCTTATTCACATAACTATTGAGCCTCTCTACCGAAGAGTTGGTGTTCCTAAAGGTGCTGAAGGGTCACCTGTTCGTGCTTTGCAAAATAAGAGAGCGCTAAAACAAGCAGGGAGCTTTGAGGATTTGAGGGCAGATGCCTTCAGTATGTTCTGTTACCTCGGTCCCCACCTTTCTTGGGATCCCATTTTACTTGCAAAAGTGGTGCGCATAGGCCAATCCTTTATGAAGGAGCTTCAGTCTGATGGAAGGAAACAAGAGGTTCAAGAGAAAGTGGACGTTATTCTTAGGTGTTTACTTGGCATTACTGACCAGGCCCTACTTCCATCTCTTTCTCTAATGGACTGCAATGCTTGTATGACTGAGGAACTATGGGCGATGTTAAAAACATTTCCATATCAGCATAGATATCATCTGTATGGCCACTGGAAGAATGAAACTTACAACAGGTCCCTACTTTTAGTAAAAGTTAAAGCTCGAACGATAGACCAAGCTAGAGATATCATGAACCATCTCACCAAGGAAAATGTGAGGCCTTCTGGAAGACAAATTGGGAAATTGAGCCACAGCAATCCAACTATTTTGTTTGATTATATCTTGGCAAAAATACAGATGTGTGATGAGTTGATGGCACCTGTAGTAGATTCACTGGAATGCCTCACCTCATTGAATTACGATGTCTTGGCCTATTGTATCATCGAGGCTTCAGCAAATCCAGAAAAGGGAAGGATGAAACATGACGATACAACCAGTTCAAGCTGGCTTCGGCCTCTTGTTAGTTTCTGTGCTGCAGTCTTTCCTAAATATCCAATGGATCTGGCTGGTCTTCTGCAATATGTGGCTCATCAGCTCAAGGCAGGCAGAAGTACTGGCCTGCTTATATTGCAAAAAGTGGTACATAAAATGGCAGGAATAGAAATCACCGGGGAAGAGACGATGACAACGGAGCAACTAGAGGCCATGACTGGTGGAGAGCAACTAAGAGCTGAGGGAGGTTCTTGTGGCCAGACCAGAAACATAGAGATTAAAGGATGCCCTATTGGACTATGACCTTGCTCTTCCCCTTGTTTTGATGATAGCTCAGCAGGGGGATAGGGTGATCTTACAGGAAGGTGGAGAGAAAGATCTGGAACTGGTGGGAAAGCTCTATGACCAGTGTCATGATACCCTGGTACAGTTCGGTGGATTTTTAGCACTGAATCTAAGCACAGAAGAGTACACAAAGAGAGTGCTTTCGATTGATGTGCTCTATCACGAATTTCATATACCCCATGATGCAGCATTTTTCTTGTCTAGGCCAAGGTATGCACGCCATATCTCATCCAAATATGATGAACTTAAAAAATCAGACAAGGGAAGTAAACAGCAACATAAAGTCCACAAGTACATAGCATCATGTGAAATGGTGATGGCGCCTGTTCGTGAAGCGGTAGTCTCATTGCACGTTTCCAATGTCTGGGATGACATCAGCCCTCGATTCTATGCCACATTCTGGTCACTGACAACGTATGACCTTGCAGTTCCACACACCAGCTATGATCGGGAAGTCAGTAAACTTAAAGTCCAGATGAAAGCACTTGATGACAATTAAGAAATGTCTCCAGAGAAAAAGAAAAAAGAAAAGGAGCACTGTGGCCAAGCTGCTTGAAGAAGAAAAGAAACAAATGGAACATGTACAGCGAGTTCTACAGAGACTGAAACTAGAAAGGACAACTGGCTTTTAGCCAAATCTAGACCAAAGGAGACCATCACAAAATTTTTACAGCTGTGTATATTTCCTTGATGTATTTTTTCAGCAGTCGATGCTGTTTACTGTGCTCGTTTTGTTGAATTGGTACATCAAGAGAAAACTCCAAATTTCTCCACACTTCTTTGCTATGATCGAGTTTTCTCTGACATCGTTTTCCACAGTGGCAAGCTGTACTGAAAATGAAGCGCATCGATATGGGAGGTTTCTTTGCCGTATGTTAGAGACTGTGACTAGGTGGCACAGTGATAGAGCCACATATGGAAAGGAATGTGGAAACCACCCAGGATTCCTTACTATACTGCGGGCAACAGGATTTGATCGGGGAAATCAAGCTGATCAACTAGACTATGAAAATTTCCAACATGTGGTACATAAATGGCACTACAAACTAACCAAGGCATCGGTACATTGCCTTGAAACAGGTGAATATATTCACATGAGGAATATCTTGATTGTGCTAACAAAAATACTTCCTTGCCACCCAAAAGTTTTAAATCTGGGTCAGGCTTTGGGAAAAAGAGTGCATAAAATCTGCCAAGAAGAAAAAGGGAAAAGTCGTCGTCTACATGCATTAGCTACCAGCTACTCTGGGTAGTTGAAATGTAGGAACTCATACATGATACCTGAAAATGAGTTTCATCGCAAAGACCCCAGTCCGAAGAACGCAGTACACAATGGGCCTGTTGGCGGGTCTTCATCTTCCAGAGGAAGTGCATCTAAATCTCATGAAAGCAGTGCTGATGACAATGATAACTCAATGGAGATGACTCCTTCACCACTAATCAAGAGTAAGGAGAGAGAAACAGGCAGGAAAGGATTGGACACGTCAAGGGAAAGTAGATCCAGAGAAAGAGAGAAAAAAGATGAAGAGGACAGAAAAGGTCGGAAACGGCATCACTCAAACAATGACCGGAAAGTGCTACCAGACTTAACGAAGAGGCAAAGGAAAGGAGAAAATGGAACGATGGCGGTTTAAAAACACAAAAGTGAAAATCCAAGTGATAATCCTTATCCAAATGAGAAAAACAAGGGGGGGGGGGGGAGTCAAAATTCTTCAGGCAATGAAAAAGGCAGCGATTCATTTAAATCTGAAAAGATGGATAAAAATCTCCCCCAGTGGCAAAAAATGGTATACACAGACCCCTAAGTTGAAGGTCCCTTGGAGGAGGATGCCAACGCTCCATGCATCACTCTCGGAACAGTATCTCCCATAATTAAGAGCGTCTGGTGTTGCCCATTTCAGGGGAATCTGCTTGAAGTCAAAAGATGACTGCAACCCACCATCCTCTAGACAAGTCATTTCAAAGTCATCAGTTGTCAGGATATTCTTTTCACCTCTAGTCAGTTCCTTGCAACACGGTTCCTGTGAATACAATTTTCATTTGAAATGCGACACCCGGAAGCAGCATCTGATGAAAATTTCATCCCTTTTTTTCTCAGAAAAGAGAGGAAACGGCCTCCGGGGACTCGTTCCTTAATGATGTGAATAGACTTCGGTGATGTGCAAACTCCTATACCTTTGGTGATATTGGGATGACTGATTGTATCACGTGAGGATTTTGGCTTCTTGAAAAAAATTTAACTTTAGTCCCTACTGGGAGCCGATCCACCCTTGCTGCTTGACGCAGTCGCTGCATGGAAGAAACATCTGCACAGCTTACATTTTTCAAGGGACCTGGCGTGTAGGACATATGTCTGCTCCCCCTCTTAAGCGCTATGTGTTTTAACCAGGATCCCCTCCCCGAGAAACGGTCATTTCCCCAGCTTAGGTGTTAACAGGACTATGGAAGGAAATCAATCAGTAAACCCCCCTATTATTACAGAAATACCATGCACTACTTATGAAGAACTTGGACTAAGACCATTGGCAATAAATGTGGGACTTGCTTGGCCCACATCCCCAGGGTTTTGCCCACCAGGGAAAGCACCAGAACCTATACCCCTGGAGATCCACTGACACAGGGAAGTCCCAGGGAAGGCAAGCAGCAAGGCTGGGAGGACATGAACTTGACTGGGTAGGATAAACTCCTTCAGTCACTTCCTTGTAGCTTATCAGTAGAGCAGTAGAAGAGTGACCTTGGAATATCCCTTATAATGGAACACAAGAGATTAACCTAGACAAGATCAAAATCAAGAGCACTAGATAGAGACTAGAGACAGGATTATGGACATGAAACTAGGAACAGTAGAAGGTTTCCTGAAACATACCATGATGTAATCTACACTAATAAAAGAGAAACATGGTAATTAGCATACGACCGCTACCTTTTTCATTGGCTAATCAGTGAGTATATGCAAATTAACTGCCAGCCAAGATGACGGCCGGCAGCCATGCACTGAAACTAGCAGGGAGGCTCGCTTGCTCCAGTGACTGAGGACTCCAACGTTCCCCACCTAACTTGCCAGCCTCTCAGCTGCAACTCTAAGCAACTATGTAGTATGTTGCAAATAAGAAGCTAAACAAAACCCCAGAAACCGGCTTTCATTCAGCCTGGATTCATCCAGCCAGACCGAAACATTGTATCGATGTTTTCAGCAGCGAGGCCTCAGAGCTAAAGCTGGCCTAGAATTAAAAAAACAAACAAACAGAAAACAAGGAGCGGTTGGGAGCTTCAGTTACTCGCTTCAGGAAAACAGCCCTCAGCCCCTCACCTAGACTGGCCAGGCACCCCAGTGGGGACCCCCATCCCGATTCAGGACACCATTCAGGGCAAACCAGCCAGCCCCAACCCATGCACCAGTCCTCTATTCTATATAGTAAAACGGTAATATGCCTCCTGGCACCGGGATCAGTGGAGCAGCGAGGCTCCCGGCACCGGGATCAGCGTGACAGGGGGCAGCGCCCAAATCCCCTGATCGGCCCTGCTCTGTGTGTGACAGGGGGCGGGGCCACAACCTCCCTATCCGCCCTGCTCTGTTCATGACAGGGAAAGGCACCCCAACCCCTTGATCAGCCCTGCTCTGTGCCTGATAGGGGGGAGCTACCCAATCCCCTGATTGCCCTGTGGCTCTGTGTTTGACAGGGTGCAGGGCACCAACCCCCTGATCAGCCTTGCTCTGTGTGTGACAGGGTGCGGCGCTCCAAACCCCCGCCCCCCACAGGCCCTGCTCTGTGTGTGACAGGGCAGAGCCATAACCTCTCCATCGGCTCTGCCCCGAGTGTGACAGTGGTGGTGCCCCAACCCCCTGATTGGCCCTGCTCGGTGAGTGACAGGGGGCAGCGCCCCAACCCCGATTGGCCCTGCTCTGTGTGTGACAGGGGGCAGCACCCCAACCCCCCTGATGGGTCCTGCTCTCTGAGTGACAGAGGGCAGCGCCCCAACCCCCTGATTGGCCCTGCTCTGTGCGGGACAGGGGGTGGCACCGCAACCTCCCCATCGACCCTGCCTTGAGTGTGACAGGGGGCGGTGCCCCAACCCCCCAATCAGCCCTACCCTGAGTGTGACTGAGGGTGGCATCACAACCCCCGATCCGCCCTGCTCTGTGCATGATGGGGCGGCGCCCCAACTCCCCAATTGGCCCTGCTCTGAGCCCGACTAGGGGCTGCACTTTGGGATTGGGCCTGCCCTCTGCCACCCAGGAGCAGGCCTAAGCCAGCAGGTCATTATCTCCCGAGGGGTCCCAGACTGCGAGAGGGCACAGGCTGGTCTGGAGGACCCCCTCCCCCACCCCCCAGTGCACAAATTTTTGTGCACCGGGCCTCTAGTGGAACAATAAAAAGAGAACCCAACCATGATGATCAATTGAATGCTGCCTCTGTGTCATTCATTCTTTGCCAACTCTGTCCACACCTCCATGGGAACCCCTGGACCTGCTGGGGCTGGACCCCAGAAACTTCCTGGGAAAGATCATTTGTACATGTGGTAACAGCCATAGCAGCTTGATCCTTTCATATGCCCTTAAATATGTCACCAGATTTTCCTTTGCTCAGTCATCCTCCTGTTGTCACATCTTCATGATTGAGAACACATTTCTTATTCAAGTTATGGAAATACTGACCATGATAAATCCTACCCATAACCCTCACCCTCACCCCTCACCCCTCACCCCTCACCCCTCACCCTAACCCAAAACCCTAACCCTAACCCTAACCTTAGCCCTAACCCTAGTCCTAGCCCTAGCCCTAGCCCTAACCCCTAACCCCAAGCCCCTAGCTCTAGCCCTAGCCCTAGACCTAACCCCTAACCCCAAGCCCCTAGCCCTAGCCCTAGCCCTAACCCTAACCCTAAACCCTAAACCCTAAACCCTAAGCCTAACCCTAACCCTAACCCATACTTTTTTCCAGAAATGCATGTCAATTTATACTGTAAACAGTTTATGTGAACATGGTTGTCCTATTGCACCCTCAGCAGCAAAGAGAATAATCATTTATTATCTTGCAAATATAATAGATCAGAAATAAAAAGATACTGCATTTTGTATTCAAGTTGCATTTCTTTATTAGACTAGTTCTAGGCTGAACATAAAAATTACAGGACATTAATATTTTCCTCCGTAAGTGGTATGTTCAAGTCCTTTGCAAATTTCTCCTAATAGATAGTGTTCTTCCAATAGCTCATGAAGATCTTTCTGTGTTAAGGAATAGCAATCTAAAGGGGGGGGGGTGTAAAGTTTCAAAGCCAAGAAGCAAGAATCCAGTTCCTTCCCTGCTATTTCTCTTTCGCCTAGTCAGTCTCAACCTGTTATTGCCAGCACAGAAAGCACTTGGCAGGAGCATCACCTCTTTTTCTCACAACGGGAGGGCCAAGCACTACAGGAATTGTCTCATTACTTCCACAAAGAGATACAATTCCGAGGAGATTCTGCTGACCAGTCAGGTCTGGGAACACTGCCATGTGGAACAGCTAACTTCTGAAGAAAATAAAT
Source organism: Myotis yumanensis (assembly GCF_028538775.1). Taxonomy (NCBI): domain Eukaryota; kingdom Metazoa; phylum Chordata; class Mammalia; order Chiroptera; family Vespertilionidae; genus Myotis; species Myotis yumanensis. The sequence continues at coordinate 506,980 of NW_027223786.1, forward strand.
CTAAGATTTAGCAATGGGTCCCTTGGAGACTTAGAGTCCACTGCTACAACGTGCCCTTCTGAAGAAGCCTGTACTCAGCAGACAGGTCATAAAGAGACGGATGACAGCCAAGCACCCACAGGGTGCTGGGCAGGCAGGCAGGTGCTTTTCTTCCTAGATCAGTGGCAACAGAGAAACATGGCTCCATGTCACAGAACACACCACCATGACCTCGACGTTTCCTTTCTGTCACTTCTTGAACACTGCGGTTCAGACTTATGATCCCAGGTGCCTCTCTCCTGTGGCATCATTTGTTTAGCTAACACTTCTTGCCAAGAAACATGTCCCTTAGGAGAAAACTCAGCAAACAGAACTGCAGAGGCAATTATCATTATTGTAACTAGCATACTTGCCTCGTAACCACCATGTAAATGCCTGGAATCCTTCATTCTCACTCAAGCTGGACTGGGAAGTCTAGGGAATAAGAAAAAACACTAGGTACAGAGACCAGAACCACAAGCAATGGGCCTGGACACAAGGGAAATGTTTGCTACCTTTTTCTCTCCCCCCTTTGTATTATTAGTAAGTACCTGGTGCCTGGGCCCCATGGCAAGCAGTGAATATAAATGATTTGTGAACCGATTCTTACCACCTGCTTTGCTGACATGGAAGTGCAAATAAATATCCCCCCAGAAACCAGGGCAATGGAAGCATATTTGAATATACTGTATCTGCAGAAATAAGAACAAGAACACATTAGGAAGGCACAGGTACCAATTTCCACAGGATGTTTTCAGTAGATGGTGCCTGAGAGTATAAATCACCAGCAGAGCCCATGTAAGTCTTCATGTGCAAGGATCAGGGTGCCCACTGGTTGCTACACACACCCTTCCTTGGTGTTGCTTAACATAGTTTCTAAAAGTTTGTGGACCAACAGATTGTTTCATTGGCGGGGGGAAGGGAAGACCAGACATGACATTCCATTGGTGACAGTCACATAGAACAGTTCCGACACTTTTCATTCTATCTTCTTGGCCACTTGGGCTTTATTTGGAATTTTCTTTGCACTAAGTGCACGATTAGTCCTTCGTTCACTGTGTTGCACTAATGAACACCTTCTCTGACTGCACTGTCCCACACAACTATGAGCCTGGAAATGCTCCATCCTGGGCTCTCCAATATGGTCACCAACAGCCACATGTGGCTACTGGGCAATTAAACTCTGACCAGTGAGAATTGGAAACTAAATATTTAATTTTAAGTAATTTAAATGTTAAATGTGAATAGTCACATGTGGCTACTGGTGACCACAAGGGAACTGAAATTCTCAATCAATTGGCTTCATAGGTTAGGATGGATCTAAGGACTCAATGATGCTAAGAGCTAATTCTACAGAGAGAACACTGCTGCACAGGTGGGACCCCCTACCTGGTCAGCTGCTCCAGGAATGCACATCATTGTCACAGAGAGAACTCAAACAAAGAAGGCCAGGAGCACGCCCCCTCTAGCAGGAGAAAAGTAATCCACATGCCTAGCCTATAGGTGGGGCCAAGAATGTGCTTCCTAAACATAAATTATAAAAGCATATTGTTTACCTTTTCTTCAAAATGATAATCCCTAGAATCATGTTGGCAATTAGAGAACCCTGTAAAAGGAGACAAGAGGAAGTTTTAGTGCACTAGGGAAAGACAACATACTTCAAGATAAAAATGAACATTGCCAAGAGGGGAAAACATCTGGGCAGGAAGAGATTAGGATGAATAATTAGTAAGGTCCAGGTGTTCTTATGATGGCAAAAAGTATAAGCCATAAAAATCTATCTTGCAAAATAATTACGCCTTTTAAAGCTGACAATGAAGATAGCAATGATCAATTCTCAATAACTACTCATAGCTGAAGCTTATTACAGGCTTATTTTTGTCAACTTTTCCATCTAATTTATAAGAGCTTTTACTACGTTTCTCCTCCCCCCTGCATTTTGAGGAAAGAAGTTATGTGGAGATCTCTCTTTTCTCTGGAAAGGTGTCTGTCCTTCATCAAGTGCTCATAGAAAGTCTACTATGTGCTCAATGCTGTGAGGGTCATCTTAGTCATTATAATTAGCTCTGGGAAGTGCCTTTAGAAATAACACATTTGATATCACAAAAAACTCAGACCACACCAAAATGTTATAATTCTAATCCTCACCCATTTTGTATTCTTCTGCAACCCTAACTATACTTCCCTTGAAGTCTTTTCTGCCTTCCAGGGAAAACTGTTCTTATCTATATACTGAACACAGTTCTCTCACCATACATGAGGCAAAGAAAAAACCTCTACTGCTTTGGAAGAAGCATGCCTCCAAGAATTTTTCTTTATTTAATTATCTCAAGTCTCTGATTAAAAAAAAAAAATCAAGAAGGAAAAGGGTCTGGCTGTGGCATGTGTTTCTCAATGGTTAGAGTGTGGGCCTGATCACTGAAGGATTGTGGGTTTGATTCCTGGTCAAGGGCACATACCTGGGTTGCAGGTTCAATCCCCGGCCATGGTCAGGGCACATACAGGGAGGCAAACAACCCGTGTGTCTCTCTCACATCGATGTTTCTCTCTCTCACTCTGTTCAACTCTCTCTATAAATCAATGAAAAAATATCCTCAGGTGAGGATTAACAACACACACACACACACACACACACACAGAGAGAAACAAAATGAAAGAAGGGTCTGTTTCATTTACTAGAAATAAATGTAATTTTATGTAAGAAAGAAACAAAAAGTGATGAGAAATGTTAAAGAACATTCATAGGAAGTTTGAATATAAAATCAACCAGATGAAGGAAATTAAAAGTTAAAATCTGCTTCTCAGGAAAATGTTAACTTTCCTTTTATCAATCACCCATAAGACCTGAGATAGATAAAAGTAAACCATCCACTTTCACGTTGCTCTCTTTCGGCCTTCTCAGACAACAGTCAGCCTCTGCTCACTGATCTGAGCAGCAGTATTCACAGATCTAAATATTATGTGCAGGGGCATGGCGATGTTGAAGTTCAGGGCATAGTTGTTCACCAAGCTGACCGTGAAAAACATAGTCACCATGACGGCATAGTATCTGAAATGCAGAGGCAACAGCTTACCACACAGAATCTACTAGTTCAAGAAAATCAAATAGAGAAGGAAATAAATACCTCTAGTTAAAAGTATTTTGCTTATTTCCTCTTTATTAAAATTGTATCACTATTATAATTTGAGTAGAATAATAAGTACCTATAAAAATACTTCACAAAGCCAAATTAACATGGAAAAAGTTTAAATTGTAGAGTATGTTTCAAGAAACACTATTTTAATATGCTTCAAGAATACATAGCAACTAAAAATTAGGCTTCAAAAATGTTACCTAATAGCAATTGTTTTTTTTATTATTATTCTATTGATTTTTTACAGAGAGGAAGGGAGAGAGAGAGCTAGAAACATCGATGAGAGAGAAACATCAATCAGCTGCCTCCTGCACATCTCCTACTGGGGATGTGCCCGAAACCCAGGTACATGCCCTCGACCGGAATCGAACCTGGGACCTCTCAGTCTGCAGGCCGACGCTCTATCCACTGAGCCAAACTGGCTTCGGCAGCAATTGGTTTTTAAAAGTAAATGGGGAGAGATGACATCAGCATCATGGAAGAGTGAGAAGACTCCATTGTTTCTCCTCTTAAATTTATCTCAAGACAATTATAACTCAACAAAGATCCCGTGCTCAGCACACAAACACACCTGAAATATTTATGCATTAGCACATCTGAAGGTGGGCATGTTGAAATGAGTAGGGAAGGTGGGATGGGAGAAGGACAGGAGGAAAGGGGGGACAGGGGAAGGACAGGGACGTGACCACAGATTCAGTTTGGTGCCCATCCTGGCTCCAGCGAGCAAGGAGCACAACAGTGGGGGAGAAGTCTGGCTGCAGCCCTCACACTACAACCTGGAGGGTCAGAGGGACAGAAGCAGTTTCCTTCCTAGAAAAGGCATTTCCCTTCCGCCCTCCCCATTAAGGCAAAGCTGGTATTGAGGTGGCTGGGAAACCATTACTGTAGGGGTGGAGCAGAGCCATAAGATCTCTACCTCAAATGCACACACAGAGAAACAACCCATCAAATACCATGAACAACAGGGTAACTTGGGAGCACAGAAAGGAAATGAAAAATCTCCAGGAACCAAACTCAAAGGCATGGAAGACTGTGGTTTAAATGACAGAGAATTCAAGACTGCAATTACAAAGAAACTCAACAATATACAAGAAAACTCAGAAAGGCAAGTCAAAAGTTCAGGAATACAATTAATGAGCAAAAGCAGTACTTTACAAAGAGATTCAAACTATAAAAAAAGAAACACATTCTGTAGCCAAAGAACTCAATAAATGAGACAAAGAATGCACTAGAGAGCGTTGGAAACAGAGCAGACAAGATGGAAAAAAGAATTAGGGAATTTGCCCGGCCAGCATGGCTCAGCAATTGAGCATCAACCTATGAACCAGGAGGTCACGGTTCAATTCCTGGTCAGAGCACATGACCAGCCTGCAGGCTCCATTCCTAGTGCAGGGTGTGCAGGAGGCAGCCAATCAATGATTCTTTCTCATCATTGATGTTTCTTTCTCTCTCTCCCTTCCTCTCTGAAATCTACAAAAATAACCCGTGAAGAAAAGAGAGAACTGAGAGTTAAAATTTAAAAACTAAAAGCAATATAAGGATAATAGATACGGTATACCAGAAGGAGAAGAGAGAGAGGAGGGAACAGAGATCCCACTTAAAGAAATAATTGACAAGAACTTCCAAGCCTATGCAAAGAACTAGATGTTAGAATAGAGAAAACTAACAGAACACCTACTTATATCAATGCAAAAAGAGCTTCCCCAAGACTCATTTTATTCAAACTGTCAAAAATCAATGACAAAGAAAAAATTCTTAAGGCAGCCAGGAAACATAAAGATTAACCGACAAAGGAAACTCCATTAGATGATCATCACCAGACTTTTCTGTAATGTTTTCAGTAGCAACACTACAAGAGAGGAGAGAGTGAACGAAAATATTTAAAATATTGAAAGAGAGGAACCCATCAGCAAAGGATAAGATATTCAGCAAAGTTATCCTTTAGACATTAAGAAGAAATAAAGGCTTTCCCAGACAGACAAAAGCTGAGAGAATTTACCACCGTAAGACTGCACATAAGAAATGTTGAAAGGAGGTCTTCTACTGGAAACAAAAACACAAAAGTACACAAAAACATGAATAAGATGATTAATAGATAGAAGCAGGAAACTGAAAATCTATTTCAGAGTAGTTTATTAAATAATCTATACTAATAAAAGAGTAATATGCTAATTAGAATGAGAGACCTTCCAGAGACCTTCTGAACGTCCTTCTGGACAAAGCCGGGGGCTTGGCCAGCCTGCAAATGGCCCTCAGCCCCTCACCCAAGTTGGTCACGCTCCCCAGCAGAGACCCCCACCCTGATCCGGGACCCACTTCAGAGCAGACCAGGCAGCCCCCACACGTGCACCAGGCCTCTATCTATACTAATAAAAGGGTAATATTAGTAATTAAGGGTAATTAGACTGGGAGACCTTCCGGGAGACCTTCCAGATGCCTTTCTGGACAAAGCCATGGCAGCGGGGCCAAGGCAGAGGCAGTTAGGGGTGATCAGGCAAGAAGGGGAGGGCAGTTGGGGGAGATCTGGCTGACGGGGGGCGGGCAGTTGGGAGCAAGCAGCTTGGCAAGGGGGGCCAGTTGGGGGCGAGCATGCCAGCAGGGGTGCAGTTGGGGACGAGCAGGCCAGCAGTGGGGGACAGTTGGGGTGAGCAGGCTGACAGGCAGAGTGGTTAGGGGCGATCAAGAAGGCAGGCAGGTGAGCGGTTAGGAGCCATCAGTCCCAGATTGCGAGGGGGATGTCCGACTGCCGGTGTGGGATTGGGCCTAAACTGGCAGTCGGACATCCCCCAAGGAGTCCCAGATTGGAGAGGGTACAGGCCAAGCTGAGGGATACCGCATCCACCCACCCCCCAGGCATGAATTTTATGCTCCGGGACACTAGTTATAACATAAAGGTTAAAGGGGGGAAGGGCATTAAAATAATTGAAACTATTGCAGATTACAAGTTCACAACATAAAGAGGGATAATTTGCAACAACAAAATGATAAAAGAGAAGGAAGAGGATTGAATAGTACAGGTGAATGAAGAGGCAATCAGAAGAAAAAGGACTGTTATATGTATGTATGTATGACATATTTTGCACAATCCTAATGGTAACCACAAAACAAAAATCCAGAGCTGAGATACAACATTAATAAAGAAGAAGAAATGAAGAAGAAAATCATAGAAAACTGTCAAATTAAAATAGCAAAAATAATTATAAGAGAAAACAAACAATGGAAATAGAACAACAAGAAAACAAAGGATACAATAACTGTGGTAAATCTTCATATATCATTAACAACCCTAATTATAAATGGATTGAACTCACAAATCAAAAGGCTCAAAGTAGAGGTATGGATTATACAACAAGACCCAACTATATGTTGCCTGCAGGAGACGCTGCTCAATTACAAAGACAAACACAGGCTCAAAGTGAAGGGGCGAAGATGATACTTCAAACAAATGGCATCCAGAGAGAAGTGGGTGTAGCTGTACTTATATGAGACAAAACAGATGTTAAGATTTAAAAAAAAAAGAAACAAGAGACAAAAATAGACATTTTATAATGGTAAAGGAGACAATTCATTAAGAAGACATAACACTTATTAATATGTATGCACCCAACCTGGAAGTATCAAGATATATAAAGCAATTACTAATAGACCTAAGGGAGAAACTGAGAAAAATAATATTATAGTAGGGGACATGAATTCCCCACTGAGAGCAATGAATAGATCATCCAGACAGAAAGTCAATAAGGAGAAATGGGCCTTACATGACACAGCAAGGTGAATCAACTTAATATTTATAGAATTTTACATCCCAAAATGCCAGAACACACATTCTTTTCAAGTGCACACAGAACATTCTCAAGGAACGAGCAGGCCGGCAGTGGGGGGCAGTTGGTGCGAGCAGTCCAGCGGTGGGGGGGGGGGGGCGGGCAGTTGGGGGCGATCAGGCTGGCAAGGGGGGGGGCAGTTGGGGGTGAGCAGGCTGACAGGCAGAGTGGTTAGGGGCGATAATATACTGGATAATAAAACTAATCTCAATAAATTTAAGAAGACTGATATCATACCAAACATATTTTCTGGGAAAATCACAAATATGCGGAGATTAAACAACATGCCACTAAACAGCTACTGGGTCAAAGAAGATATAAAAGAAGAGATCAAAAGATACATAAAGACAAATGAAAATAAAAATACAATATACCAAAATTTGTGGGATGCAGCAAAAGCAGTACAAAGGGGGAAGTTTAGAGCATTACAGGTCTAGCTCAAGAAACAAACAAAATTTCAAATAAACCACCTAGCATTACACATTTAAAAACTAGAAAGAAAAAGTCCAAGATGCTGGCAGCATAGGAGGTCTGAACTCAACCCCTCCCATGAGCAAACACAAATATACACATATATACAGAGTAATTACTCCTGCAAGATAGCTAAGGGCTTCATAAAGAGTTTCTCAACAACAAACAACAACTGAATGGAGAAGGCTGGGAAAGCCACAAGCCCTCTGGGAGCTGCAGGAACTCCATAGCCTGGAGGCACCTGTGAACACCTTAGGGCAGGCAGGATATCTGTTCAGGGGCTGTGGCTTGCCTGCAAATCACAGCAGCTTTCCCAAATCTGCTGCCCAATCCTTTTGCCTCCAGGAAAGGGAGCAAGCAGGAACAACTCAGTGGTGCAGATGCCTGGCCTCCCTGCTGGGCTCCAAGTTGGCACTAAAGCCAGAGGTCACTTCTACATAAGACCACTTTCTGTACAACAAATGAGAGAGACTCTATAGAGAAGTCTGGGGAGCCACTGGAGCTCTCTGGAGACTGCGGGGATTATCCCTTGTTGGAGGTGCCAAAGAGCACCATTGCTTACCCCCCCCCTTCTGCCTCCACAGAGTGGGCGGCAGGGGCTCTATCCAGGTACTCTGGCCTACCAGCAAGGTAACTGCAGAGTGTACCTGACACATCACCCAAACCCATTTCAGTCCCAAACAACGGGAGCAAACAGGATCAACAGTTCATTACTACATGCACCTGGCCTCCCTACCTGGAGCCATTTCAGCTCAGTGGGCCAGTGTCCACGACACCTTACACCTGCTCGGCTCCTCTGGCTGACCAAAATCACCCGACAGACACAGCCTACACCAAGGACCCTAGTACATAAGGCCACTTTACAAAGAATGGGAGAGAGGGCTATTTCATCTAATTCATAGAACAAACACAGACACTTTAACTAAATGAAAAGATGCAAGAATTCTCTCTCAAATGAAAGAACAAGAAAAATGTGCAGAAAAAAAGAAAAACCTAAGGAAATGGATATAAGCAATTTGCCTAATAAAGAATTCAAAGAAATGGTCATAAAGGTGCTCACCAAACTTGAGAGTGACATAGAAAAACTTAGGGAGAACTTCAACAAAGAGGTAGAAAGGATAATAAAGAACCAACCAGGTCTGAAGAATACAGTAACTGAAATGAAAAACACATTAGAGGGAATTAGCTAATACAGAAGAACTCATCCTGAAGACAAACAATGGGAATCAACCTATCAGGACAGAAAACAGAAACAGAATTTTAAAAAATGAGGATAATTTAAGGACCTCTGGGATAACATCAAGAACCCAAACATTAGCATTATAGGGATCCCAGAGGAGAAGAGAGAAAGGAACAGAAACTATATTTAAAGCTGGGAAAGGAAAAGACACCCAGGTCCATGAAGCACAAAAGTTCCAAACAAAGATGAACCCAAGAGACTTACACCAAGACATATTGTAACTGAAATGGCAAAAGTTTAAAATATAGACACAATCTTTAAGGAAACAAGAGGAAAACTGAATTACACACAAAGGAAACTCCATAAGGTTATCAGCTGATTGCTCAGCAACAACTTTACCAGCTAGAGGAAGTGGCAGGACATCTTTAAAGTTCTGAAAGAAAGAAAACTACACAATAATTTACCCAGCAAGGTTATCATTCAGAATTGAAGAAGAGATAGTTTTCCAGAGAAAAGCAAAAACTAAAGAAGTTCATCACCATTAAACCAGCTTTACAAAAAATGTTAAAGGGACTTCTTTAAGCAGAAAAAGACAGGCCATATTCAGAAATAGGAATATATATATATTAAAGGGAAAAATCTCACAGGTAAAGCCAAATATTAAATAAATACAGTGAATCACACATTGAAAACATACTAAGATCAAAAGAAAGAAGTATCAAACACAACTCAAACAATAAGTAGCCAGGATATACAAAACACAAAACATAACACCAATAGCATACAGCATGGATGGGGTAGTAAAATGTAGTCCTTCTAGAATATATTCACCCTTAAATGCTTATCAACTTAAAACAGACTGTTATAGATATACATAGACCTCATGTAAACCACAAACCAAAAACCTACAAAAGATATACAAAGAAAAAAGAGAAAAAAAACCCAACTACTGAAAACCAGCAAACCACAAGGAAGAGCTCAAGAGAAGAAACAGAGAACTATGAAAACAATGAAAACAATTAACAAATGGCAATAAGTACATACTTATTAACAATTATTTTAAATGTAAATAGATTAAATGCTCCAATAAAAAAAATAAGGTGGCTGAATGGATTAAAAAACAAGACCCATCTATATGCTGCTTACAAGAGACTCACTACAAATCGAAAGATGCGGACTGAAAGTGAAGGGATGGAAAAAGATATTCCATGAAAAGAAAGATAGGGTAGCGATTTCAGACAAAATATACTTTTAAACAAAAATATTTTAAGAATACAAAGAAGGACATTACATAATTATAAAGGGTTCGATCCAAGAAAAGAATGCAGCAAACATAAATATCATAACTATCACATCCAACACAAGAACACCTAAATGTATAAAGTAATTGCTAATGGCATAAAGGGAGAGACCCACAGTATTACAATAGTACAGGATTTTAATATCCCACTCACATCAATGAAGAGATCATCCAGACAGAAAATCAATATGGAAATAATGGCCTTAAATGTCACTTTAATCCAGATTGATTTAATATCATTTTTAGAATATTTCAAACAAAAACTGAAGAATACATTTTTTAAGTGTACATTGAACAATCTCTAGAATAGATCACATATTACACCACAATATAAGCCATAATAAATTCAATAAGACTGAAATCATATTAAGCATCTTTTCTGATCACAATAACATGAAACTTAGAAGTCAACTCCAGCAAGAAAATTGGAATGTATCAAAAAGAAAGTCAAACAGAACATCAAAAACTATCATAAAAACAAATGAAAATGAAAAAACAACTTTTCAAAATTTATGGGATACAGTAAAAGCAGTTATAGAATAAAGTTTATAGCTATGCAGGCCTACCTCAAAAAAAAAAAAAAGGAAAATCCCAAATAAACAATTTAAGTCCACACCCACAGGAATTGGGGGAAAAACCACCCAAAGTAAACAGAAGCAAGGAAACAGTGAAGATCAGAGAAGAAAAGACAAAATAGATATTTTAAAAATTGAAAAGATCAATAAACTAAAACACTGACTCTTTGAAAAGATAAACAAAATTGCAAACCTTTAGCCAAACTCATCAAGAAAAGTGAGCCCAAATAAATAAAATCATAAATGAAAGAGAATTTACAAGTGATACCACTGACATATAAAAACTCATAAAAGAATAATACAAACAATTGTTTTCCAACAAATTCAACAAAATAGAAGAGATGGATGAATCTTCCAGAAGTATATAACCTTCCAAGCCTGAATCAGGAAAAATGCAAAATCTAAACAAACTGATTACTAGCAATGAAACTAAAGCAATAATTTTTTAAAATTTCGAACAAATAAAAGTCCAGGACCAGATGGCTTTATAGGTGAATTTTCAAAGAAGAATCAACACCTACTCTTCTTAAACTATTTCAAAAAATTGAAGAGGAAGGAATGCTTCCAAACTCATTCTATAAAGCCAGCATTATCCTGATAACAAACTCAGACAGACATTACAAAAAAATAAAATTACAGGCCAATACCTGTGATGAACACAGATGCAAAATTCTCAACAAAATATCAGCAAACCAGATTCAACGATACATTTTTAAAAAGTATACATCATGATCAAGTGAGATTTATCCTAGGAACACAAGGCTGACTCAACACCCATAAATCGATCATCATAATATATCACATTGACAAAATAAAGGGTTAAAACCATATGATCATCTCAATAGATGCAGCAAAAGCATTTGACAAAATTCAACAAAAAGCTCTCAACAAAGTGAGTATACAAGAAACATAGGCTATATATGATCAAACCTATAGGTAATATAATACTCATTGGTGAAAAGCTTAAAGCTTTTCCTCTAAGATCAGGAATAGGACAAGGATGCTCACTATCACTAGTTCTATTCAACATAGTATTGGAACTCCCATCTATAGCAAACAGACAAGAAAAAATAAATAAAAGACAACTAAATAGAAAAGGAAGTAAAGCTCTCATTATTTCCAGATGACATAACCATAAGGACTGAAAGAAAAAAAAACAATTAGAATTAATAAATGAATTCAATAAAGTCACAGAATAGAATTAATACACAGAAATCAGTTGGGTTTCTCTACACCAATAACCAATGATCAAGAGGAGAAATTAAGAAAACAATTCCATTTACAATTGCATCAAAAGCATAAAATACCTAGAAATAAATTTAACCAAAACCTGTATTATGAAAACTATAAGACAATGGAGGGGAAAAAAAATTGAAGGGCAAATAAATGGAAGAATACACCTTGCTCATGTAATGGAAGGATTAATATTGTTAAAATGTCCTTATTAAAGGAAGATACAGGTTCAATGTAACCAATATTAAAATATTAATGGCATTCTTTCAGAATTAAAATGAATCCTAAAATTTATATGGAACCACAAAAGACTGAAAACAGCCAAAGAAATTTTGAGAAAGAACAAAGTGAGAGGTATCACACTACCTGATATCAAACTATTATTATTACGCTACAATACTTAAAACAGTATGGTACTGGCATAAAAACAGATGTATACATCAATGGAATATAATAGAGCAACGAGTAATAAATCCTTGCTTATATGATCATTTAATCTACAATAAAAGAGGCAAGGATATACAATGGGGTAAAGACATTCTCTTCACTAAGAGGTATCAGGAAAAATGAACACATTAAAAAAAAGAGAGAGAGAACTAAACCACTTTTTTATACCACATACAAAAATAACTCAAAATGGATTAAAGACTTAGATATCAGACCTGAAACAATGAAACTCTAGAAGAAAACATAGGCAGTAAACTCTTTGACATTTCTTTAGCAATTTCTTTTTGGATATGTTTCCTCAGGCAAGGAAAACAAAAGAAACAATAAACAAATGTGACTACATCAAACTAAAAATGTTTGCAAGGCAAAGGAGACAATCCACAAAACAAAAAGGCAACCTACTGAATGGAAGAAGATATTCGCAAATGATACATCCTATAGGGAATTAATATCCAAAATACTGTACTTAAGGAACTCATACAACATAGCACCAAAACAAAACAAAAAAACTAATCCAATTTAAAAATGGGCAGAGGACCTGAATAGACATTTCTTTAGAAGACATACACATGGCCAACAGATATATGGAAAGATGTTCAAAATCACTAATCAGGAAAATGCAAATTAAAACCACAATGAGATATCACCTCACACCTGTTAGAATGGCTATCATCAACAAATCAGCAAATAAGTACTAGTGATGATGTGAAGATGCACTGCTGGTAGGATTATAAATTACTGTAAACACTATGGAAAATGGTATGGCAATTCCTCAAGAGATGAAAAATAGAATTGCCATAGGACCTATAAATTGTTTTTTGGGGGGGAGGTATTTATCCAAAGAAAACAATATCACTAATTTGAAAGAAATATGCACCTCAATGTTCACTGCAGCATTATTAATAACAGCCAATATAGAAGCAACCTAGATGCCCATCAATAGATAAATGAGCAAAAAAATGTAGTGAACATATACAATGATATATTAGTCAGCAATAAAAAATAATAAAATCTTGCCATTTGCAACAACATTGAGGGACCTAGAAGGTACTATGCTAAGTGAAATAAGAGAAAGACAAATACTGTATTTCAGTTCTGTGTGAAATCTAAAAACAAACCACACCAAAAGAATGAACAAAACAATACAAACAGACCTATAAATATAGAGAACAAGCTGATGGTTGCCAAATAGGGTTGGGGAAGGTGGTGAGAGGGGGATGTAAATTTTTTTTTTAATTAAATTTTTAAAAAAGCAACAAGCTATTGAATAACTATTGGGTCAAAGAAAAAAAAGAAGAGATCAGAAGATGCATAGAGACAAATTAAAATGAAAATTCAACATACCAAAAATTTTTGGATGCAGCAAACGTGATATTAAGAGAGAAGTTTAGCTTATTAAAGGCCTATCTACACTAATAAAAGAGAAACATGCAAATTGGTGTCACTCCACTACCCTTCCGATTGGCTAATCAGGGAGACATGCAAATTAACTGCCAGCCAAGATGGCGGCCGGCAGCCAAGCAGCTGATGTGAACAGGGAGGGTTGCTTTCTTCAGTTATGGAGAACTCCAACGTTCCCTGCCTGACTTGCCGGCCTCTCAGCTGCAACTCTAAGCAACTATGTTGCAAATATAGAAACTAAACAAAACCCCAGAAACCTGCTTTACTCAGCCGGGCTTCAGCCAGCTGGACCGCAACATTGTATCAAATACAAAGGTAAACAAAGGCCAGAAAGCTCCTTTCAGCAGCCGAGGCCTCAGAGCTAAAGCTGGCCCAGAATAAAAAAAAAAGAAAGAAAGGGGCAACTGGGAGCTTCAGTCACCCGCCAGCCTGAAAACGGGCCTCAGCCCCTCACCCAGGCTGGCCAGGCACCCCAGTGGGGACTCCCACCCTGATCCAGGACATCCTTCAGGGCAAACCAGCCAGCCCCCACCCATGTACCAGGCCTCTATTCTATATAGTAAAAGGGTCACCAGGATCTACCGGCACCAGGATCAGCAGAGACGCGAGGCCTCCGGGCACCGGGATCAGCATGACAGGGGGCAGCACCCAAACCCTCTGATCGCCCTGCAGCTCTGTGTGTGACAGGGTGCAGGGCCCCAACCCCCTGATCGGCCCTGTTCTGTGGGTGATAGAGGGCAGCGCTCCAACCCCCACCCCCCGCCCCACGGGCCCTGCTCTGTGTGTGACAGGGTAGAGCCATAACCTCCCCATCGGCCCTGCCCTGAGTGTGACAGTGGCGACACCCCAAACCCTGATCGGCCCTGCTCTGTGTGTGACAGGGTGCGGCGCCCCAACTCCCCCCCCCCCCACAGGCCCTGCTCTGTTTGTGACGGGGTAGAGCCATAACCTCCCCATTGGCCCTGCCCTGACTGTGACAGTGGTGGCGCCCCAACCCCCTGATCGGCCCTGCTCTGTGTGTGACAGGGGGTGGTGCCCCAACACCCCGATCGGCCCTGCTCTGTGCATGACAGGGGGTGGCGCCACAACTTCCCTATCGACCCTGCCTTGAGTGTGACGGGGGTGGTGCCCCAACGACCCAATTGGCCCTACCCTGAGCATGACTAGGGGTGGCATCACAACCTCCCGACCTGCCCTGCTCTGTACATGACAGGGGGTGGCACCCCAACTCCCCAATTGGCCCTGCTCTGAGCCTGACCAGGGGCTGCACCTAGGGATTGGGCCTGCCCTCTGCCACCCGGGAGCAGGCCTAAGCCAGCAGGTCATTATCTCCTGAGGGGTCCCAGACTGTGAGAGGGCACAGGCCAGGCTGAGGGACACCCTCTCCCCCCCTCCCCCAAGTGCACAAATATTTGTGCACCGGACCTCAAGTCTCAAAATAAAAGAAATTTTAAAAATTAAATTCATCTTAGCAAGTAGAAAAAACATCTAGAAAAAGAAGAACAAATAAAGCTCAAAGTCAGTAGAGGAACAAAAATAATAATAATCCAAGCAGAAATAAATGAAATAGAGAACAAAAAAAGGATAGAAAAAAACATCAATGAAATCGCTGGTATTTTGAAAAGATAAACAAAATTGACAAACCTCTAGTTAGATACACTAACCAAAAAAATGTAAACAGACTCAAAATCAGAAATGAAAGAGAAGTTACAGTGGCCATCACAGAAATATAAATCATTATACAAAAACACTATGAAAGGCTATACACCACCAAATTCTATAAAACTAAAAAAAAAATGGTAATGTTCTTAGAAATATACAACCAACATAGACTGAACCATGAATTGGAAAACCTAAAGAGAGTGATCACTAGTAAGGAAAATGAAACAGTAACACTCAAAGAAGACTTAATACTAATCCTTCTCAACCTCTTCCAAAAAATTGAAGAGGAGGGACTACTTCCTAATTTATTTTATGAGACCAACATTCCCCTGATATCAACACACAAAAAGAAGATTACAGGCTAATATCTCAGATGAACATAGATACAAAATTTCTAAACAAAATATTAGCAAATATAATTTGCTACATAGCAAATATAATTTAATACATTAAAAGGATAATACATCAAGATTAAGTGAGGTTGCCCAGTCAGTGTAGCTCAGTGGTTGAGCAATGACCCATGCACCAGAAGGTCTCAGATCAATTCTTGGTCAGGGTTGTGGGCTCAATCCCTGTTGGGGAGCACAGGAGACTTGGTTGGAAAGTTTGTAAGGAGGACATTCTGAGAGGGGAAAAAAAGTGTGCTGAAGGCAGACTGCCCTGTTTATTGGAATTACGACTTAGGGGAGTGCCAAAGGCCACACCCCTAATTATTCCTTGACCTTTCCAAACAAAAAGTCTGTGCACGTGCAGACCCCTGGATGTTTACTGGAATCCTTATGCTTAATCTTTGGGTGTCCTTGCTTAAAGGACACTGCAAACACATGTGTCCTCCCAAGATTACTTACCCTACTGATTGTATCTAAAAGATAAACTTTATCTCAAACTGCTGCTACAATAAAAGCCTAATGAGACAGGTGATCCAGGCTGTCTGGTTCCTTTAGCCAGGCAGTCCCTTAGTCCTCTCTTTCACAGCAAACATTGTGTAAGAGTAATCATTCATCTGTCACTCAGGGTGTGCTGGTCAGCCCTAACAGATCCCCAGGGGGCGTGCAGGAGGCAACAGATCAATATTTCTCATCGATGTTTCTATCCCCCACTTCCTCTCCTTTCCTCTCTCAGAAATAATTTCTATATAATAAAAGCCTAATATGCTAAGTGTCGACCATTCATTCGACTATTCAACCAGTCACTATGATGCACACTGACCATCATGGGACAGACACTCCAGCTAGTAGGTTAGCTTGCTGCTGGGTCTGGCCGACTGGGACTGGGTGAGGTGGGCTGAACACACCCTGGAGCCTTCCTGTGGTCCCTCCCAGCCCCGATTGTGCACCAGTGAGGTCCCTTGGCCTGGCCTATGCTCTCTCACAATCTGGGACTCCTCGGGGGATGTCCGCAGGCCAGGCCGAGGGACCCCACCAGGGCACAAATCCGTGCACCAGGCCTCTAGTAAAAACAAATTGGAAAGATTAAGTAGGGTTCATTCCCTGGATGCAAGGATGGTTCAATGTTTGCAAATCAATCAATGTGATAAACCACATTTACAAAATAAAAGATAAAAATCATATAATCATATCAATAGATGCAGAGAAAGCATTTGACAAGATACAACATCCACTTATGATTAATATACTCAATTATATGGATATAGAAGGAAAGTATCTCAACATAATAAAGGCCATATATGACAAACTCTCAGCTAATATCATATTCAACAGTGAAAAACTGGACGTTTTTTCTCTAAGATCAGGAACAAAACAATGATGCTCACTCTTGCCACTGTTATCCAACATAGTACTGGAAGTGCGAGCCAGAGCAATTAAGGGAGAAAAATAAATAAAAGGTATCGAAACAGAACTGTCACTATTTGCAGACAACATGATTCTGTATATAGAAAGCCCTAAAGATTCCACCAAAAGACTATTAGAAACAATGACAAATACAATGAAGTAGCAAGATACAAAAACCAATACATAAAAATCCACTATATTCCTATATGCCAGGGGTCCTCAAACTTTTTAAACAGGGGGCCAGTTCACTGTCCCTCAGGCCGTTGGAGGGCTGGACTATAGTTTTAAAAAAACTATGAACAAATTCCTATGCACACTACACATATCTTATTTTGAAGTAAAGAAACAAAACGGGAACAAATACAATATTTGTATTTGCATGTGGCCCGCGGGCCATAGTTTGAGGACCACTGCTATATGCTAACAACAAAATACCGGAAAAATAAACAAAACAATCCCATTTACAACTGCAACAAGAAGGATAAAATACCTAGGGAGAAATTTAACAAAGGAGGTGAAAGACCTGTACACTGAAAACTATAAGACATTGTTGAAAGACACTGAAGAAGACACAAAGAAATGGAAAAATATCCCATGTTCATGGATTGGAAGAATAAACACTGTTAAAAGTGACCATTACCTAAAGTAATATACAGATTTAACACAATCCCCATCAAAACCCCAATGTTATTTTTCACAAAATAAGAACAAAAAAATCCTCAGATCTATATGGAACCACAAAATACCCTAAAATAGACAAAGCTACCTAGAGAAAAAAGGACAAAGCCTGATGTATCACACTGCCTGTCTTAAAATTATACTACAAAGCTAAAACAATCAGAAAAAGAGACATACAGACCAAAGGAACAGAGTTTAGAGCCCAGAAATAAGCTCACACATACTAGTCTATGGGCAACTAATAGTTGACAAACAAGACAAAAGCACACAGCAGAGAAAAGAAAGTCTCTTCAATAAATGGTGCTGGGAAAACTGGAAAGCCACATCCAAAAGAATGAAACTAAACTGCTATTTGACACTATAAACAAAAGTTAGCTCAAAATGGACCAAGGACTTGAATATAAGACCTGAACCAATAAAATACATAGAAGAAAACCTAGGCACTAAACTTGTGGACTTTGGTCTCAGAAGGGCTTTTGTGAACTTGACCCTAAAGGCATGGGAAATGAAAGCAAAAATAAATGAATATGTCTACTAGTACATCAAACTAAAAAGCTTCCACATAGCAAAAGAAACCATCAACAAAACAAAAAGGCAACCAACTGAATGGGGGAAGATATTTGCAAATGATACCTCTGATTAGGGCTGATACCAAAAATACATAAAGAACTCATACAAATCAACAACAACAACAAAAAAAAAACACCAAACAATCCAATTAAGAAATAAGCTGAGGCTGAACAGACATTTCTCTAAAGAGGACATATAGATGGACAATAGAGATATAAAAAGATGCTCGGCATGACTAATCGTCCGGGAAATGACAATTAAAACCACAATGAAATATCATCTCACCTCTGTCAGAATGGATATCAGTAAATCAAATAAGTGCTGGCGAGAATGTGGAGAAACAGGAACCCTCTGGCATTACTGGTAGAAATGTAAATTGCTGCAATCACTATGGAAAACAGTGTGGACTGGTTCCTCAAAATATTAAGAACAGAGCTACCACATGACCCAGCAATCCCTCTTCTGAGTATCTACCTAAAAAGTTGGAAAACATTTATCTGTAAAGATATGTGTATCCCTATGTTCACTGCACAAGACCCAAGATATGGAAACAACCTAAGTATCCTTTGACAGATGATTGGATAAAGAAGATGGGGTACATATATACAATGGAATACTACTCAATCATAAGAAAAGATGAAATACTCCCGTTTGCAAGAACGTGAATGGATCTTCAGAATATTTATGCTAAGTGAAAATAAGACAAAGAAGAACAAGAACGGTATGATTTCACTCATATGTGGGATATAAGAAAAAACAAACAAACAAACCCCAAACTCTTAGAAACAGACAACAGAATGGTGATTATCAGAGGGGAAGTGGTAAGAAGGGAGAACAAAGAGGGTAAAAGGAGTAAAATATAGTGACAGAAGATTTGAGTTGGGTGGTGAACACACAAAAGAGTATACAGATGTCATAACTTGTATGCCTGAAATTTATATAATGCTATTAATAACAAATTTATTGTTACCTCAACATACTTAATTTCAAAAATAAAACTAAAAGTGAATAATTTTTTTGACTTTTTAAAAATATATATTTTATTGATTTTTTACAGAGAGGAAGGGAGAGGGATAGAGAATTAGAAACATCAATGAGAAACATTGATCAGCTGCTTCCTGCACACTCCCTACTGGAGATGTGCCCACAACCAAGGTACATGCCCTTGACTGGAATCGAACCTGGGACCCTTGAGTCCGAAGGCTGACGCTCTATCCACTGAGCCAAACTGGTTAAGGCAAAGTGAATAATTCTTACTACTGTATCACTTCTTTTTATAAGTTTCATATACCTCTAAAGAACTTAAAAATGCTTAATTCTCTCAAATACTTCTTCTATACACTTGTTTATACTATTAATTTTCACTATTTCTAAAGAAATTATTTGCTAAATCAAAGGTTACTTTCAGCCTAGCAACTCTTAATAATTATCTCGCATTTGGAGTGGCCTCCAAATTAATGAGGACATCATTTAACTTGTACAAATATGTTTTTAAAAACCAGCCCCCCCCCCCTCCTTGCCGAATCCGGTTTGGCTCAGTGGATAGAGCATCGGCCTGCGGACTGAAGGGTCCCAGGTTCAATTCCGGTCAAGGGCATGTACCTGGGTTGCAGGCACATCCCCAGTGGGAGATGTGCAGGAGGCAGCTGATCGATGTTTCTCTCTCATCGATGTTTCTAGCTCTCTATCTCTCTCCCTTTCTCTCTGTAAAAAATCAATAAAATATATTTTAAAAAAAAACCAGGGCCCCGGTTTTTAAGACTTATAGATCTATAGATAAAAAGAACCACACAAAAGCTAAAAAGAAAATCCAGTAACCCTAGTACCTTAGAAAAATAAAGAGATAAATACAAATAAACAAATTAATTAAATAGTTTTACTTTTGTATGAACCCACTTTGAACTACAAAATACTTTTACAATGCCTTTCATACATACCAGGTTATACCAAATAAAATTAAGATGCCTTTTATACATATCACATTCAACCACATGAAATTACCATACTTTTGTAGGTCAAAAAGGATTGAATGTCAGTAATTTCATTTTATTCAACCTAATACATTCAATTGGAGCAAAAATTGGAGCAAAAATTATATATCCTAATATATAAAAAGCTTTCACTACCAAAACAACCGGGCTGACGACCGAAAAGGCTGTGTGGGGCGACAAGACCGGCAAGGGGGTTACTGAGGGACAACCAAATGAATGAATAGAAGGCTGCGTGGGCAACCAGGCCGGCAGGGGGGGGTTAGTGAGGGATGACCAAATGACTGAACAGAGGGCTGCATGGGGTGACCAGGCTGGCGGGGGAGGAGGCAGTTGGGGTGACCAGGCTGGCGGGGGGAGGGGGGATTAGTTAGGGGTGACCAGGCCAGCAGAGGGAGGCAGGAAGAGATGATCAGGCTGGCCAGGAGGGCAGTTAGGGGTGAACAGGCTGGTGGGGGGGGGGGGGAGTTGGGGGAGACCAGGCCGGCAAAGGGGGCAGTTAGAGGCAATCAGGCAGGTGAGCAGTTAGGAGCCAGCGGTCCCGAATTGTGAGAGGGATGTCCAACTGCCAGTTTAGGCCCAGGGATCAGGCCTAAACCAGAAGTCAGACATTCCTGGAATGGAGAGGGTGCAGGCTGGGCTGAGGGGACCCCCAACCATACACAAATTTCTTGCACTGGGCCTCTAGTATCTATAATAATAAAAACATACTATGCTAATTAGACCGGATGTCCTTCCTGACGACCTTCTGGACAAAGCCGGGATGCAAGAGAAGCCTGAGTCAAGGGTGCCAGAGGGAAGCCGGTGCCGGCAGCCAGGGGAAGGAAGGCCTATCCTTGCACAAATTTTGTGCACCAGGCTTCTAGTCTACACTAATAATAGACAAACATGGTAATTGACCAAACCTTCGCTACGATTCCCATTGGCTAATCAGGGCGATATGCAAATTAATTGTCAACAAAGATGACGGTTAATTTGCATACGTAGGTGCAATGCTGGGAGGCGAAAGGGGAAGGACGGAAGAAGCCGCCTGCTGCTGACAGTGATTGGAAACCCAGGCGGCCCCCAGGACCATGATTGGAGAACCGGGCCGCCTTTGCCTGCCCCCCGGCCAGTGATCAGAGAAGCCAGGCAGGGCAGGGAAGAGGCGGACGCCAGCAGCCGCCTCTTCCCTGCCCCGCTTGGCTTCTCCGATTACTGATCACTGGAGATTGGTGATCAGAGAAGACCCAGAAGCCGGGCTGTGTTGCCGCTGGGGACCCGATCTGGAACCGCGTGGGGAGCAGGAGGCAGCTCTTCACCTGGAAGCTTAAGCCCAAGGTGGGAGGTGCCATTTTCTGTACTGAAAGGCAGGGGGCGTGGCTAAGCACAAGGTCCACCATGTTTGCATATGGAGAGGGGGCGTGGCTCAGAGCAGGGTGGCGCTACGTCTGGAGAGAATGTTGCTGAGGCCAGGTGTTCGCCTCAGAATGCGAGAGGCAGGAGAGGAGTGCAAGGTACAGGAGGTGCGGCTTCTGGCAAGTGAAGGAAAAGGGCAGGTCGCCCAGCCACGACACCGTTCCAAGCTTCCCGGCCCAGGTTTTCAAATGTAAATATTACTTCAGATGTTGTAGTTGCACGTAGTTTATTCCCTTCCCCTCATCTTGGCTGTTAAAGTCATGCCCAACCCCTGGGCAGCCAGGCCTCACGTTCATGGCACAGACGAGGTTTGGTTCTGGGGTCACCCCTTAGATTTTAAGTGGCTGCTACACTTGGTCGATAGGAAGAGTGAGACTTTAGCCCTGAAAAGATGGAAGGCTTGGGGCAAACAGTTCCCTTGAGGGCTCAGCCCACTTTCGGGCCATAGGCACAGGGAACGTCCAGGGCAGCGCCCAGAGCAGGCATTCATCTGAGCTCGGACGAGGCCATTTTGCAGCCTCCCTGTCCTCTGTCCCAGGTGGTGGGGGCTGTGACTGCCTCAAGGCTGCTCCCTGGAAGCCATTCTCCCCTCAGCCTGTAGCTGTAAAACAGCGCACACGAAGAGAATCTTTTTTTGTGCCTCATGTTAAAAAAAAAAAGGGTGTGTGATTCCTCACTGTGTTCATTTGTTAAAAAAAAAATGCTCTTAAGACCCCGGGCAGTGAGGCAGCCCAGCCCCAAAGAAAGTATATGCACAACATTGGTCACAGACAACAATATAGTGATGGCCAGAGAGAAGTGGGGGACAAGAGCTGGGTAGAAGGGGCAAAGGGGGGGAAATAGGGACATCCTATCCTATCTAATAAAAGAGAGACATGGTAATTAGCCGTAACTCTGCTACCCTTCCCATTGGCTAATCAGGGCAATATGCCAATTAAATGCCAGCCAAGATGGCGGCCAGCAGCCAGGCAGCTTGAAGTGAACAGGAGGCTTGCTTGCTTCAGTGACGGAGGAAGCCAACGTTCCCCGCCTGCCGCTGCCGGCCTCTGAGCTTGCACTCTAAGAAACAATGTTACAAATATAGAAGCTAAACAAAACCCCAGAAACCTGCTTTCAGCCAGCCGGGATCTCATAACTGAAGTTGAAACAGTGTTTCGATTATAGAACCCAAACAAACCAGATACCTGCTTTCTGTAGCCGAGGCCTCAGAGCTCGGCCAGCTTTAGCTCTGAGGCCGCCTCGCTGCTGGAAACATCGATGCAATGTTGCGGTCCGGCTGGCTTTCAGTCTGGCTGGTTTCTGGGGTTTTGTTTAGCTTCTTATTTGCAACATAGTACATAGTTGCTTAGAGTTGCAGCTGAGAGTCCGGCAAGTGAGGCGGGGAACGTTGGAGTCCACAGTCACTGGAGCAAGCAAACGTCCCTGCTCGCTTCAGTGCATGGCTGTCGGCCGCCATCTTGGCTGACAGTTAATTTGCATAAGGATACGCTGATTAGCCAATGGGAAGGGTAGCAGTCGTACGCTAATTACCATGTTTCTCTTTTATTAGTGTAGATACTGTTGTCTCCATCACAGTTATTTAAAGTGTTGTGGCAGCAATTTTATTCTAAATATAGGCTCCTGGAGTTTCACAACATATTAAATTCAGAAAATGAATATAAACTCTACTAATATCTTTGATACAAATCTTATAAATGGATCTCATATTCCTTTTATATAAGTACCAGAAAAGCTCTTAATTTTTAAAAAATTTCTCTTTATCGTTGAAAGCATTACAAATGTCCTGTATGTGTTTTTTCCCCATTGACCCCCTCCACCCAGCACCCACCTCTCCCAGGCTTTTACCACCCTATTGTCTGTGTTCTTGGGTTATACATAAATGCATATAAGTTCCCCAGAGAATCTTCCCCTTCCACCCCTAACCCCCTCCTTTCCCTCTGAAGTTTGTCAGCCTGTTGCATGCTTTTATGCCTCTTGATTGGTTTATTTTGTTCATTAGATTCCACAAATGCGTGAGATAATGTGATACTTATCTTTCTCTGACTGGCTTACTTAGATTAGCATAATACTCTCCAGGTTCATGCCCACTGTTGCAAATGGTGAGTTCTTTCTTTTCTTACAGCTGTGTAGCATTACAGAGTGTAAAGGTACCACAGCCTTTTTATCTGCTCATCTCGCTGATGGGCATTGGGGCTGTTTACAAATCTTAGCTAGTGCAAATTGAACTGCTATGAACATAGGGGTGGATATATTCTTTCTGACTGGTGTTTCTGAATTCTTAGGCGATGTTATTTTAAGACAAACAAGGTTAAAAGAGACTTCAATGTACATACCTTATTGGAATAGCTGGCTGCTTCCTCCCCAAATTGGCTTCAAAGAGGAAGCCTTCCACAGCAATAAATAAAAATGGTGCAAATGTCACAATGTTCCCGCATCCTGGATGCTTTCTGCATAGTGAGGGACAAAAAGAAAAAGACACAAAAGACTGAGATAAAGGCCACTGTTATATTAACAGTTCAGAGTAACAGGGAGATAGATTTCCATTACCCAATGTCCTCTCAGTTTTCATGTCCCATGGATCACATACATTGAGCAATATACCTCACAGAGAAGAATGTCAAGCCTTATTTCACTCTTCCAGGCCATCATGAAGGACCACTCTGATACACTCTTCCTGGAACTATGACACAACCTTCCTAGTAAACTATAGGAAGTTGGTCAGACAGATGTTCTTTTTGAGATCTTCACTTACGTAACCAAGAGGACTTCATTTAGGATCCTAGTCAGCCTATACATCTCATGCTCAGGTCTCCTAGAAACATTTATATATCCTCCTGACCAGCAATCTCCAAGACTACAGTCAGTCAAAGACTCATATCCAGGGACATTGCCTTCGCTCCTGTATAGGGGCAAAAACTGGTTCTTAAGGTGGGAGAAAGCTTTGTATTTTGTAAGTATAAAGTACAGATATATGTACAGTACATAAACCCATATACAGTGTGTCTGTGGGGGGATGACTAGGAAAAAAATGTCTAAAAGGGGGGTTTAGAAGGGGGTGGGGAGAGTGGTAAGAAGCAATAATGAAAAGAATGAGGACACTGCTATAGTCTACTATTCTCCACAACCTTTAACACAAATATACTGAAGCATAGTAATTCCTCCTTTAGAAAACTGCTGTTTGAACTACTTGTTATTCTTAGACAGTCTCTTATTGTGTAGGTCAACTCTGTTATTTTTAGATAGTCCCTTCTTCTATAAAAGAATTGTTTTAGTTTGAATAATAGAAAAAGATAAAAACTTAACTGTCTGACCTTGCAAGCTAGCTGTCTAACGTAATAGGTGAATACTGACAATGATTCCCATATTCTCATGCCAAGTGTTTGTTCATTATGTATCCAAAGTTACAAACTGTCTGCAAAAATCACCTACACAAAGCTCTTTATAAAATCTGCAAAGCGATCAAAAGATATAAATAGAGAGAACTTCCTCTATGTTTGGGGGTTCAGAAGTTGACAGCGGTATTCTGCTCTGAACCTGCACGCAATAAAGATGACTCCTAACTAATTGACTCATTAAGGCGTCTTGTCTAGCTCGCTGATTTATGATACAACAGGATTAGGCACTCAGTGAATTGTTACAGTTAAGCCCCCCTTGTAAAATCTCTTAACCTATGAATGTCCCTCTCAGGTATGTTGGCAGTTGCTGGGGAAATGGAACCAACTATGTTCGAGGGTAGTCTGGGAAATGGGGCAAGTTGGTATTAGTAGCTAGAGAAACGGGACAGTGTTGATTAATGTACCCCAGGTAACTTTGTGTGTGTTTAGCCAACCGCTTTTGGGAATAAAAGGCTGGCATGGAACCAGGGTCAGTGCTGTCGTGGGAGAACACGCCTGTGGCAGCCGCTGGCCAGCTTTTCAATAAATCCTCAGCTTTTCAATAAATCCTGCTTAAGACCTAATTGGAGTTGGTGGTCTTACTCTCGCGAACATTGGTCCATAACAGAATGTTCATGAAATTCAATCGAAGCTCTTCAGTGATCTAGAAGGGATGGGGAATCTTTCATGGTGACTTAGGGAAAAATGTACAAGAGAAGAATTCCTTCTGGAATCCCTCCTGAGGCACGCTGAAAGGAGTTACTCAAACCGTGTGTGTTATTCTTGAGCTTGTCCTCCATGAGGCTCTGCTCAACCATTGGAGGAAGGTCAAAGTGAGCAGCTAGCTGCCTTTGTTTTCCTGAAGCTTCCTGGTTGCCCATACTACCCATATCCCCACATTACAAAATTCAGCCTTCGTATCCTGCATCTTCACCTTCACCCAAGGCATTTACCCACAGGTACTGAGTAGAGGGGTGTAATTATATTACTACATATTAATACAATGCTATTAAAAAAAACTCCATCCTCTGTTAGTGGTTTTAGTATTGAATAGCAGTGCTGAGCATACAAATTCCAAAATACACCCATCAGGCATAAAAATAAATAGCTCTAAGCACAAGCCTTTCTTGTATGGAGCTATGCTGACATCTAAGGCAGAGCTGTTGCTACTCTTTAGGCTCCACTGCCTATGAAAACTACAGCTTTATATTCAATTCGGTGATTTCTTTTAGCACCTCTTACGTTCAAGGGACAGGGCTAAAGGCTGCAGGAATCCATAAATAATCATGTAAGACATTTACCTCATTGAAGGAGCTAATTAAAGCCACTAGCCTCACTATGAGTTAGGGGAGAAGGAACCTGAGCTCTAGATAGTTCCTGGCACAGTCTTCACACTTAGGCTGCTCCTTAAAACCATGTGCACTGGGAGCCTCCCCTCCCAGTTTGGACTGGATTGGTCTGGGGTAAGTCCTGTACTTTTGTAAGCTTCCCACTTGATTCTCATGTGCAGCCAGAGCTGAGAACCCTAAGGTAGGTCTGGGGGAAAGGACAGGAGGGGTGAAGGTGTGTGTAAGATGCACAGGCAATCTTTATGTGCTGACACAGGGTTGAGAATTACTGCATTCCAGTGGCTAAAA
Organism: Myotis yumanensis; assembly: GCF_028538775.1. NCBI lineage: Eukaryota > Metazoa > Chordata > Mammalia > Chiroptera > Vespertilionidae > Myotis > Myotis yumanensis. The sequence goes on from NW_027223786.1 coordinate 533,660, forward strand.
ATACACAGTGACATTCAAGACGCAGCTGTCACTTACCCAGTGACATGGAAGTTGATTATCCTATCTACATCTAGTTTTCTTATCTTTCAAATGGGAACAGTAGGAGTGCCTACTATCTCATTGGTTTTACTGCAGAGCAAATAAGCCAGTCCCTGAAAAGCACTTCCCACAGTGCCTGCCAAGCAGGGAAAAAGGCAGACTGGGACTCTAGGATGACCAAAATGTTGCATCTTGCATATGAGAAGGTCTTCAATTGAATATAGTAACCTTTTAAAATGTGTTTATATTGACCGTTTTCTTCTCACCTATAAATCAAAAGGGACATGTTTTTAACCTTGTCATGAGGATGTAATGAAAAAAATATACATAAAGTGCCAAGCCCAAGACTTAGCCCGAGGGCTCAAGAAGCTTCCTGGCTTTCCCTCCCATTTCTCTTTACCAAAAGCCTAGGATTCAACTAAAGAACAATTAGGGAGTACTTATTGTGGGAAAAGTTAGGGGCTAGCTGCCAGGAAGCTCCCATGTGAATGAGACCTGATCCCTGCCCCCTAGATGACAGGATGAGGGAGTATGAGATAATAAGTGAAAGGGCGAGGGCTAGGCCCTCCACCTTGCCCCAGGGTAAGGGCTAGGCCCTCCACCTTGCCCCAGGGTAAGGGCTAGGCCCTCCACCTTGCCCCAGGGTAAGGGCTACACCCTCCACCTTGCCCCAGGGTAAGTGCTCCATCTTACCTTGGCCACATGCTTGGCAAGGAGCTTCTTCCCGGAAATCTAAGCCTCTGCTAGCCACACCCAGGAACAAGACACAGACTTGTGCCTGGCCAATCGGCAGAGCACAGTCCTTTCTCCTCCCCTTCCTCCAACTCCCCCTATATAACCGGTCTCCACACAGAGTTATCTCTCTCTCTGCTTCCTGCTGCTGTGTCGGCAAGGTGGGGGAGCCGAGCTAGCTCGAATAAAGACTCTTATGCTTTTGCATCGGACATGGCTGGCTCCCTGATGTGGTTTCTTGGGGATCCTGAAATCTGGGCATAACATTTGGGGGCTCGTCCGGGATTCCCAAGACCATCCAGGGACCCCCAGTTCGAAGACACTGGCCGCGGTAAGTGTCTGTGTGTTGTGTATTCTGTTCTGTGTGATATATGTTATCTCTAAGGGACTTTTCCTGTATCTGGAGGAATGGCTTCTAGATGGTACTCACCGTCAAAACTCGGACTGGCTAAGGGTTCGAATCTGGCCTATCTTTTAAAAAAGGTATAAGAGCAGCATTCCTAGGCAGTTTTCTACTGCCTCTGTTCAGGGACTTGTTCTGTATCTGTTCTGTGTGAGCTCACTTCTGAAATCTGTAATCGCCCACAATGATCTAAGTGGACGCACAGGGGGATCAAGGGCGGGAGGAGTTGGGGGACGCCTCGACCCTCCATCTGGAGGGGTGTAGTTTTGCTTCCGCGGAGTTGGAAGGTCTGTAGGAACCCCCTCAATCTGAGAATCTGAGACGAGGCGGGTCGCTCCCGCCGGTTTGGCGTAAGGCCATCGTCTAGTTGCTTCCATGGAGTTGGAAGGCTGTTCTTTGGGGCCCTCTGTTTGTCTGTGTCTGTGTTTTTTCTGTTTTCTGTGGACTTACTGGACGGATGTTATGGGACGGACTCAGACTGCTCCTTTGGGTATTGTGATTAATCATTTCAAGGAGATTGGGGGAGGCTCTAGAGCTCCCTCAGGAGTTGGGAAGTTGTTATTGTTTAAACTCTGAGTGAATGTCTGGTGAAAGTGTGTGAGTGTGGAGGGAGGGGGTCTGCCCTCTCCCCCTCTTTGTGTGGCTCCACGACTTTGGTCAGGTGGGCATCTGAGTGAGGATCTGTGAAAACAGGTCACCCCCTCCCCAAGTAAATGCGTCTGGGATTTCTGTGCATGTGTAGAGAGAAAAGCTGGCTTAAAACTAATGCGCACACTGTCCGATTTTGGATAGAGTTTTGAGCTAGAGTCTCTTTGCAGATGTGCAGGATGGTGCCCAAGACTGATCATTTACCCAAAGAAAAAAATGGATGCTAGCTAGATTCTAGACTGATTGAGAAATGCTGAATATTTTGACTTGCCAGCTAAAAGTTTAAGGTTCGGATTGAATTGGGGAAAATTGTGTTATTGTGGAAACTAAATGCCTTTGCTTATTGGTACAGCCACCATTTTGGGTTGCAAGCTTTGGCAGCCGCCATGTTTGCCGCTCCCCTGGGGGCTGCCATCTTGAAACAGCAAAGGCCCCGCCCTCTGATTTAGTCAGGGGTGGAGCTTTAAGGCAAAGTTTTATGGGGCTGCAAATGTGCTTGCTTTGTGGATTTATTTTTTAAGCTAATCTCTTAAATCTAGAAAATCCTGCTTTCCTTAAACTAAGGACAATCAAAGGTTATGTCAAAGTCTTTAAAAGGGACTGAGAGCAGTAATCCAATTTCTAAAGTCAGATAGAGACTGTGGTTTCATGCTGAACCTAGGTTACCCAAGGACTCTAGATAATCTGTTTAACCACAGCTGTGGTTTGGATTGCATGCTGTGTCTGCTTCTGTAAATTGATCTGTCCTTATTGCTTAAATATGTATCCTTGTTAAATTTGAATGTATTGTTAATCTGAGGAATGTTAATTATTTACATGTCACCTAAAAATTAAGGCTAAAAGTTTTAACTAACTGAAAAGCATGGCTTTGGTGTGATGGGAGGAAAGAAATTTTGAATGGATGGTAGGCCAGTAAGCTGGAACTGGTCACTGGTGGTGGATTGTGAGAAGGGCTGGACACTGCCTAACTTCTCCTTCCTTGGTACCCCTGAAACATCAGAGGGTACTTCTGGCCTTGGTTTTCTTGGTTTCTGGTTTTGGATTTGTTTTTGTTTGTGATGAAAACCGTTTCTATCTGAATGAGACATAGGTCAAGAATCCTGTCCTGGAATGTGGGAAAGGGAAGACCCCCACATCTGTTCCTGTCAGGCCCCCATCAGGGGACTTGGGCGATGTTCCTGTTATCAGCTCAAGAGCCCAAGACTGTAAAAATACTTGTTCACTGAAAAGGTGTAAGTGTAAATGTTTATTTGATGTTTGTAAGCATCTCTGTTTGTTTGCTGGGAACTTTGATTTGCTATGTGATATTCTGTGCTGGGTTGGGATTTTGGAATTCTGGGGTAAATTTAAAAGGTATTTGTGGCTTTTCTAGTCTGATTGGGACATTTAAGGATGGGGCTCACAGTTCCTCAAGGCAGAGATTTCATGGGCCCTTCCCCCTGCCTGTGAAAGGAAGGCAACGGGCCCTAGAATCTGTACGAGACCAGCCCCAACCCCAACTCCTCCTCATCAGCACAGACCAGGAGATTGGGTCTACAGCAGAAGGCACCGCCAGGAGACCCTCGAGCCACGTTGGAAGGGTCCCTACACTGTGGTGCTGACGACCCCCACCGCTCTCAAGGTAGACGGCGTCGTGACCTGGGTCCATCTGTGATCCAGGAAGACTTCGTCATCAAATGGAGCGTCGATCGAGATCAATGCAACCCGCTCAAGCTCAAGCTACGGCATGCTCGACCTGCCTGATGCTGGTAACATTGCTCGCGATCACTCCTGCTGCCGGGAGCCCCCACAATACTGTGTAATAGACTTAGATGATGCCTGCATCTTCATGGACATGGCTCCAAAGAGACAAGGACAATTTATAGGAAGGTCAAGAATAGACTTTAGTAGGATTTGGCTGCCTGAAGCGGCCATGATGCCAATATTATGTTTCATTGTATTGATATGTTATATTGACCTTTGATTCTCTTCCAGGTTTGAATGTATGTTGACTGTCCTGGAAGGGGACTGTGTGGGGTGAACCCCAAGAGTAGAGGGTGTCTGGCTGCCAAGAGGGCAGGTGCCCAACTGGGCAGGGAAGGGTGCCCATCAGGTTTTGGTCTCTGTTGAGAGACAGTTGATGGTTGGCAGCCTGTATATTGTCTTGCAGGCCTGCGTAACCATGCCCATGTCAGGGGTAGTACAAACCTCAACTGTAGAAAGCTGGGAAAGGCCTGTTTGGAATAGAAGGTCTAAGGCATGGTTATGCATAGAAAGAAAGTTTAATGCCAACAGTTACTGTTTTGTTATAACTCCATGAAAAGGAATTTGCAAGGAAAAATCAGAAAAATCTTAGAGCAGATCAGTATGTTTCTCTCCTTACATAATTCCTCTGAAATATTGGCAATGCTAAATAAGTCATGGCAATACATTTCTTTGCATAGATTCTATAAGACTGGTACCTAATAGTGGTTTTATTAATGGAAAACTTTGACTGGAGTATCATGTTTTAAAGAGTCCTGTCTGAGCTCTAAAGACTTGAAGCCAGTAAAAATGCCACGAAGAAAGCCTGGTATCCTGCTTGGAAGCCCTGAAGATGGCTGGCGCTGGAGCGTCAGGCCCATGCCCTACCATTATTGGCGGTTGGTAAGAGTAGAAGGGGAGCAGTAGGGATGCCTCTGCGTTCCTGCGGAACCCCCACACACTCTGGGCCGCAACAAGTAGGAGGGCTACTGAGATGGGCTTAAAGCCTAGAGCGTGGGCTAAGGTGGAGTTGCTACAGGTGAGGGATTCACCTAACTCAGCAGATACTGCAGGCAGGCCTGATGGCAGCTGGGTGGCACGGCTTCCTGGCCCTATGGGGCACATTAAGATTCAACCATGAGATTCCAGCAAAGGTAGTCAGTTACCATTCTTGTTGTGTTTATGCAAACATCAGGACAGTAGATAAATTAATCTTGATTTGGCTTTTTGATAGCCATGGAGGAATTTTAAGAAGAAAAATCCTATTTCAATAGAAGTTGTTAAAGCTAAAATGGTTTCTTTCCCTTCCACCAGACCATTTGTTAAGATATGCCCAGTACGGACCTCTAGCAACGGTGGAATAGAAAAGCAGTCCGTCTCATGATTGAGCCGGAAGTTCCAAGACAAAGGGGGGAATGAAAGGGCGAGGGCTAGGCCCTCCACCTTGCCCCAGGGTAAGGGCTAGGCCCTCCACCTTGCCCCAGGGTAAGGGCTACACCCTCCACCTTGCCCCAGGGTAAGTGCTCCATCTTACCTTGGCCACATGCTTGGCAAGGAGCTTCTTCCCGGAAATCTAAGCCTCTGCTAGCCACACCCAGGAACAAGACACAGACTTGTGCCTGACCAATCGGCAGAGCACAGTCCTTTCTCCTCCCCTTCCTCCAACTTCCCCTATATAACCGGTCTCCACACAGAGTTATCTCTCTCTCTGCTTCCTGTCGCTGTGTCGGCAAGGTGGGAGAGCCGTGCTAGCTCGAATAAAGACTCTTATGCTTTTGCATCGGACATGGCTGGCTCCCTGATGTGGTTTCTTGGGGATCCTGAAATCTGGGCATAACAGTAAGGACCCAGTGCCACAGAGGGATGACTAGAGGAAGGTGCCCCTACTCTCTGGGCAGTGTCTGGCCTTCACTCAAGCACCTGAATGAATGTGGGGATGCCTCGCTTTAAGTAAACATGATCTGGATTTAGGACACCTCCAACAACAAATCCAATCAGCCCCCTGACAACTCTAATCTCCGTGCTCTATTTCCATAGCATTGTTAAACTTCCCTACTGCACTCACATGATTCCATTTTTTAAAAATGATCTTACAGAGCTTTTTAGGAACACACTGTTGTGTAGATATCAATGGAATTATTTAACTTAATTCATTTTAAAACTTCAGAGTGAAAACTTAAGAGCCTTTTCCCTAAATCACTTCTTTTGTTGAAATTCATTTTTGGGAATTATAGTCATAATTGCAAGCAGTTTCTTTGACTTTGAATTCTCTTTTGCAAGAATCCAAATTTATTTTATTTCATTCTAACTTTTTATATAAAGTTTTTTTAAATCCTCACCAGAGGATATGCTTTCATTGATTTTAGAGAGAGACATACACATGAGAGAGGAACATGGATTGGTTGCCTCTCGTATGCACCCTTACTGGGGATCGAAACCACAACCTGGGTATGTATCTAACCAGGAATCGAACCCATGACCATTCAGTGCATGATGGAATGATGCTCCAACCAACCGAGCCATGTGGGACAGGGCAAATTTTTATTTTTAAAAAAGGCAACTTTGAAGAGAAATGTTAACGTAAAAAACCATTGAAACCTGTAAAGAATTTTTGTGAGTTTATTTGAGCCAAACTGTCAACATATGCCGGAAAGCAGAAACTCAAGGAATTGAGATAGTGCTCCAGAGAATGGCAGGGTTACATGCGTACTTATACGTGAAATTCATTGGTGACAGATTTAAGGAGGTGGGATTAAGCGAAGCGGGGGGGGGGGGGGGGGGGGGGAACCTACGTGATAGGATAAAAAGTAAAATGGACACATACTTAGGTGGGTGCAGGAACAATTAACATGATAGATGAAAGAATTTGCTGTATCTGTCCTGGGCCCAGCACACCTGGCTGTGCCCTAGGGGCTTCAGATACAGGGAAATTACGAGTTACCCAGACATTTCAAGGGTATGTTATCATAGATGCAAAAAGACAGATAGGCTCAGTTACGGTAAAGGTTGACCTTATCTGTGAAGATATCGGCTTAGAACGTAACTGCCCACCATAACTGCTTTTAGTTAAGGTTTAATTTCAGACCATTCTCTGTGGTTACTTTAGGTTTCTGAGTCTGCAAAATTGTCATGCAGACCTCTCCTGAGGGGCATGTGGCCCCTTTCATCCACAGAAAGAATTGGGCATATATTTTATGCCTTTTGTTATCTCATAGTCTAGATTTAGGAAACTTTTCTATTTGATTCAATACCAGGCACTTGATTGGAATAAAATGGGGGAAAGAAAATGTTTCAGAGTGTTTTCCTCATGTAAAACACACAGTACCTTGCCTACTCAGTTAGCTGCTGCATATCCCCTCAGTCATTCACATCTTCTCTTTACACTGCATTGTGGCCTGTATTTTATTTTAGATCCTCAATATAGGCATGAACATCAGAAAGAAAAAACCTACATTTGTTTTTCCAATTTGGAAAAAATGATTTAAAATGTTCGCTTCTCCCTGCAATTCACTTTAGCATTTCCATGTTTCTACTTTCCATTTATTACAGCACCCAAGGGTTCCAAGGAAGCCATATAAAAAGCACAGTTCCTGCTCTATACAGATTTATGAGCTGTGATGTCCCAAGACGGAGTCGCAAATTCTGAGAAGGCCAAAACTAGAAAGAACTTTAAAGACCATCCAGTCCAACCAGCTCTTATTTTATTGTAACATGAGAAGTCGTGAGTTGCCCAAGCAAATCAGGAAAAAAGCTGCTATTCATCTGATGTACCATTCATTAAAGTCATAAATGTACCCCTCTCCTTATGAAAGCCCACTGCTGTATGCAAAAATCTCGATTTACAAAAGGGATAAATGAGTGACGATTTATTTACACATTATTCAAAGTATTCTAAATAGAAGCTTCCATAATGCATGAAAACATTCCATAAAGTTAGATTTATCCACAACTTCTCAGGAACAAACCCATAAAACAAGGCAGACCTGCACTGAAATAAAAGTTGTTAGATGGGAGGGGAAGCCTGAATGTGCTTCAGGCTTTGCACGTGAATCTCCTTCAAATCCACTTGAGGCAGGTGGAGCCATCACATCCCCACCCCACTTTTACTGTTGAGCAAACAGACCAGGGAGATCAAGTAATTTAGCCGAGTGCTCATAACTAGTAAAGAAGACCTTCAGCTGCTAGCGTAACTGAGTTCACACAACCTTTCAGAAGATTTAATTTAATGGCATATTCAACACAAATGTGACACTATTCTTCTCTGACCTTTATTTGGCTGGCCTGATTTTATCACATCTTTATATTTTAAAATCAATTTCCATTAGTTAAGTTGTATGAGTCCTTTAAATATTTTGAAAATTAACCCCTTACCATATATATGTGTGGCAAACATGTTCTCCCATGCAGTGAGCTCGCTTTTCATTTGTTGGTGATTTCTTTTGCTGTGCAGAAGCTTTTTATTTGATGTAGTCCCATTTGTTTATTTTCTCCTTTGTTTCCCTTGCCTAAGGCTTAGGAGATCTATCAGCAAACATGTTATAAGAGGTATCTAATATTTTGCTGCCTATTGTTTCTTGCAGAATTTTTACGGTTTCATGACTTACATTTAAGTCTTTTATCCATTTTGACTTCATTCTTGTGTATGGTGTAAGTTGGCCTAGTTTCATTTTTTTGCATGTATTTGCCCAATTTTTCCAACACCACTTATTGAAGAAACTGTCTTTACTCCATTATATGTTCTTGCCTCCTTTGTCAAATATTAATTGATCATAATGGCTTGGGTCAATTTCTGGGTTCTCTGTTCTGTTCCATTAATCTATATGCCCATTCTTGTGCCAGGACCAGGCTGTTTTGAGGCACAGTGGCTTTGTAGTATAACTTGTTATCTGGTATTGTGATCCCTAGCACTTTGTCCTTCTTTCTCAAGATTGCTGCAGCTATTCATGGTCTTTTTTGGTTCCATATAAATTTTGGAATATTTGTTCTATATCAGTGAAATATGCCATTGGTATTTTAAAGGAATTGCATTAAATTCATAGATTGCTTACAAATAATCCAATTAAAAAATGGGCAAAGACCTAAATACACACTTTTCCAAAGAGGACATAAAGCTGGCTAAGAGACACATGAAAAAATGCTCAGTCACTAATCAACAGAGAGATGCAAATTAAAACAACAATGAGGTAGCACCTCACACCTGTCAGAATAGCTATCATTAACAAATCAACAAAGGACAAGCACTGGTGAAAATTTGGAGAAAGGGGAACCCTAGGACACTGCTGGTGGGAATGCAGACTGGTGTAGCCACTGTGGAAAACAGTATGGAGTTTCCTCAAAAAATTAAAAATGGAACTGCCATTTGACCCAGTGATCCCACTTCTAGGAATATATCCCAAGAAACCTGAAATACCAATCAGAAAGAATGTATGTACCCCTATGTTCAGAGCAGTACAATTTACAATAGCGAAGATCTGGAAACAGCCCAAATTAGATGAGTGGATAAAAAAAGCTGTGGTACCTTTACACCATGTAATACTATGCAGCAGTAAAAAAGAAAGATTTCTTACCCTTTGGTATAGTATGGAGGGACCTGGAGAGTATTATACTAAGCCAAATAAGCCAGTCAGAGAAAGACAAGTATCACATGATCTCACTCATATGTGGAATGTAATGAACAAAATAAACTGATGAACAAAACAGATTCAGAGGCATAGAAGCATGGAAAAAAATTGACAAATCTCAGAGGGAAGGCAGGGTGTTAGAGGGGATGGAGGGTGGGAAGAGATTAACCAAAGAACTTCTATGCATATCTGCATAACCCATGGACACAGACAATAGTGCAGTGAAGGCCTGGGCCAGGGGTCAATGTGGAAAAAAGGGGGACATATGTAATACTTTCAACTATAAAGATAAATTTTTAAAAAAGAGAAAAGAACAGAAATCATTTAAAAAAATGATTTCCAAAGTAATCTTCCTTTGAAATGTACCAGCTTACAGCAGGATACATTGTTATATCCCTCGCCACCTACTCTCAAGAAGGACAAATGGCTCTGGCCAGTGTGGCTCAGTTCGTTGGGCCTCCTCCTGTGCACCACAAAGCTGCCGGTCAGAGTCGAGGTCAAGGCCCATACCCAGGTTTTGGGCTGGACCCCCCGTGGGGAGCGTGCAGGAGGCAGCTGATCGATGTTGCACTTTCATATCGATGTTCCTCTCTCTCTTCCTCTCTCTCTAAAAATCAATAAGCTATTCTTTTTTTTAAGTACTTTATCCTTTAAAAAGAAAAGAGTGACAAATGACAGATCTTTATCAACATTGTCTGCGTAACAAAATTTCAAGCTCAGTAACTGCAAAAATTAACCCCACACAGAGTTTACCTTAAATAAAGTGGTTGATTCAGAATGACTTAATCAACGGTATCAAGAAAATAAAATACATTTTTAGTGAGCACCACATGAGAAACTGGGTGACCAAAACCTATAAGCTGCTCAAGTTCAAAATTAACAGGTTCTCAACCTTCCTAATGCCGCGACCCTTTAATACAGTTCCTCATGTTGTGGTGACCCCTAACCATAAAATTATTTTCGTTGCTACTTAAGTAATTTTGCTACTGCTATGAACCGTAATGTAAATATCTGATATGCAGGATGTATTTTCATTGTTTGCAACCCACAGGTTGAGAACCGCTGGACTAGGAGTTTAGATACCCTGGATTCCAGTTTTGTCTCTGCCACTTACAAGAAGTAAAAGATGATCTAACTTCTTGGGAACTGTTCCATTTTCAGTAAAACAGACATTATAATTCTTGACCTATACTGGACACAGATTGTCCTGAGGGTCAATGGAGATAACGTGTAGACTCAGAAACATGATGGTAGATAGCGCCATAAATAGCATTTTACAGCAGGAGGAGGAGGTCCAGAGAAGCGAAATGATTTGAAAAGGTCACCCAATCTGGGTATGACAGAGCCAAGAATGAAGTTCATAATTTTGAGATTTTTCAGTCCTGAGCCTTTTTCAGGACACCTGGTGCTTTCTCTGTAACAGTTTGTACCTATTGAATGTTGTACATTATTACTCAACATTATTTGCATGCCATCCTAGTTTCCCTTTGGTGAAGCCATTCTTTTCTTATATTCTTTTCTTCTCTTTTCTTTTCTCCTTCCTTCCTTCCTCCCTCCCTTCCTTCCTTCCTTCCGTTTAGCTAACATTGCATAAGTATCAGGTGTGCAACATTAAAATTTGACATCTGTGTGTAGTACCTCCTGCTCACCACTAGAAGCTTCCATTTGTCACCCCCATTCTTTTTTTCTCTTTTAAGTGAATTTATTGGGGTGACACTGGTTAATAAAACCATACAGGTTGCATGTGTACAACTCAATAAAAACATCACCTGCATCCAGCGCTCACCACCCAAAGTCAAGTATATTTCTGTTCCCACTTACCTCTTCTTTGCCCACTTCTACCTCCCAACTTCTCCTTTCCACCTGGCTATCACCATGCTGTTGTTCCTTTCTATGTGTCATATATATTTTTTTTTCTTAATACATTCACCTTTTTTCACCCAGTCCTCAACTCTCCTCCCCTCTGACAGCTGTCAATCTGTTATGTACCTATGCTTCTTTCCATTTTGTTTGTCAAATGATTGTGTTGATTATATTCCACATACATCTGAGATCATATGGTATTTGTCTTTCTCTGACTGGCTCATTTGACTCAGCATGATACTCCCCAGGTCCATCCATGCTGTTGCAAAAGGTCAGATTTCCTTCTTTTTTACAGCCAAGTAGCATTCCACTGTATAAATGTACCACAGCTGTTTTTATCCACTACCCCAATCTTAATTCAGAAAGTTAGGTCTCAAAATACATGCCTCCCAATTTAAAGACTAATATCTTAAAGCTGGAAATGCTCTCTTAGGTCAATCAGATGGACCATATACATAAATAAGAACTGATTCACCTACATCACTGAGAGGTAATGTTTGAGCAAAGTCCTCATGGCCATCTGATCTGTAAGGGTAGCAATCAAATGCTTTGGAGGCACTTTAATACACATGACACTTTCTTTGCAGCGTGTGCAAAACCAGACTGCATTATAAGTCGAAAAGCTTTACTTTAGCCAAACATGGCATTATTACCCGAGAAGAAAGCTAGAGGAACCTTGGCGTCTGCCACAAGTTCCTGCCAACCTGAGGCCAGTCACGTGAGAAATCCCCCCGGATTAAATCCCCCGGTGTGTGAAAAGGGGGTGATGCCAGCAACACCCCGAGTGTTTCTGCGAGTGATGCTGTGAAACTATTTGGTGGGACAGCGGGCGGAGCGCAGGATGGAGGAGTGGACTCTCAGGGTTCCAGGCGCGCAGAGCCGACCCCGCGGCGCGTGGGGGTGACGCGTGCGGACGCCCCTCCGGCTTTCTCGGTGCAGCCCCGGGAACCGAGGGGGGCACTCACCTCACCAGGAGCTCCAGGAAGATCACGTTACTGCAGCAGCCAGCGAACACCATGCCCACCGCAAAGAGCAGGCGCATGGCTGGCGCAGGGAAGGGGAGCGCGCACGCGGAGGAAGCGCCCGCCTAGACCACTACCTCCGCGGTGGCACAAAACTTCGTCCCTTCCCAGAGCGCTGTTCTTCACCGGCGCCGCCACCAACGCTCCCAGCCAGAGGAGCTGTAGTTCATTATCAGCCACGACCCCATTCATTTGAGGGGGCGATCTGGTCCCAGCCAGACTACATATCCCAGGATGCCCCGCGCACTTGACACGGTGCTGGGAGGTGTCCCGCCTCTGCTGGGACACTCCACTCCAGAAGAGAGAGCAGAAACGTTCTCCTCAAGCCTCTCGCGATAGGAAGCCGCAGGGTTTGTTGGGAAGTGAAGTTCAACCCTGCCTAGGTGGTTTCTGGCGAGTAAGCCAAGGGCTCAGAGAGGGATGCAAGCGTCCCAGTCTCAACAAACACAGCGCCGTTTTTTCTCGGTGGAACAGGGGACCATACATACTTAGACAGGCTCCCGTGGGCCCAGGACGGGCCAAAAGGAAACAAACCACGGAAAATCTCCTAGGCGTGCCTCACTCGGCAGATGTCCTGTTAGCAGGACCCTGTGCTCTCGTGTGTGTGCCTGTGTGTGTGTCTGTGTGTGTGTGTGTCTGTGTGTGTGTCTGTGTGTGTGTGTTTGTTTATCCGACACCTTTTCGGGTGATTATAGTCAAGGTGAAAACAGCAACAGGTAAAATGAATCCCGAAAATGACTCGGCACAAAACAGGTCTTTTTCAGAGTTATTGAATAAAATACAAGTTAACGAAAAATCTTTCCAGGAGTTTTAAATCCTATTTCCAAACAGAAGAAACAACTCCATCATTGGCCCCAGGTCCCCGGCCATCCTCGCGCACACTGACTTGCTGGAGCTTTAGCTGGTGTCCATCATCGCATCGTCATCGTCCAGCAGGGCGTCCAAGTCCTCGGCGTCCTTCATGGCGCTGTCAGCGTCCAGCTGGGAGTCCAACTCCTCGGTGTCCCTCATGGAGCTGTAAGCGTCCTTCTGGGCGTCCAACTTTTTGGTGTCCCTCATGGCATGGTAAGCGTCCAGGTGGGCGTCCATCCTTTTGGTGTCCCTCATCGAGTTGTAAGCGCCCTTTTGGGCGTCCAACCGCTGGGTGCCCCTCATCGCGCTGTAAGCGTCCTGCTTGGCGTCCAACCGCTGGGGGCCCCTCATCGCGCTGTAAGCGTCCTGCTTGGCGTCCAACCGCTGGGGGCCCCTCATCGAGTTGTAAGCGTCCAGCTGGGAGTCCAACTGCTCAGTGCGCCCCATTTAGTTTTCAGCGTCCTTCTGGGTGTCCAATTGCTCAGTGCCCCTCATCAGGTTGTAAGCGTTTTTCAGGGTGTCTAACATTTTGGTGCCCCTCATCGAGTTGTAAGTGTCCAGCTGGGCGTCCAACTCCTCCGCCGCGATCTGTTGCTTTGAATGGCGGCCAGTGCTCCTGCCTGTCCATCGGTTGCCTCCGAGGGCGCAGCCCTGAGTGCCGCTGCCAAAGCCTCCATATCCTCAGAGTGTGTGCGTGAGTGCCTGTGTGGTTTTTCGCGCGCTGGTGCGTAGGTGTGGGGGCGGGGGGGCGCGGACGGGGCCCTCGGGGAGGCGCCATCATTGATTAGTCCTTTGACCCAGCAGCTACCCGCGCCTGTCCTAGGGCCTGGCAGACATAGGTGGCCAGACAGCCGTGGCCCTGCTCTCAAGAGGACTCGGTAGTGTGCTGTTCCCCAGGGGGCTTTTATGTGAATCCATGTGAGAGACGATCACCTGCGTGATGGAATGCCAAAGGAAACGACACTGTGAGATCTCCTTGCTAGATTCAGCTCGCCATCTGAACTGCCTCTTCCCGTGTCAGGGTGACTTCTCCCTAACTGGACATGATTTCTGTTTCCTGGGAGCACGTTGGTCTCCACGACGGTTGACGGCCCTGACATCCACAAGGGATAACCCAACCGATTCCTTGGTTTGTAAATTGGGACTGGAGGCCCCCTGCTCCATGATGTCTAAGAGAAAAACAGGGTGCGTAAAGAACCAAAAAAAAAAGAAGAAGTGTTTAGAACTCTGTCTCCTGGCCCCACTTAGCAGAGACAGAGAATGATGTCCCACCAAGATTTTTCCGTGAGAGCCCTTGATATGCCCGAATGAACTTTCCTGAGCAGGGTCGTGCCATGCAGAAGCACCTAGCACCTGAGGCAGAAGATTTTGGCTGTGTCTTTAACAGATCGTGTTGAAGAGAACATAGATGGAGGGAGCTACCATGTTTCCAAGCAGCCATAGGGGAAAGGGCTGTGTGAACCTGAATGTATGTGTTCAAAACTGCATAAGGAAAACTAACACAACAACACTTTGCTTCTTTCGCAACAGATTATATTGTTCAAATATGGGCAAGCATTGCTGACCTGAAAGATGAATTTCTTACAAAATTCTACATTCAAAGTTGCCAGATCACCCTAGCTTGCCGCAATGGATCTCACAGTTCTATAAACAACTTTCATTTCCACAGACATTTCATTACTTTCTCAGCTGTGTGTTCAAGGGCTCTTTACAACTGTTCACACAGGCAGATACACACACACACACAGCAAACATGCCCTCATATTTTCTAATATAAAAACAACTATGTATGTGTGTTTCCATTTGGGATTGCTGTATCCTTGGTGTGGGATATTTTAGGTTGAGTAAGGAGTAAGAGATCAGCGAATGCCTCGCCTTTCAGACACAGTGGTTTCTACTCTGTGAATGGTCACGTACATGACCAGTGTTGTTTGATGAATGAAAGGTTTCACCTGATTTTACCCTGCATCATTTCATTCGAGTGAATAATGTGTAAACAGTGTTGGTCTTTCACGATTCCCTCTCCTTTGTTGAGCTCCGTCATGTTTTCTCGGTGAAGGACCATGACTGGAGGATTTTCCACATAAGTGACATGCCTAGGGCTCTTCTCCCGTGTAGGGACTCTGGTGTCTGAAGAGATTCGCATGTTGACTGAATGCGTTCCCACACTGACCCGCATTCACATGGGCTGTCTCTGGTGTGTGTTATGTGGGAACGTGTCGTCAGCTCAGACTTTTGACGGAAAGCCTTCCCACACATGGGACATACATGTGGTTTCTGCCCCGTGTGCATTCTCCGGTGCTGGTTCAGGCCAGAGGTTTGAATAGTGACATTCATAGCATTGCTTGCCCGGATGGACTAAATCGTGCTTTTCTGTGGTAAGATCTTTGATTGAGAGCTCTGTCACATAGGGGACATTCATGTTGTTACTCTCCTGTGTGGCTGGTCTCATGCTGTCTAAGGAAAGAACTCTGATGGAAGGCTTTCCCACACTCACCACATTCATAAAACTTCTCTCCCTTGTGCATTTCATTGTGGTTTCTAAGCCCAGATAGTTGCAGAAAGCCTTTCCCTCATAGGTGACGTTCACATGGTTTCTCTCTAGGGTGCGTCATGTTCTTCCCTCTGAGGTTCAAAACACTCCTGAAGGGCATCCCAGTGTCACACTGTTGTGTGCATGTCATTGTGTCTACTAAGGCATTCGTCTAGTCCAGGTGACTTTCCGCAATGTTGGCTGTCATCTGGTTTCTTTCTTACATGAACTGAGGAATGTGGAGACACAGCTGGCCTATGAGTAAATTCATCACTCCTATCAGCCCTTGGCACCCTTCTTCTAGAAGCTGTGGAGAGCTCTCATTCTCACCGCATAGTGGGGGCAGGGGTAGGATTCTGGAAATGTTCTGAAGTCGTCAAGGTCAGGGAGGGATCCTCAGATGGGGTTGGGGTGGGCATGGACTGAGAGGTTCTGGGAGGGGCACTGAGGCTGCCGAAGGACCACAAGGGAGAGGCACCTCTGGAGGGTGAATTCCTAAGGGCTTTTAGTGCCCCTGAGGGTGGGGATGACCTTGATTGTGAGAGGGGGATTAGGCATGGACCTAGAGGTGGAGCCCAAACTACTGTCATTTCAAGGAACATCAGACTCCACTCTCCTCTCAGGGACCTGAGCTTTGTGGCACAACCATGATGCCAAACATGATCTGACATGATCAGAAATGAAACCCAATCACAAGCACGACATATTGTGCAGACTTTTATTAGTATGGGATAAAAAGTATATGCAGCAGAATTGAATAAATCATTTCATACGGCATAATACATAAAATAAAATAAGTAAAATACCCCCCCCAACAAGACATGATGCGTCTTCCCAGTGTTCAATGTTGCCCTCGCGAGAAGGGGGTGAATCCTCCGAGTCCAGAAAATGCGATGGGAAAAGCACAAGGAAGCTATAAATGAAAGCAGGGTCTACTCTGCCGAGATTTTCAGCCTTAGGCTTGTTGTCTTGGTCATCGACCGTGTTCACCAAGCAAGCTTTCAGGGGAGAGATCTCGAGAAGACCCGGTCCCCGGACATAGAGGCCGCTGGAGTACCTGGCTAGAACCTGGCTAGGCCGCTGATCAAGTGGAATTGCCCCACGCACCCCATGGCTGTGGGCGCCAGACGCTTCAACAAGTCCGCCCCCCCCCCCCAGTTGCAGACAGTGAGTGACACTCGCCCTCTGCCATTCTCCAGAAGCACCGTCAGCAGCGCCACTGGGATGTTAGGCAGCCGCCTCCTCAGCCCCAGCTCCCATGCTGAGCCCCAGTGTGAACCACCACCGGACGACCATGGCCCGCCAAGCGCTGCCGAATTGAGGAGCCTGCGGGCCCTGAAGACGAGATGGCGCCCAGCCTGCAAGGCCCCCCGGTGCCCTGGGCCGCAGACACGCTCACCTCAGTGCTGGTCATGGCTGAAGGCTGTACCCTGCCTAGCGCCAACAGGGTGCTGGAGCCCAAACCCGAACCCAGGCCCAGGTCGGTCCCGCCAGTGTCTCTGTTCCCTGAGGCGGGCTTGGGCTTGGGAGAGGGGGCGCACTCGCCGGTCGGCCTGGAACCCAGCACTCTCCTGGATGATGCTCCCGTGGGAGCCGTCACCATCCAGCAGGAATTCTTCTGCACGTCAACCCCACACATCGCCCTCCCAATAGAGGCCCCCCAACAGGACGAGGAGGTGTCGGCCTGGTTCCAGCCTCCCTTGATGCTCCCTTCAGGCTGGCTCATTGGAACCTGGTCAGACAGCCCCCCACTCCCGCACGGCCCCATCCGAGGGCCATGGCCTCGAGCCCTAACGCCTAGTCCAGAGAGACACGCGCCTGGGCCCTACTCCAACCTGAGCTTCAACCTGTGGGAGCCTTCCCCACCTCACCGCTCCAAACTCTTTCCCCGTCCCCCAGCCCCAGTCCAGGTCCTTGTGTGCGCCGCCCCTGGCGGCGCGCTCTGGGGCCTGCTCCCAAGGCCTGGAAATGCCTGTTTTAGGAATGAACGGCATGCAATCCCTCCTTACGGGGCTGAGGACCAGGAGAAGGGATTCTGATAGCTGTTGTGAGTTTACCACACATCTGAAAACAATGAATAAAGACAGATGCTCTTTTGAGGCAGGCTGCTTTGCAGAATTGTGGATCAATGGTCACCACCAGGTAAAGCACCGGCAAGTCCGTGCCTGCATGGAGCTAGGCCAGGACGTTGTCTTGCACTGCTTACCGAGGGGGAGCTGGCGGGGTGCTGTGTCCGATGAGGGAGTTGAAAAAAACAAACAAACAAACAAAAATCTTAAAAATAACCCTCCTTATAAAATCCTTCTTTAAAAAAATAAACTCTTTTAAAAAAAAAAAAAAACCCTCCTTAGAAATGACATCAATCCAGCCTTTCAATGCACAGAAGCTTAGGCAATCCCATGTGGCCTGGCCCGGACTTGGTCTCTAGGTGGGGGCTTGACCAGCCATCCAGAGAGGGAGCGTGGCGGGGCGGTTGTCGACCAGGTGACCCAGCTCCTGCGGGGCCGTCCCGCCCTGTGCTGGTCGAGAAGCGCCAATGCAAGCCGCCCTCCTGCAGCCAGAGCCCGCTGCCTGGACTTGACCTGAGCGGGGAAGGACAAGCAAGGGGCTCGCTAATATACAAAACCATACACAGTTTATACACATCAACTTCAGCCTCTGCCTCCCATGACCTCCAAGGCCAGCTTCATTCGGTGTGTCTGCGTCTCCGGTCTACCCCCGTCCGCCACCCACCCACACCCACACCCCACCCTCGCCTGGCCCATTCCCTTCGAGGAATGAATGCCAGGCGCAGCCACGTTCAGCGGAACCTTTCCTTTCGGTCCTTTGGGTGAATGCCACCTAAAGGGGCATGCGGTGCGGGGCCTAGCTTAGGGCATGTTCGCCCGCACCTGAAACTTGACGCCCAACAGTTGATGCTTTCACTCCTGGGGGCGGCTGATTGGTGGAGCGGGCAGGCGGCTGGTTTGGCTCCTCCCACCACGGTCTAGGGCTATAAAAGAAACCTCGGTCAAGTGAAACAAGCCAGTCAATGAAGGAAAAATACCACATGATCTCACTCATTCATGGATAATAAAGACCATTACAAACTTTTGAACAATAATAGATACAGAGGCAGAGCTGCCTCAAACTGATTGTCAAACTGCAGTGGGAAGGCCAGGGAGGGTTGGGGGGGAGGAGGGAGGGGATTAAGAGATCAACCGAAGGACTTGTATGCATCCATATAAGCATAACTAATGGACATAAGACACTGGGGGGTAAGGGAGGGCAGGGGTTTGTCAAGGGCGGGGGGGGGGGGGGGAAGGACACTTATGTAATACCCTTTGTAATACTTTTAGCGAAAAATAAAAAAAATAAAAATAAAAAAAATAAAAAATAAAAAAAAAGAAACCTCGGTCTACTCTGCCAAGCTTCTCAGCCCTAGGCTTGTTGTCTTGGTCAGCGACCAAGTTCACCAAGCAAGCTTTCAGGGGAGAGATCTCGTCAAGACCCGGTCATTGGACATAGAGGCCACTGGAGTACCTGGCTAGAACCTGGCTAGGCTGCTGATTAGTTGGACTTGCCCCCCCGCACCTGACAGGTGTGGGCGCCAGACGCTTCACCAAGCCTGCCCCCCAGTTGCAGGCAGTGAGTGACACTCGCCCTCTGCCATTCTCCAGAAGCACCGCCCGCAACGCCACTGGGATGTTAGGCAGCCGCCTCCTCAGCCCCAGCCTCCATGCTGCGCCCCAGTGTGAACCGGCCTCGGGAGGACCCCGGCCCGCCAAGCGCTGCCGAATTGAGGAGCCCGCGGCCTCTGAAGATGGATGGCGCCCAGCCTGCAAGGCCCCCCGGTGCCCTGGGCCGCAGATGCGCTCACCTCAGTGCTGGTCGTGGCTGAAGGCTGTGCCCTGCATAGAGTCAACTCGGTGCTGGAGCCCCAACCCGAGCCCGAGCCCACGTCGGTCCCGCCAGTGTCTCTGGTCCCTGAGGCGGGCTTGGGCTCGGGAGAGGGGGCGCACTCGCCCATCGGCCTGGAACCAGGCGCTCTCCTGGATGCTCCAAGGGGAGCCATCACCATCCAGCAGGAATTCTTCTGCTCATCAGTCCCACACCGCCAAGCGCTGCTGAAATGATTGGTAGAATCAACATCATTAAATTGTCTCTACTGCCAAAGCAATCTATAAATTCAACGCACTTCTCATTAAAATACCAAGGGCATATTTCACAGACCTAGAACCAACTCTTCAAAAATTCATCTGGAAGAAAAAACTACCCCAAATAGCTGCAGCGATCCTGAGAAAGAACAAAGTAGGTGGGATCTCAATGCCAGATTACAAAGCCACTGTTCTCAAAACTGCCTGGTACTGGCACAAGAACAGACATATAGATCAATGGAATAGAATAGAGAGCCCAGAAATCATCCCCAACCAATGCCCTCAATTAATATTTGACAAAGGAGGCAAGAACATACAATGGAGTCAAGATAGTCTCTTCAATAAATGGTGTTGGGAAAATTGGAGAGATACATGCCAGAAAATGAAACTAGACCACCAACTTACACCATACACAAAAATAAACTCAAAATGGATATAGGACTTAAATATACAATGGGAAACCTTAAAAATACTAGAAGAATCCAAAGGCAACAAAATCTCAGACATATGCTGAAGCAATTTCTTCACCGATACTGATCCTAGGGCATTGGAAACTAAAGAGAAAATAAACAAATGGGACTACATCAAAATAAAAATTTTCTGCACAGCTAAAGAAACCATCAACAAAACAACAAGAAAGCCCACTACATGGGAGAATATATTTGCCAACATTATATCTGATAAGCACCTATTCTCCAACATTTATAGGGAACTCATACAACTTAACAAAAGGAAGATAAACAATCCAATCAAAAAATGGGCAAAAGACCTAAATAGACACCTTTTAAAAGAGGACATTCAGAAAGCCAAGAGACATATGAAAACATGCTCAAAGTCGCTAATCATCCGAGAGATGCAAATCAAAACAACAATGATGTACCATCTCACACCTGTCAGAATGGCTATCATCAGCAAATCAACAAATGACAAGTGCTGGAGAAGATGTGGAGAAAAAGGAACACTTGTGCACTTCTGGTGGGAATGCAGACTGGTGCAGCCACTATGGAAGACAGTATGGAGTTTTCTCAAAAAACTGGAAATGCAACTCCCGTTTGACCCTGTGATCTCACTTCTAGGAATATATCCCAAGAAACCAGAAACACCAACCAGGAAGGATATATGCACCCATATGTTCATAGCAGCACAATTCACCATAGCTAAGATCTGGAAACAGCCTAAGTGCCCATCAGTAGATGAATGGATTAGAAACCTCTGGTACATCTGCACAATGGAATACTATGCTGCTATAAAAAAAAAAAAAGGAACTCTTACCTTTTGCAACAGCATGGATGGAACTGAAGAGCATTATGCTAAGTGAAATAAGCCAGTCAATGAAGGAAAAATACCACATGATCTCACTCATTCATGGATAATAGAGTCCATTATAAACTTTTGAACAATAATAGATACAGAGGCAGAGTTGCCTCGAACAGACTGTTAAACTACAGTAGGAAGGCCAGGGAGGGTGGGGGGGCAGAAGGGGGGGTAATAGATCAACCAAAGGACTTGTATGCATGCATATAAGCATAACCAATGGACATAAGACACTGGGATGTAGGGGAGGCCAGGGCATTGTCAAGGAAATGGGCAAAAAACGGAGACATATGTAATACTCTTAGTAATAATTTAAGCAATAACAAAATTATTTTTTAAAAAAGAAGAAAGAGGCCTTCCTTAGTATAAGCCACTGAAGCTTTGGGAATGTTTGTTACTCACCATAACATCTAGCCCAGCGTTTCTCAACCTGTGGGTCATGACCATATTGGGGCTTAAACGACATAATCCTTTCACAGGGGTTGCTGAAGACCATCGGAAAACACATGTGTAATTACATATTGTTCGTGTGATGAATCACTATGCTTTAATTATATTCAATTTGTAACAATGAAAATACATCCTGCATATCAGATACATGACAATTAATAACAGTAGCAAAATTACATTTATGAAGTAGCAACGAAAATTATTTTATGGTTGGGGGTCACCACAACATGAGGAACTGTATTAAAGGGTCACAGCATTAGGAAGGTTGAGAACCACTGATCTAGCTGGTCCTAATGGGTGTGCTTTAACAATTCTACTCTCCTGGAGGCAGCAGAGTCTAACGTTTTAAGTCAGATCTCTGTTATTAGAAACACTTGGGTTTGCCTTCCAGCCCTGTCTTTATTTAACTCTACTATCAGGCAATTTACATAAAGCCTCTGAGCCTCAATTTGCTCTTCATAAAATCTCAGTTTTCGGAAAGGACTAAATGACATAATAATGCATGTAAAGCACTGAATTCCAGGTCTGGCACATGCAGTAAACATTCGGTAGCTATTAGCTCCATAGTTCCACAATGTGTACTGAATACAAACATTCTAACATTGTATAAAGGGTTAACCTTTTGTTCTTTGTAGCATTTCAAATGTTGTTTTTAAACAAATGAAATTGTACTGTATATATTCTCTCATAGCCTGATTTGTCTCTTAAAAATGTCATATTTTTTATTAAAAATAAAAAATCTGAGAGCTGGTATAGCCCAGAGGATTTAGAATCTTCCCATGCACAGAAAGGTTTCTGGTGAAATTATTCATGAGGCACAGTCTAGTGCCTCTGAATAGGCACTGTTCTCAGGAATCTGGCTGGATTCCCAGTGGGAGGGTGAGGGGTTGACAGGAGGCAGCTGATCTATGTTTCTATTTTCCCTGTCCCATCCTATCTCTCAAAAAACAAATTAACCAAAAAAAAATCAGTTGGAGACAACAAACCCCAGAAACTACCACTAGCCACCCGATCCTAATGTTGTCATTTCCCAGCAACATTCTGGCTTCCAAACACCTATATTCTCAATGGTCAGTGAGTGACTGGGATCCTATTTACACCTGGGAGGCCTGGAAAGGTATATTACCCAAAGGGCTATGCCCCTAATGATAGCTGGGTTTAGCCAATGACAACCCAGGAGAGGCATATTATCCAGGTGTACATGGTTGAGGGTGGGAGTTCCTGCATCTACCTGGTGGTCATATTGACCTCTTTGGTCTGTTCACAGAGAGTGAGGCTTCCCAGCGCCAGGTCTCCAGAAGGCATCAGAGGCAGTATCCCCCTATGAAGGGGTGTGTCTGAGGTTTGCTGAGCCCCAACACGCCAGAATTTGGGCTTTTGTGACTCCTGGACACCTCTCTGCTTACAGAGTTCGACGATGCCTTGTTGAGTTAACCCTCCAGCCTGGTGTGTGGGCACCTCTGGGGTCCTGCAGTCCCGGTCCCACTGCCAGGAACAGTGAGTTCATGTGTAGCAAAAGGTGTGATGGCAAAAGAGGTTAACAGGTTACAATACCTCCATGTGAGGACATGATGGTGTGACTGAACTAGGAGGATTTGGGAAACGTAGGACTTGTTTTGTGTATATAGGCAACAAAGAAGATGAGGCAGAGTTTTGCACAAGGAGTTTTACTTTCATTCTCAGGAATCTGGGGACATGAAAGGTCCTGACGAAAAGAGGGACATTGTGTGAGGTAGTTCTGTAAACTTTCCCCAAAGCAGCTCAGAAGAGGAACAGACTAGAAGAGAGATGATAGAAGCTGGGGACAGGTGGCAAAAGTCCTATAAAAGATAAGGTAACTGGAAAGATTGTGCACTGAGGAGTGAGTCTTGAAGGAAAGTGGTCATCTCCAGGACACATGGGCCTATTGACTGGGAAATGGTACTGAGCAGTCTGAGCCCATGGATCCTGGGGTTGGTGGCCAGAGTCTCAACAGATCTTTCTCTGAACACAGATTCCTGCAAATGCAGAGTGGTTTAAGGGTTTTGTTTTGTGGAACTCATATCAGGGCCTCACACTCTTACAACTTCTGTGATAGTGGTATCCTGAGATTGTCTTGCCTCTGTTCTAGCCCTTATATCTGGGGACCTTGATGAGACACCAAGCCCAGAATTCTAAGTACATGTCTAAGGTTGTCTGAAATGACACCTGTTTTTGGCAAACAATGGAATAAGATGTGAGTCGACCTTCCAGTCATAGGTTCCTTTATGTGCAAAGGCTTAGAGTGAAGACTGAGCTCATTCAGGTACCAACCGGCATCCACAGGCTGGTGCTCTATCCACTGAGCCAAACAAGCTGGAGCTTGTGTCCATTTTTTAAAATAGGAACTGGTGACACTTGAACAGGAATGAGGTCTAGAGGAGCTTGTGAAACCTTTGGAGTCTGGTCTGCAGGTGATGGGAGTAATGGCAGATTTGGAGCAGCAGAGGCAGGTGATCTGAACCAGGTCTAATTAGACTTCCTGTGGCTGAAGCATAACCAACCATATTGCTGTGAGGGAGGTGGTAGAAAGTCTAGACTGGAGGTTGCTGTGGTGAGCATGATGGTAAGTGACCCATGATGGTGACTGTGGGGGTGAAATAAGCTTTTGTTTTCTGGATTGGTGTTTTATGTGTGGCCAACTGGATTTTCTAATTTTGAGTCTGAGAGAGAGGTAAGAGCCAGGAATGACTTGAAAGTTTGAATTTGGCAGCTGCATGTATGGAAGCACTGTCAACTGAGATGCAGATATTCAGAGTAGAAGTGTAATGTTCATTGGGGATACAAAATTGTTATTTTTTATCTGTTTTGGTGTGCGATATTTCAGAGAGCACTTCATAAGCATCTGGAACTCTGAGGAGAAGTTCAGGTTGAAAATGTCTTTAAAGTTGGGAGTGCAGTGACCCGGGTAGACTTGTAGATCATCTTCTTAAAAACTTTTTTTTCTGTTTAATTGGAGAGCAAAGAGAAATTAAAACAAGATGAGACGGCAGCTGTTGCATCTTTGCTTGTGAATCACACACCAGGATTGTGTTGAGAGCCTTTTTGTGGTCAGTAGTCTGACTGGTTTACATACGGGAATGAGTGGTCATATGTGAGATACACCGGACCTGGGAGAGAGGGCCATAGGTGATGGGACTTGAGTGCTGTGACTGGTGAAGGGACATCAAGTGCAGCACCAGAAGAGGTAGGCTCTGGATATCTGAGATTTGATGTGGATCTCAATAGGAGAGGTTGTGGCTTTTTTTTTGGAGGGCAGTTACAGTGATCAATAGGAATGAGAGAGCATATATCAGTGGCATCATGGCTAGTGTTGAGAAGGTTGAAGGGTAAGAGAGAAATACATTACTTAAGGGGTGAATTAAAGTATTGGAAAAGAAGATGATTAAGAAAAATGGTCCAAGTCATGTCGTATTTGTGTTACCTTTGGCATTATGCCTCTGGGAATGAAGCTATGTGAGAGAAGTGTTGTTCAAAGAGTTATGTGTGGCAGGAAGTGCAAATTGATGGCCTCAGCAACCTAAGCTTGGTTTCAAAAGGGTAAAGTCTGATGCCAAAATTTACAGGGAATTGGGATGAGATTCTAGGGAACAACAGGGTTATTGCCTGAGAGAACAGTGTCAAATCACTCACACTCTCATTATGGACAACATCAATCCATATCCTATGTTCATGACACCCACTGTATTGAAAGGCGTAGTGTGTACAACATTTTTGTACTAGAGAGCAGGTAGGATCTATATGCTCTTTGCCCTTATTGTCATCGGAAGACACTGCATCAGTAGGAATATAAGGAGTAAGTGTCTTTGATGAAACAAAGGCCTGATATCTTCTCTGTAGTCAGAAGTCTAGGGAGCAGATGGATATGGAAGTTGGGGTGTATGATAAATGTAAAATCCTAGGAGAGAAGCTGACAATGGACTGAACTGTCCCCATTATGACATGATATGAACTTTGAGGATGTGGCCATTGCCTTCTCTCCAGGGGAATGGGAATTCTTGATGAGGCTCAGAGACTTCTGTACTGCAAAGTGATGCTGGAAGTATTTGCACTTGGATCATCTGAAGGTAAGACCCTCACATATATCTTAATGGAGTGAGGTGATGGCATCTCTTCCTTGATATTCCACCTGTAGCTTTGTCTCTCCTACAACCAGACCATGGGCTCTGTAAATTTTCCTCACTCTCATGTGCAATGTGCTATGGATGCCAGTGCTGAGCTATGTGGTAACCCTGAGAAATAAACTCCACAAACATTTTTTACCTGTCACTGGTGTGACATCTATATAATAGTAGGTATATAGGTATATAGAAACACACGCGTATTCGAATGCAATGTTGTGCCAAAATTTCAAAGCAATCGGTGAAGAACTTTCAGAGATTTAAGATTTTGAACAAACGAACATTTGCATTTTTATTTATATTTATTTAAAAGCTACTGACGAATGAATAAACAACTTCTCTCTCTCCCTCCCTCATCCTCCCCCCTCCTCTCCTCCCTTCCACTCTCCCTTTTTTTCCCCATGCTCTCAAAAACAAACAAACAAAGAAAAAAACGAGCCCTAGCTGGTTTGGCTCAGTGGATAGAGCCAAAAGGTCCCAGTTTCGATTCCTGTCAAGGGCACATGCCCGGGATTCGGGCTCGATCCCCAGTACGGAGTGTGTAGGAGGCAGCCGATCCATGATCCTCTCTTATGTTTCCATCTCTCCCTCTCCCTTCCTCTCTGAAATCAATAAAAAATATATATTTTAAAGAACACATCAAGCCCTAGCCGGTTTGGCTCAGCGGATAGAGCATCAGCCTGCGGACTGAAGGGTCTCGGGTTCCATTCTGGCCAAGGGCACATGCTCGGGTTGCAGGCTCAATCCCCAGAAGGGGGCGTGCAAGAAGCAGCCGATCCATGTTCCTCTCTCATCATGGATGTTTCAGTCTCTCTACCTCTCCCTTCCTCTCTAAAATCAACAAAGAAATACATTTAAAAAAAAAATACATCAGGAATCAGTGTAGAGCAGTGTTTGACAACACTTGGGAATCACTGCTAAAGAGCGATACACTGTAGAACAGTATTTGACACCACTTGGGATTCACTTCTAAAAGGCTGGAAACTTGCCGAAACCGGTTTGGCTCAGTGGATAGAGCGTCGGCCTGAGGACTCAAGGGTCCCAGGTTCGATTCCGGTCAAGGGCATGTACCCGGGTTGCCGGCACATCCCCAGTGGGAGATGTGCAGGAGGCAGTTGATTGATGTTTCTCTCTCATCGATGTTTCTAACTCTCTATCTCTCTCCCTTCCTCTCTGTAAAAATTCAATAAAATATATTTTTTTAAAAAAATTTTTAAAAAGGCTGGAAACTATATGAAAGTGTTTGAAAGCACTTTGAAATCACTGATCAACATCACAAACTGTGCAGAACAGCGTGTGGCAAAACTTGGGAATCACTGCTAAAGTGCAGTCAGTACACTGACAAATGGTAGGAAACGGTGCAAAAGTGTTTGAAAACACTTGGAAGTCACTGGTAGCGTTCTAAGATGCCAGAGAGGAAAATGTCACCGAGGCCAAAATCTTACCTCCACCTTCTTAGGATTTGTGGAGGAGGCGGCCCTGAAAAATTCACCTGACACACGGGGGGGGGGGGGGGGGGGGGGCGGGAGACATGAGGGCAACGTTTTCTTTCCCTCAAGTGTCTGATGTGACAAGGGGAGCGCTCCTAAGGAGACCGTGGAAGAGCCGCATCCACGCT
Organism: Myotis yumanensis; assembly: GCF_028538775.1. Taxonomy (NCBI): domain Eukaryota; kingdom Metazoa; phylum Chordata; class Mammalia; order Chiroptera; family Vespertilionidae; genus Myotis; species Myotis yumanensis. The sequence continues at coordinate 560,752 of NW_027223786.1, forward strand.
TTTTCAGACTGGGTTGAAAAGAGAGGGGCGATTGTGGGCAAGCCACTTAGTAGGCGGGGAGGCGAAAGGAGAGATGAGGGAGGCCCGTTCCTACAGATTCCTCTGCCTCTCAGCTGGCTTCCTGCCTAAAGTGCAAAAAACGAGTCCCCGTGTGCGCTCGTCGCCGTCTCTCCCCCCACCCCCGCCCCCTCCATCTTTATGTCCAGTTGGAGTCTTTTTTGCCATCTGGCCACTTTGGAATATTGTCTCTGGCTCGCCTGAGCGGCTGCTGGTGGCGGCATAGTCACTTCAGGAAGGAAAGGAGAAGATCGGCTTGGTTCCAGGCACCGAATTGTGGCAGAGGCAGGAGGGCGGGGGGGTCGGGGGGACGGGGGGACGGACAGGAGTCATTCGCTGAGCGGGCCCCCAACGTATTTCTAAGACAGTGAGCGACTCTGGTAAGGGCATGCGGTAGGAGGAGAGCAGCTGGAGTTCTGTTTGTTGGCTGGGGGCTTGCAGGGGATGGGGAGGGCCTGGGGTCCGTTTGCTCCTTTGTTGATGTCATTTTCTTTCTTTCTTTCTTTCTTTCTTTCTTTCTTTCTTTCTTTTTCTTTCTTTCTCTTTCTCTTTTTTAAAACAAAGGTGAAGAACTCTTCGGGTGGAGGTATTTCTGCAAAAAAAGTCTGGCAGGACAGGACATGGGGGTATGCGGGCCAGGCCAGGCCATTGACCAGAAAACGCAAAGGATCTGTAGTGGGTCTGACTAGCACCCTTCCTTTAAGAAACAGGAAGACAGGGGAGTTTCTCTCGGGGTCCCTCCCTCTCCCCTCCTCCCCCCACCCCCGCCACACACACACACAAACACACACACACA